>NC_092117.1:28704151-29074151 GCF_045679555.1 Salvelinus alpinus
TAGAGAGAACAGACTGGGTATTTCCTGGGGCAGAATAGAGAGGAGCAGACTGGGTATTTCCTGGGGCAGAATAGAGAGGAGCAGACTGGGTATTTCCTGGGGCAGAATAGAGAGAGCAGACTGGGTATTTCCTGGGGCATAATAGAGAGAACAGACTGGGTATTTCCTGGGGTAGAATAGAGAGAACAGACTGGGTATTTCCTGGGGCAGAATAGAGAGAACAGACTGGGTATTTCCTGGGGCAGAATAGAGAGAGCAGACTGGGTATTTCCTGGGGTAGAATAGAGAGAGACAGACTGGGTATTTCCTGGGGTAGAATAGAGAGAACAGACTGGGTATTTCCTGGGGTAGAATAGAGAGAACAGACTGGGTATTTCCTGGGGCAGAATAGAGAGAGCAGACTGGGTATTTCCTGGGGTAGAATAGAGAGGACAGACTGGGTATTTCCTGGGGCAGAATAGAGAGAGCAGACTGTGTATTTCCTGGGGTAGAATAGAGAGAGCAGACTGGGTATTTCCTGGGGTAGAATAGAGAGAGCAGACTGGGTATTTCCTGGGGTAGAATAGAGAGAACAGACTGGGTATTTCCTGGGGCAGAAAAGAGAGAGCAGGAAATACCCTGCTCCTCTCCATTCTGCCCCAGGAAATACCCTGCTCCTCTCCGTTCTGCCCCAGGAAATACCCTGCGCCTCTCCGTTCTGCCCCAGGAAATACCCTGCTCCTCTCCATTCTGCCCCAGGAGAGGAGCGAGGCAGAGAACAGAGAAGACTGACGCTTCAGCTAACAATTCATTAAGGGTCGGGTTCATTAAGGGTCGGGTGCTCCTTTCCATTCTGCCCCAGGAAATACCCTGCTCCTCTCCATTCTGCCCCAGGAAATACCCTGCTCCTCTCCATTCTGCCCCAGGAAATACCCTGCTCCTCTCCATTCTGCCCCAGGAAATACCCTGCTCCTCTCCGTTCTGCCCCAGGAAATACCCTGCGCCTCTCCATTCTGCCCCAGGAAATACCCTGCTCCTCTCCATTCTGCCCCAGGAAATACCCTGCTCCTCTCCATTCTGCCCCAGGAGAGGAGCGAGGCAGAGAACAGAGAAGACTGACGCTTCAGCTAACAATTCATTAAGGGTCGGGTGCAGATGAAGCCTCTAAGCCAGAAGTCGGAGCAAAAGAACTAGGCTACAGTTGGGACCATTTAATTTGACATCTCGTCTTGTCCATCCAAAACACACAGAGTCCCTGCAATTATGCCAGACGGAGGTCATTGCTTTCAGTGGCGAGACGCTGGACCGTATTCCACAGCTTTAAGGCGCCATGTTATGGCCAGTGTAAACCTGGCCACTGGAGAGGCTGCAGGGAGACTTCTGAGAGAGAGATAGAGGGCTGGCTAGGCTGGCCGGGAGGGAGGGAGGGATTGCACCATATTAGAGGGGTTTCCATCCAGAGACACATGCAGGAGCAAACACATGCGCGAATGGGGGCACACACACACTGAGGAAGATCCCCTCTTCCTCCTACAGAGCCCCGGCAGCCATATTTGTTTATGTCACAAACAGAGAACAGGGCTCTGGTGGGGGTTCTGCTGTGGTAGCTAGGTTTTTGTTGTTGTGGGAGCTGGTTTGGACTGGGCTGAACCGACAATGCATTCTGGGATTGCCTGGATGTCTGCGGGGGGTGGACGATACATGACATGGTGTCCGGGGCGAGGGGGTGTGAGGGGGGATTCACCGCCCCCCGGAGTCAGCACTACAACAGACAAGGCTCAGCTCAGTCTGCCTTGTTACTGTGGGGCTCAACATCTGAATCAGCTCTCCTCTCCTCCACTGAATCAGCCCTCCTCTCCTCCACTGAATCAGCTCTCCTCTCCTCCACTGAATCAGCCCTCCTCTCCTCCACTGAATCAGCTCTCCTCTCCTCCACTGAATCAGCTCTCCTCTCCTCCCCTGAATCAGCTCTCCTCTCCTCCACTGAATCAGCTCTCCTCTCCTCCACTGAATCAGCTCTCCTCTCCTCCACTGAATCAGCTCTCCTCTCCTCCACTGAATCAGCTCTCCTCTCCTCCACTGAATCAGCCCTCCTCTCCTCCACTGAATCAGCTCTCCTCTCCACTGAATCAGCTCTCCTCTCCTCCACTGAATCAGCTCTCCTCTCCTCCACTGAATCAGCTCTCCTCTCCACTGAATCAGCTCTCCTCTCCTCCACTGAATCAGCTCTCCTCTCCTCCACTGAATCAGCTCTCTCCTCCACTGAATCAGCTCTCCTCTCCTCCACTGAATCAGCTCTCCTCTCCTCCACTGAATCAGCTCTCTCCTCCACTGAATCAGCTCTCCTCTCCTCCACTGAATCAGCTCTCCTCTCCTCCACTGAATCAGCTCTCCTCTCCTCCACTGAATCAGCTCTCCTCTCCTCCACCCAACTGCTCCTTCCACTGTGGATGTACACTTCATCAGCCTAGTGCCTTAGGGAGGGAGGTAGGGATGAAGGGAGGGAGGGATGAAGGGAGGGACGGACGGGTCCCAAGGGCAAGTCATTAAGTGTGACACGCGGATGTGTCCCGGCCAGGTTTCAGAAAAGGGTGGTGTGATGGCTGCATCCCAAATGGTACCCTTTGCCTATATAGCGCACTACTTTTGACCAGGACCCATAAGGCTCTGGTCAAAAGTAGTGCACTATATAAGGAATAGGGTGCCATTTGGAAAGCATGCACAGCTGTGAAACATATGGACAAAGAGGCACAGTCACTGTGCTGTAAGGCTTAAAGCTAAATCTTTCTGGACACAATTCTCTGAGTGTTTACAGGGCACATCATCACAGCTTCATAATGCCTCTTCATAATGCTTTAACAATATAGTCACAGCAGCTTCATAATGCTTTAACAATATAGTCACAGCAGCTTCATAATGCTTTAACAATATAGTCACAGCAGCTTTATAATGCCTCTTCATAATGCTTTAACAATATAGTCACAGCAGCTTCATAATGCCTCTTCATAATGCTTTAATAATATAGTCACAGCAGCTTCATAATGCTTTAACAATATAGTCACAGCAGCTTTATAATGCCTCTTCATAATGCTTTAATAATATAGTCACAGCAGCTTCATAATGCCTCTTCATAATGCTTTAATAATATAGTCACAGCAGCTTTATAATATCTCTTCATAATGCTTTAATAATATAGTCACAGCAGCTTCATAATGCTTTAATAATATAGTCACAGCAGCTTTATAATGCCTCTTCATAATGCTTTAATAATATAGTCAGCAGCTTCATAATGCTTTAATAATATAGTCACAGCAGCTTTATAATGCCTCTTCATAATGCTTTAATAATATAGTCACAGCAGCTTCATAATGCCTCTTCATAATGCTTTAATAATATAGTCACAGCAGCTTCATAATGCCTCTTTATAATGCTTTAATAATATAGTCACAGCAGCTTCATAATGCCTCTTCATAATGCTTTAATAATATAGTCACAGCAGCTTTATAATATCTCTTCATAATGCTTTAATAATATAGTCACAGCAGCTTCATAATGCTTTAATAATATAGTCACAGCAGCTTTATAATGCCTCTTCATAATGCTTTAATAATAGTCACAGCAGCTTCATAATGCTTTAATAATATAGTCACAGCAGCTTTATAATGCCTCTTCATAATGCTTTAATAATATAGTCACAGCAGCTTCATAATGCCTCTTCATAATGCTTTAATAATATAGTCACAGCAGCTTTATAATGCCTCTTCATAATGCTTTAATAATATAGTCACAGCAGCTTTATAATGCCTCTTCATAATGCTTTAATAATATAGTCACAGCAGCTTCATAATGCTTTAACAATATAGTCACAGCAGCTTTATAATGCCTCTTCATAATGCTTTAATAATATAGTCACAGCAGCTTCATAATGCCTCTTTATAATGCTTTAATAATATAGTCACAGCAGCTTCATAATGCCTCTTTATAATGCTTTAATAATATAGTCACAGCAGCTTCATAATGCCTCTTCATAATGCTTTAATAATATAGTCACAGCAGCTTTATAATATCTCTTTATAATGCTTTAATAATATAGTCACAGCAGCTTCATAATGCCTCTTCATAATGCTTTAATAATATAGTCACAGCAGCTTTATAATATCTCTTTATAATGCTTTAATAATATAGTCACAGCAGCTTCATAATGCCTCTTTATAATGCTTTAATAATATAGTCACAGCAGCTTTATAATGCCTCTTCATAATGCTTTAATAATATAGTCACAGCAGCTTCATAATGCCTCTTCATAATGCTTTAATAATATAGTCACAGCAGCTTCATAATGCCTCTTCATAATGCTTTAATAATATAGTCACAGCAGCTTTATAATGCCTCTTCATAATGCTTTAATAATATAGTCACAGCAGCTTTATAATATCTCTTCATAATGCTTTAACAATATAGTCACAGCAGCTTCATAATGCCTCTTCATAATGCTTTAATAATATAGTCACAGCAGCTTCATAATGCCTCTTTATAATGCTTTAATAATATAGTCACAGCAGCTTCATAATGCCTCTTCATAATGCTTTAATAATATAGTCACAGCAGCTTCATAATGCCTCTTCATAATGCTTTAATAATATAGTCACAGCAGCTTTATAATATCTCTTCATAATGCTTTAATAATATAGTCACAGCAGCTTTATAATATCTCTTTATAATGCTTTAATAATATAGTCACAGCAGCTTCATAATGCCTCTTTATAATGCTTTAATAATATAGTCACAGCAGCTTCATAATGCTTTAATAATATAGTCACAGCAGCTTTATAATGCCTCTTCATAATGCTTTAATAATATAGTCACAGCAGCTTCATAATGCCTCTTCATAATGCTTTAATAATATAGTCACAGCAGCTTTATAATGCCTCTTCATAATGCTTTAATAATATAGTCACAGCAGCTTTATAATGCCTCTTCATAATGCTTTAATAATATAGTCACAGCAGCTTTATAATGCCTCTTCATAATGCTTTAATAATATAGTCACAGCAGCTTTATAATGCCTCTTCATAATGCTTTAATAATATAGTCACAGCAGCTTTATAATATCATAATGCTTTAATAATATAGTCACAGCAGCTTCATAATGCTTTAACAATATAGTCACAGCAGCTTTATAATGCCTCTTCATAATGCTTTAATAATATAGTCACAGCAGCTTCATAATGCCTCTTCATAATGCTTTAATAATATAGTCACAGCAGCTTTATAATGCCTCTTCATAATGCTTTAATAATATAGTCACAGCAGCTTCATAATGCCTCTTCATAATGCTTTAATAATATAGTCACAGCAGCTTTATAATATCTCTTCATAATGCTTTAATAATATAGTCACAGCAGCTTCATAATGCCTCTTCATAATGCTTTAATAATATAGTCACAGCAGCTTTATAATATCTCTTCATAATGCTTTAATAATATAGTCACAGCAGCTTCATAATGCTTTAATAATATAGTCACAGCAGCTTTATAATGCCTCTTCATAATGCTTTAATAATATAGTCACAGCAGCTTCATAATGCCTCTTCATAATGCTTTAATAATATAGTCACAGCAGCTTTATAATGCCTCTTCATAATGCTTTAATAATATAGTCACAGCAGCTTTATAATGCCTCTTCATAATGCTTTAATAATATAGTCACAGCAGCTTTATAATGCCTCTTCATAATGCTTTAATAATATAGTCACAGCAGCTTTATAATGCCTCTTCATAATGCTTTAATAATATAGTCACAGCAGCTTTATAATGCCTCTTCATAATGCTTTAATAATATAGTCACAGCAGCTTCATAATGCTTTAACAATATAGTCACAGCAGCTTTATAATGCCTCTTCATAATGCTTTAATAATAGTCACAGCAGCTTCATAATGCCTCTTTATAATGCTTTAATAATATAGTCACAGCAGCTTTATAATGCCTCTTCATAATGCTTTAATAATATAGTCACAGCAGCTTCATAATGCCTCTTCATAATGCTTTAATAATATAGTCACAGCAGCTTTATAATATCTCTTCATAATGCTTTAATAATATAGTCACAGCAGCTTCATAATGCTTTAATAATATAGTCACAGCAGCTTTATAATGCCTCTTCATAATGCTTTAATAATAGTCACAGCAGCTTCATAATGCTTTAATAATATAGTCACAGCAGCTTTATAATGCCTCTTCATAATGCTTTAATAATATAGTCACAGCAGCTTCATAATGCCTCTTCATAATGCTTTAATAATATAGTCACAGCAGCTTTATAATGCCTCTTCATAATGCTTTAATAATATAGTCACAGCAGCTTTATAATGCCTCTTCATAATGCTTTAATAATATAGTCACAGCAGCTTTATAATGCCTCTTCATAAGGCTTTAATAACAGTCACAACAGCTTTTGCATAGTGCTTGGGTTATATGCACAACCACCGAAATAGAAGTATTATAAACATGCTGTAGTCACTCAGCGGTTTTCTGTCTGCAGAGTTTTAGGAAGTACCCCTCACTCCATATGGAGGACAGCAGATTCCTGGTCATGGTTTCTATATGAGATCAAACCGGTGTTTCAATAAAACACATAGATCACCATTTACAGCGTGTCCCTGTTAAATTTGCTGAACGTATACTATGATCTCCAGAACCTGGTCAAAGCTGTTGGATGTGCGTAGTTCCCATCTTCTCTCGCCCGGCCCAGGCACGACCTGGTTTCTCGCCCGGCCCAGGCACGACCTGGTTTCTCGCCCGGCCCAGGCACGACCTGGTTTCTCGCCCGGCCCAGGCACGACCTGGTTTCTCGCCCGGCCCAGGCACGACCTGGTTTCTCGCCCGGCCCAGGCACGACCTGGTTTCTCGCCCGGCCCAGGCACGACCTGGTTTCTCGCCCGGCCCAGGCACGACCTGGTTTCTCGCCCGGCCCAGGCACGACCTGGTCTTTATGTCTAGAGACATTATAATGTGTATTAGTCTCCACCTGCTCTTGTGTTTTGTGTTTTTTTTGTTTAACCTTTTCTTGCCCTGCCTAGCCTCGGTTGGTTTCCAAATCTAGTAGACCTGAGCCTATAGTTAGCTGCCAACAGCATAGGGTTAAAGACTTCTAGATTACTGGAGGCTAAGTAACCTCCAGTAATCTAGAAGCCATTAGCCCTATGCTGGTGGCAGCTAAGTAACCTTCAGTAATCTAGAAGCCATTAGCCCTATGCTGGTGGCAGCTAAGTAACCTTCAGTAATCTAGACGCCTGTAGCCCTATGCTGGTGGCAGCTAAGTAACCTTCAGTAATCTAGACGCCTGTAGCCCTATGCTGGTGGCAGCTAAGTAACCTTCAGTAATCTAGACGCCTGTAGCCCTATGCTGGTGGCAGCTAAGTAACCTTCAGTAATCTAGAAGCCATTAGCCCTATGCTGGTGGCAGCTAAGTAACCTTCAGTAATCTAGACGCCTGTAGCCCTATGCTGGTGGCAGCTAAGTAACCTCCATTTTCATCTTAAAGCTTCTCTCTCTCTTCAAACGCAGCAGTGAGGAAATCCGCATGGCTAATCCCCTGGTTTTATAGGCTCTTCTTTAACAGGCTAGGTAGACAGTGAAGGTTTACTGTAAGCATGTCTTCTCCCTCCATCAGCTAACAGCCACTATTGATCAATGCAGGGGTAAGTGCTCTTTAGTGTTCACCATCACACCCATTTATCGAAATAAAAGCCTCTCACACTTTCTCAGTGTGAGAATCAACCGCTGGGGAGGATGAGTTCATAGTGGACAAACGTCGCTCTCAGGAATGAGCAGTCCATCCCTGCCTGCCTGTCTCCTAGCAACAGTGACCTGGCAAGCAGACAGTAGTTGTAAGGTAGGGGGGAGAGGAGGGGACAAACACACACACACACACACACAGAGAGAGTGAGAGTGAGAGTGAGAATGAGAGTGAGGGAGAGAGGGTGAGAGCCACAGAGAACGAGAGAGACACAGAGCGCGAGAGAGACACAGAGAGCGAGAGAGACACAGAGAAAGAGAGACAGAGAGAGAGACACAGACACAGAGAGAGAGAGAGACAAAGAGAGAGAGACACAGAGAGCAAGAGAGAGACAGAGAAAGAGAGACAGAGAGAGAGACAGAGAAAGAGAGACAGAGAGAGAGACACAGACACAGAGAGAGAGAGAGAGACAAAGAGAGAGAGGAAGCTGATGTGTGTTTTTATCAGCTGAAGAGAAATGCAGCTAGTCTTAGCTTGCATAGCTGAACCCAGTGCACAGTAAAAGTTCTCCACCTTCGATTGTGAATGATATACATGCAGTGTAACACAGATTCACATACCAGCACATTAAAAAAATTCACACTCATTTCAATGTGATTTGTTCATATGAAGCACAAAAATGACATTTTTTTAAATTAAAATACTTATTTCTAAAAGAGACATTTTCAAAGAGCTTCTTTCATAAGTAAATGATGACGTGTGGCAATGTGACAGCGAAGGTGAAGTGAGGTTGCCACGTTGGGCATAATCATCTCTCCTGGCCTTGGCGTTTGATTAAGACAAAACAGACTGGCCTTCAGCTCAGACGTGCCTGGCTAGGCTGGCCAAACGCAACATCTGGCATCCCTAATTACACAGACTACTCCCCCGAAAACAAAATCAGCTCCAAAATACAAAGTCCCCAGACCCCCATATAAAGAACACTACTGCTCATCAGGGCCGGATTAATGCAGGGGTTTACAGGGGCTGAAGCCCCTGGGCCCAAGCCAGTAAAGGGCCCAAGAGGCAGAATCTTTTATATTTTTTATAATAATATTTTTTGGGAAAACAACCACAGGAGCCCACTCTCAATGTTCAAAATACAACAACGAACAATTTAGCTACAAAAGGAAAAAAAAAAAAAAAAAATTACTGTGGATTAAGTTTTATCATAAGCACATACAGGTACAGTGGTTCCTACTTTAAAAGTTGCGTCATACTGCGGCACCAGAGGGCATCTTTGAGCTTAATTAATTTGATTAATATTATGGTGTTTCTATTCAGAGAAAAACGAAACCCTCAGGGTCTGTAGTTTTGACCCAATGATTCGTCTGACAAACAAAGAGCTTTGCGTCCTGCAGGCCCAGTCATGGATCAAAGCTGGCGAGACATTCAATAACATCATCTTCACAGACGAATCAACCGTGGCCCTTGAGCAATTTGCTCAAAATTCCTACAGAAAATCAAGAGATTAACGAAAGCATAAAGATGTTGATGAAGAAATGCTGCTTTGAGTTAGAACTGTAACACTTTAGAGTACTTAAGCATCGAATACATTGCAAGTTGAGGGATTTTCACAACAGAACCCAGGCTATAAAAGTCTATTGTCTTGCTAATAGGAATCATTGGCATGATGGGCTACGTTCTTTATTGTAACCACAATGTCACACATCATTTGTATCTACCTTTCCAATTACTTTTAGAGTTCGGGATTTACAAATGTGGCTTTTCATTATTAGTTACATTGTTTTAGTTCAAACTAGAGGTCGACCGATTAATCGGAATGGACGATTAATTAGGGCCGATTTCAAGTTTTCATAACAATCGGAAATCGGTAATTTTGGACGGCAATTTTTTTTTTTTTTTTTTTACACCTTTATTTAACTAGGCAAGTCGTTAAGAACACATTCTTATTTTCAATGACGTCCTAGGAACGGTGGGTTAACTACCTTGTTCAGGGGCAGAACGACAGATTTTTACCTTGTCAGCTCAGGGATTCAATCTTGCAACCTTACGGTTAAATAGTCCAACGCTCTAACCACCTGCCTCACGAGGAGCCCGCCTGTTATGCGAATGCAGTAAGAAGCCAAGTTAAGTTGCTAGCTAGCATTAAACTTATCTTATAAAAAGAATCAACCAATCATAATCACTAGTTATAACTACACATGGTTGATGATATTACTAGTTTATCTAGCGTGTCCTGCGTTGCATATAATCGATGCAGTGCGCATTCGCGAAAAAGGACTGTCGTTGCTCCAACGTGTACCTAACCATAAACATCAATGACTTTCTTAAAATCAGTACACAGAAGTATATGTTTTTAAACCTGCATATTTAGCTAAAAGAAATCCAGGTTAGCAGGCAATATTAACCAGGTGAAATTGTGTCACTTCTCTTGCGTTCATTGCACGCAGAGTCAGGTTATATGCAACAGTTTGGGCTGCCTGGCTCATTGCGAACTAATTTGCCAGAATCGTATGTAATTATGACATAACATTGAAGGTTGTGCAATGTAACAGGAATATTTAGACTTATGGATGCCACCCGTTAGATAAAATACGGAACGGTTCCGTATTTCACTGAAAGAATAAATGTTTTCGAGATGATAGTTTCCGGATTCGACCATATTAATGACCTAAGGCTCTTATTTCTGTGTGTTATGTTATAATTAAGTCTATGATTTGATAGAGCAGTCTGACTGAGCGACGGTAGGCACCAGCAGGCTCGTAAGCATTCATTCAAACAGCACTTTCGTGCGTTTTGCCAGCAGCTCTTTGCAATGCTTCAAGCATTGCGCTGTTTATGACTTCAAGCCTATCAACTCCAGAGATTAGGTTGATGTAACCGATGTGAAATGGCTAGCTAGTTAGCGGGGTGCGCGCTAATAGCGTTTCAAATGTCATTCGCTCTGAGACTTGGAGTAGTTGTTCCCCTTGCTCTGCATCGGTAACGCTGCTTCGAGGGTGGCTGTTGTCGATGTGTTCCTGGTCGAGCCCAGGTAGCGGCGAGGAGAGGGATGGAAGCTATACTGTTACACTGGCAATACTCTATGTCCGGGTTGGAGCGAGCGGTCGCACTTCGCACTTTGGTCCGCAGGTAGTATAACTTTTCATTACATTTCATTACATTTCATTATAGTACAACGGTTTAATTTGTCTAATCTTAGCAATTTCTTCTTAGCTAGCTACATAGCCGTCTTTGTATCAAAGATAATTGCGTAATTATCGTATTTTGTCGTCCTAACGCAGTCTACACTGCTATCTGCCATCTGCCCAGCAGCTAGCCAGCTAGCAAACGTCCACCGTCTACCGAATAGCAGCACTTTGGTCCGCAGGTAGTATAACTTTTCATTACATTTCATTACATTTCATTATAGTACAACGGTTTAATTTGTCTAATCTTAGCAATTTCTTCTTAGCTAGCTACATAGCCGTCTTTGTATCAAAGATAATTGCGTAATTATCGTATTTCGTCGTCCTAACGCAGTCTACACTGCTATCTGCCATCTGCCCAGCAGCTAGCCAGCTAGCAAACGTCCACCGTCTACCGAATAGCAGCACTGTAGCAACTATTACACCCAACTGAACGACTTGATTAGTGTAGTGTTAGCTAGCTACATAGTTGTCTTTGCTGTCTTCGTATCCAAGATAATTGTGTAGTTTAGAGTGTGTAGTTTTAGAGTGATTATCTTAATTTACCGAGGCTAGCTAGCCAGCTATCTGTCGTCCTTAACGTAGGAGACACTGCTAGCTAGCCAACAGCTAGCCAACGTCTACCGAATAGAACTTCTGCACTCAACAACCCGGTCGCATTCCGCTTCGCTCCACAGGTAGTATCACATTTTCATTTCATTTCATTACAGTACAACGGTTTGATTTGTTTGATCGTAGCTAGCTACATAGCTAGCTACATAGCCGTCTTTGTATCAAAGATAATTGTGTAGTCTAGAGCGATTTTCTAGGTTAGCTAGCCAGCTATTGTCGTTCTCTTAACGCAACGTAACGTAATCAACACTGCTAGCTAGCCAGCTAGCCCCCGAATAGCAGCACTGTAGATACTATTACACTCAACGGAACGACTTGATTAGTGTAGTGTCAACAACGCAGCCACTGCCAGCTAGCCTACAAAGTCAACAACAGCCAGCTAGCCTACAAAGTCAACAACGCAGCCACTGCCAGCTAGCCTACTTCAGCAGTACTGTATCATCTTAATCATTTTAGTCAATAAGATTCTTGCTACGTAAGCTTAACTTTCTGAACATTCGAGACGCGTAGTCCACTTGCCACTCCAATCTCCTTTGCATTAGCGTAGTCTCTTCTGTAGCCTGTCAACTATGTGTCTGTCTATCCCTGTTCTCTCCTCTCTGCACAGACCATACAAACGCTCCACACCGCGTGGCATCGGCCACCCTAATCTGGTGGTCCCAGCGCGCACGACCCACGTGGAGTTCCAGGTCTCCGGTAGCCTCTGGAACTGCCGATCTGCGGCCAACAAGGCAGAGTTCATCTCAGCCTATGCCTCCCTCCAGTCCCTCGACTTCCTGGCACTGACGGAAACATGGATCACCACAGATAACACTGCTACTCCTACTGCTCTCTCTTCGTCCGCCCACGTGTTCTCGCACACCCCGAGAGCTTCTGGTCAGCGGGGTGGTGGCACCGGGATCCTCATCTCTCCCAAGTGGTCATTCTCTCTTTCTCCCCTTACCCATCTGTCTATCGCCTCCTTTGAATTCCATGCTGTCACAGTTACCAGCCCTTTCAAGCTTAACATCCTTATCATTTATCGCCCTCCAGGTTCCCTCGGAGAGTTCATCAATGAGCTCGATGCCTTGATTAGCTCCTTTCCTGAGGACGGCTCACCTCTCACAGTTCTGGGCGACTTTAACCTCCCCACGTCTACCTTTGACTCATTCCTCTCTGCCTCCTTCTTTCCACTCCTCTCCTCTTTTGACCTCACCCTCTCACCTTCCCCCCCTACTCACAAGGCAGGCAATACGCTCGACCTCATCTTTACTAGATGCTGTTCTTCCACTAACCTCACTGCAACTCCCCTCCAAGTCTCCGACCACTACCTTGTATCCTTTTCCCTCTCGCTCTCATCCAACACTTCCCACACTGCCCCTACTCGGATGGTATCGCGCCGTCCCAACCTTCGCTCTCTCTCCCCCGCTACCCTCTCCTCTTCCATCCTATCATCTCTTCCCTCTGCTCAAACCTTCTCCAACCTATCTCCTGATTCTGCCTCCTCAACCCTCCTCTCCTCCCTTTCTGCATCCCTTGACTCTCTATGTCCCCTATCCTCCAGGCCGGCTCGGTCCTCCCCTCCCGCTCCGTGGCTCGACGACTCATTGCGAGCTCACAGAACAGGGCTCCGGGCAGCCGAGCGGAAATGGAGGAAAACTCGCCTCCCTGCGGACCTGGCATCCTTTCACTCCCTCCTCTCTACATTTTCCTCTTCTGTCTCTGCTGCTAAAGCCACTTTCTACCACTCTAAATTCCAAGCATCTGCCTCTAACCCCAGGAAGCTCTTTGCCACCTTCTCCTCCCTCCTGAATCCTCCTCCCCCTCCCCCCCCCTCCTCCCTCTCTGCAGATGACTTCGTCAACCATTTTGAAAAGAAGGTCGACGACATCCGATCCTCGTTTGCTAAGTCAAACGACACCGCTGGTTCTGCTCACACTGCCCCACCCTGTGCTCTGACCTCTTTCTCCCCTCTCTCTCCAGATGAAATCTCGCGTCTTGTGACGGCCGGCCGCCCAACAACCTGCCCGCTTGACCCTATCCCCTCCTCTCTTCTCCAGACCATTTCCGGAGACCTTCTCCCTTACCTCACCTCGCTCATCAACTCATCCCTGACCGCTGGCTACGTCCCTTCCGTCTTCAAGAGAGCGAGAGTTGCACCCCTTCTGAAAAAACCTACACTCGATCCCTCCGATGTCAACAACTACAGACCAGTATCCCTTCTTTCTTTTCTCTCCAAAACTCTTGAACGTGCCGTCCTTGGCCAGCTCTCCCGCTATCTCTCTCAGAATGACCTTCTTGATCCAAATCAGTCAGGTTTCAAGACTAGTCATTCAACTGAGACTGCTCTTCTCTGTATCACGGAGGCGCTCCGCACTGCTAAAGCTAACTCTCTCTCCTCTGCTCTCATCCTTCTAGACCTATCGGCTGCCTTCGATACTGTGAACCATCAGATCCTCCTCTCCACCCTCTCCGAGTTGGGCATCTCCGGCGCGGCCCACGCTTGGATTGCGTCCTACCTGACAGGTCGCTCCTACCAGGTGGCGTGGCGAGAATCTGTCTCCTCACCACGTGCTCTCACCACTGGTGTCCCCCAGGGCTCTGTTCTAGGCCCTCTCCTATTCTCGCTATACACCAAGTCACTTGGCTCTGTCATAACCTCACATGGTCTCTCCTATCATTGCTATGCAGACGACACACAACTAATCTTCTCCTTTCCCCCTTCTGATGACCAGGTGGCGAATCGCATCTCTGCATGTCTGGCAGACATATCAGTGTGGATGACGGATCACCACCTCAAGCTGAACCTCGGCAAGACGGAGCTGCTCTTCCTCCCGGGGAAGGACTGCCCGTTCCATGATCTCGCCATCACGGTTGACAACTCCATTGTGTCCTCCTCCCAGAGCGCTAAGAACCTTGGCGTGATCCTGGACAACACCCTGTCGTTCTCAACCAACATCAAGGCGGTGGCCCGTTCCTGTAGGTTCATGCTCTACAACATCCGCAGAGTACGACCCTGCCTCACACAGGAAGCGGCGCAGGTCCTAATCCAGGCACTTGTCATCTCCCGTCTGGATTACTGCAACTCGCTGTTGGCTGGGCTCCCTGCCTGTGCCATTAAACCCCTACAACTCATCCAGAACGCCGCAGCCCGTCTGGTGTTCAACCTTCCCAAGTTCTCTCACGTCACCCCGCTCCTCCGCTCTCTCCACTGGCTTCCAGTTGAAGCTCGCATCCGCTACAAGACCATGGTGCTTGCCTACGGAGCTGTGAGGGGAACGGCACCTCAGTACCTCCAGGCTCTGATCAGGCCCTACACCCAAACAAGGGCACTGCGTTCATCCACCTCTGGCCTGCTCGCCTCCCTACCACTGAGGAAGTACAGTTCCCGCTCAGCCCAGTCAAAACTGTTCGCTGCTCTGGCCCCCCAATGGTGGAACAAACTCCCTCACGACGCCAGGACAGCGGAGTCAATCACCACCTTCCGGAGACACCTGAAACCCCACCTCTTTAAGGAATACCTAGGATAGGATAAAGTAATCCTTCTCACTCCCCCCCCCTTAAAAGATTTAGATGCACTATTGTAAAGTGGCCGTTCCACTGGATGTCATAAGGTGAATGCACCAATTTGTAAGTCGCTCTGGATAAGAGCGTCTGCTAAATGACTTAAATGTAAATGTAAATGTAAATACTAAAGTGCCTATAAGAACATCCAATAGTCAAAGGTATATGAAATACAAATCGTATAGAGAGAAATAGTCCTATAATAACTACAACCTAAAACTTCTTACCTGGGAATATTAAAGACTCATGTTAAAAGGAACCACGGGCTTTCATATGCTCTCATGTTCTGAGCAAGGAACTTAAACGTTAGCTTTCTTACATGGCACATATTGCATTTTTACTTTCTTCTCCAACACTTTGTTTTTGCATTATTTAAACTAAATTGAACATGTTTCATTATTTATTTGAGGCTAAATTGATTTTATTGATGTATTATATTAAGTTAAAATAAGTGTTCATTCAGTATTGTTGTAATTGTCATTATAAACAAATGAAAAAATATTATTAATTGGCCGATTAATCGGTATCGCCTTTTTTTGGTCCTCCAATAAATCGGTATCGGCGTTGAAAAATCATAATCGGTCGACCTCTAGTTCAAACGTGCAGATTTGTTTTCTTTAAATGATTGTTTTATGTAGGATACTACATTTTTGACCAGTTGCAATTGTAAGAAGGCCTAATAAAAAAAATCCTACTTCTATTAGGCTGTTAAGCCTCATAGCCTACCTCAGCCAGTTAAGTTATTTTACATAGGTCTAGGCTCCGAAGAAAGAGACTTCAATTAAGCCCTCTTGTTGTTTGTAAAGTCAAATTCAAAAGGCACTCGCACATCTGAGCTATCTTTTTTGCAGGTGCATGGCAACAGCCGGATAAGATGAGGGGGAAAGAGAAGGAACCCGTACACTGTTCTTGATCGTATCACTGATCTTTAATAAGATTTACGTATTGTCGTCAGAGCTTTTGTGAGTTTTGTAAATTAGCACCCTTATGTAGACCTAGCCCCACCCACATCCGTTGCACACATGGAAAGAGGTTGGAGGCAAAGGAAAAACAAATAAGTGCTACCAAATATAACAATATGCATTTCATAAATATTCAAATAAAGTGTGTACATAAAACTTATTAAACACGTCTGTAAAACCACAATGAGGACATCGACCTACCAAGCAAGTTATCATAAATCATTGGGTACAGTGTAAGAAAAACTGAGTAATCTGAAATGGGGGCATAATTCATGTTCAAATTTACAACATAACATACAGTTGAAGTCGGAAGTTTACATGTACCTTAGCCAAATACATAAACTCAGTTTTTCACAATTCCGTACATTGAATCCTTGTAAAAATTCCCTGTCTTAGGTCAGTTAGGATCACCACTTTATTTTAAGAATGTGAAATGTCAGAATAATAGTAGAGAGAATGATTTATTCCAGCTTTTATTTCTTTCATCACATTCCCAGTGGGTCAGAAGTTTACATACACTCAATTAGTATTTGGTAGCATTGCCTTTAAATTGTTTAACTTGATTCAAAAGTTTCGGGTAGCCGTCCACAAGCTTCCCACAATAAGTTAGGAGGAATGGGCCAAAATTCACCTGACAGAGCTGGTGTAACTGAGTCAGGTTTGTGGGCCTCCTTGCTCGCGCACGCTTTTTCAGTTCTGCCCACAAATTTTCTATAGGCTTGAGGTCAGGGCTTTGTGATGGCCACTCCAATACCTTGACTTTGTTGTCCTTAAGCCATTTTGCCACAACTTAGGAAGTATGCTTGGGGTCATTGTCCATTTGGAAGACCCATTTGCGACCAAGCTTTAAATTCCTGACTGATGTCTTGAGATGTTGCTTCAATATATCCACATCATTTTTCTTCCTCATGATGTCATCTATTTTGTGAAGTGCACCAATCCCTCCTGCAGCAAAGCACCACCACAACATGATGCTGCCACCCCCGTGCTTCATGGTTGGGATGGTGTTCTTCGGCTTGCAAGCCTCCCCCTTTTTCCTCCAAACATATCGATGGTCAAACAGTTCCATTTTTGTTTCATCAGACCAGAGGACATTTCTCCAAAAAGTACGATCTTTGTCCCCATGTGCAGTTGCAAACTGTAGTCTGGCTTTTTTATGGAGGTTTTGGAGCAGTGGCTTCTTCCTTGCTGAGCGGCCTTTCAGGTTATGTCGATATAGGACTCGTTTAACTGTGGATATAGATACTTTTGTACCCGTTTCCTCCAGCATCTTCACAAGGTCCTTTGCTGTTGTTCTGGGATTGATTTGCACTTTTCGCACCAAAGTACGTTCATCTCTAGGAGGCAAAACGCGTCTTCTTCCTGAGCGGTATGCTAGCTTCGTGGTCCCATGGTGTTTATACTTGCATACTATTGTTTTTACAGATGAACGTGGTACCTTCAGGCGTCTGGAAATTGCTCCCAAGGATGAACCAGACTTGTGGAGGTCTACATTTTTTTCTGAGGTCTTGGCTGATTTCTTTTGATTTTCCCATGATGTCAAGCAAAGAGGCACTGAGTTTGAAGGAAGGCCTTGAAATACATCCACAGGTACAACTCCAATTGACTCAAATGATGTCAATTAGCCTATCAGAAGCTTCTAAAGCCATGACAATCTTCTAGAATTTTAAAAAGGCACATTCAACTTACTGTATGTAAACTTCTGACCCACTGGAATTGTGATACAGTGAATAAGTGAAATAATCTGTCTGTAAACAATTGTTGGAAAAATTATTTGTGTCATGCACAAAGTAGACGCCCTAACCGACATGCCAAAACTATAGTTTGTTACCAAGAAATTTGTGGAGTGGCTGAAAAACTATATTTAATGACTCCAACCTAAGTGTATGTAAACTCACGACTTCAACTGTACATTTACATTTACATTTAAGTCATTTAGCAGACGCTCTTATCCAGAGCGACTTACATAGGCATTTCATCATAAAGACCTTTAGGAAATAATGTCTGGAGGGTGAAAATCCCAAAACATTCTGGCTGATTTTCTTTTGTGGCTGGCAGTTGGCATGGACCAATTTATCACGTAAATAAAACATGACAGTGTTTCTTGACAGCATCTCCCACTTTTCGCGAGTTCAAAGTATATGTGGTGGTGCACATTCCAGAGTGTTCTTTAGCTCTAGTGGGTCTTTTGTAGCAGTTCATCTCGTGTTTCCCTCAAAGCCAAATTAAGAGCTTCATCCACACATTGTGGAGAGTAGCCTCTTCTTAGAAACCTATTGCACATCTCTGCTGCTTTTTCTAGATAGTCCAGAAAATGATTTGTTGGGGGGGGTTCACACCTAGCTCAAGTTGGGGAGGGGAGGGGTGGTTCCCACCTAGCTGGGCTATTAGACAATTCTCTAGTAAAGGTTGAATAGTCTATTGTTCAGCTAATAGCCCATCCTGCTATGTTTGTGAAAAACTAATAATAACACTTTTTTCCCTTTCCACATGTTAAAGATTCCAATTGATTGTGTTTAACCACAATCGGCCCCAAACCTAATTAATACATTTGGGCACAGTCGATAGCGTGGTGGACTTCGGGCTAGAATGTTGAGGGTTCGAAACCTACTCCCTGCGTACTATAATTAATGAGTTTGATACACCCGTTATTGGATATGGCGGAAAAAAACGTAAATTAAAATTAAAAAACGTAAATTAACTTTATGCAAAAAAAATATGCACAATCGTTTGTCTCTACATTAACTAACATATTCCTCTCAATTGTAAATGTTTTGCTTGACTCGTTATGACGTTATAACTACATACATTTGCTTCCCCATAATGTTTTGTCAGCCATCTTTGCTGAAGTCACCAGGGACGGATGGCCCGCGTCAAATTCGTCATTGGAACCACTCGTTATGACTAAAAACCTTGCTCTAACTCCCTTTTGTGGTGGTTTGGAGCAATGAAGCCGTGACGCTGGGTACCTCTAAGTCCCGCAGTGCAAGCTCGGGAACCACTGTAACTACCGAAATAAAGGAAACACCAACATCAAGTGTCTTAATAGGGCCACGAGCCAGAACAGCTTCAATGTGCCTTGGCATAGATTCTACAAATGCACCCCACACCATAACATATACTTTGTATCCCTCCTTTACTCAAGTGTTTTCTTTGTTTAGGCAGTTACTGGTATACATGGGTACACTAGCAATGGCTGCCAGTCCTGACTTGAATAGGAATGGCCATCTATGGATAATATTGCTATGGTTGGTTGCGGTTGTCAGTTTGCCTTTTGTAAATTTCAAAGCTTATGATTTCTTAAACCAGCCCTACTGATCATCCCCCAGACCCCCATCTACACTACATCATCAGTAGTGTAGACAGAGGGTCTGGGGGATGATCAGTAGTGTAGATGGAGGGTCTGGGGGATGATCAGTAGTGTAGATGGAGGTCTGGGGGATGATTAGTAGTGTAGACGGAGGTCTGGGGGATGATCAGTAGTGTAGACGGAGGTCTGGGGGATGATCAGTAGTGTAGACGGAGGTCTGGGGGATGATCAGTAGTGTAGACGGAGGTCTGGGGGATGATCAGTAGTGTAGACGGAGGTCTGGGGGATGATCAGTAGTGTAAACGGAGGTCTGGGGGATGATCAGTAGTGTAAACGGAGGTCTGGGGGATGATCAGTAGTGTAGACGGAGGTCTGGGGGATGATCAGTAGTGTAGACGGAGGTCTGGGGGATGATCAGTAGTGTAGACGGAGGTCTGGGGGATGATCAGTAGTGTAGATGGAGGTCTGGGGGATGATCAGTAGTGTAGAAAGAGGTCTGGGGGATGATCAGTAGTGTAGATGGAGGTCTGGGGGATGATCAGTAGTGTAAACGGAGGTCTGGGGGATGATCAGTAGTGTAGAAAGAGGTCTGGGGGATGATCAGTAGTGTAGATGGAGGTCTGGGGGATGATCAGTAGTGTAGACGGAGGTCTGGGGGATGATCAGTAGTGTAGATGGAGGTCTGGGGGATGATCAGTAGTGTAGATGGAGGGTCTGGGGGATGATCAGTAGTGTAGATGGAGGTCTGGGGGATGATCAGTAGTGTAGATGGAGGTCTGGGGGATGATCAGTAGTGTAGATGGAGGGTCTGGGGGATGATCAGTAGTGTAGATGGAGGTCTGGGGGATGATCAGTAGTGTAGATGGAGGTCTGGGGGATGTTCAGCATCATCTATACACTGGTGCACCTTGTGCTGGGGGCAATAAAAGGCCACTTTAAAATGTGCAGTTTTGTCACAACACAATGCCACAAATGTCTCAAGTTTTGAGGGAGCGTACAATTGGCATGCTGACTTCAGGAATGTCCACCAGTTGTTGCCAGATAATTATATGTTAATTTTTCTACCATAAGCGGCATCCAAAGTCGTTTTTGAAAATTTGACAGTACGTCCAACCTGCCTCACAACCAACCGTATTTTTGCATTACTATACTGCACTATTACTACATTAAAACATCACTACTACACTGCTACATTACTACCATATTACAACATTACTTCACTATTATACAACTACATTAATACTATATTAATATACAACTACATTACCACCCTGCTACCCTATTACAACATTACTTCACTACTACTTCACTATTACTAAATAACACTACTACAACATTACTATAATACTAAGACATGGCTATAATAGTACACTATTGTGACATTACTATACTACCACTACACCATAATATTGTGACATTACTATACTACTATACTATACTACTACACTATTACTACATTACTATACTACCACACTATTACTATACTACTGCACTATTAGTACATTACTACATTATTACTACACTATACAACTTGTCCTTCCCTGGTATCTGTGCAAAAGTTGAAGGTGCACTAGAAGGGCATTCTAAAAATGCAGGTGTTACACACTCTACCCTCCAGCCTGGACTTCGCAAGACTGATCCTACTGCAGTGAAGCTGTGATGTCACCCAACCCTGGCATCAACAGCCCTGTCCCAGGGAAATGTCAGAGTCAGGGATCGAGCCAGGGAAATGTCAGCGTCAGGGATAGAGCCAGGGAAATGTCAGCGTCAGGAATAGAGCCAGGGAAATGTCAGAGTCAGGGATAGAGCCAGGGAAATGACAGCGTCAGGGATAGAGCCAGGGAAATGTCAGCGTCAGGGATAGAGCCAGGGAAATGTCAGCGTCAGGGATAGAGCCAGGGAAATGACAGCGTCAGGGATAGAGCCAGGGAAATGTCAGCATCAGGGATAGAGCCAGGGAAATGTCAGCGTCAGGGATAGAGCCAGGGAAATGTCAGCGTCAGGGATAGAGCCAGGGAAATGCCAGAGCCAGGGAAATGCCAGAGCAAGGGAAATGTCAGAGCCAGGGAAAGAGCCAGGGAAATGTCAGAGCCAGGGAAAGAGCCAGGGAAATGTCAGCGTCAGGGATAGAGCCAGGGAAATGTCAGCGTCAGGAATAGAGCCAGGGAAATGTCAGAGTCAGGGATAGAGCCAGGGAAATGACAGCGTCAGGGATAGAGCCAGGGAAATGTCAGCGTCAGGGATAGAGCCAGGGAAATGTCAGCGTCAGGGATAGAGCCAGGGAAATGACAGCGTCAGGGATAGAGCCAGGGAAATGTCAGCGTCAGGGATAGAGCCAGGGAAATGTCAGCGTCAGGGATAGAGCCAGGGAAATGCCAGAGCCAGGGAAATGCCAGAGCAAGGGAAATGTCAGAGCCAGGGAAAGAGCCAGGGAAATGTCAGAGCCAGGGAAAGAGCCAGGGAAATGTCAGAGCCAGGGATTGAGCCAGGGAAATGTCAGCGTCAGGGATAGAGCCAGGGAAATGTCAGCGTCAGGGATAGAGCCAGGGAAATGTCAGAGCCAGGGATAGAGCCAGGGAAATGTCAGGGAAATTTCAGTATCAGGGATAGAGCCAGGGAAATGTCAGTGTCAGGGATAGAGCCAGGGAAATGTCAGCGTCAGGGATAGAGCCAGGGAAATGTCAGTGTCAGGGATAGAGCCAGGGAAATATCAGCGTCAGGGATAGAGCCAGGGAAATGTCAGTGTCAGGGATAGAGCCAGGGAAATGTCAGTGTCAGGGATAGAGCCAGGGAAATGTCAGTGTCAGGGATAGAGCCAGGGAAATGTCAGCGTCAGGGATAGAGCCAGGGAAATGTCAGTGTCAGGGATAGAGCCAGGGAAATGTCAGCGTCAGGGATAGAGCCAGGGAAATGTCAGTGGCAGGGATCGAGCCAGGGAAATGTCAGAGGCAGGGATCGAGCTGGGACAGGGACTCTTAAGATCTCTTAAGATTCACATTTAGATGTAATATGATAATTACACGTGGCTGATAATTAAGTGTGGACGACCCTAGCCTTGGCAACTGCAGTAGGAGCACGTCCTAAGGTGTTAACTGGGACTGTGGATAGGGTGTCACCAGAAGGTTCAGACACGATTTAGGTTTGAGTCCTTGTCAGTCTGAGCGTGGCTTACTTACATTCCTGTAGCAGAAGGTTGGGTTCAATCTAGGGCTGTTACGGTGACTGTATTACCACCACACCGGCGGTCGCAAGTCATGACCGCAGTCAAATTCCACATGACCGTTTAGTCATGGTAACTAGGCTTCTCCAAGCTCCAATCAAATCAAAACACTTAATGAGAGCCATGAGCTCATCTTGCGCAACATTTGAGAAAAAAGTTGATGGCCTCCATTAAAAAAATGAATTTCACACATATATTATTTAATATTTCAAAAGACAGCATTAAATTAAGAATAGTCTGATGGGTGACAATAGTAGCCTTTCACTTGTGAATGATGTATTATTACATGTGAATGATGCCCAGCGTGCGCAGTAAGGCAAGAAAGAGCACAACTTTTGTGACTTTTTCAAATCATAGTCACACACTTCATGTAGCCTAGCCCATAGGCCTATATGTTTTGAAAAGGTTTGTAATCACAATTTAAGCAGCCAAATAACTTCTTAAAATTAAACACACGAATCGCTTTACAACCAGTGTAGAGCCTAACTGGCTTACATAGGCTGCGCGTGAGTTCAAGTTCAGGGAAGATCATTTTCACAAAAGAAATGTGCCTTTATGATCAAGCCTTACATGTATAGTAGCATTTGCGGTCACTTAGAACATTCGTGCTTACAGCCTACTGCCGTGAGCACATTGCTGCGCTTATAATGTGAAGAAATAGCCTAATAGTTTATCACCATTTTAAGCTAAACGTTCTGATCTGTGGCATCAGCCTCATTGCTTTTAAAATGTTTGATGCAAGTGGTTGTATTCATTTGGGATCTATCGCATCCCACAACTGTCCCAAAGTATGTTCGGAATATTTATTTCTCGGACAGAAGGAAAATTTTACCAATAGAATAGGTTAACTTTTATACTATGGGGGACAGTAGATTGACAGAGGCTAGTGCTTTTGAGGTCATTAGGCCTACTCAACTTATTGGCTGACAAAAAGTAAATGTGGACAGTTCTTCTAATATCTTCAATATGGTCCTTGGAATTCAATAAGGACACGTGCAGTTGTAGCCTACTTCGGAGTTGTGATGCCTGTGAGGAAGACCTGGTCACATAATGGGCATTGGCTAATAAGAATTGAGATATCTGAGAGAGCCATGTGTGTGAAGTGCTTTGGAGCACAGCGATTGGCAGCGAGCAGAAGGGAATTATAATTATTATATTCAGCCCAAGGGCACAACGGCCACTGGCCGCAAAAGGCAACGATTTTTTAGGGTGCATTATGGCCACACAAGGGGGATGCCGCTGTGAAATTCGAGGCATCCCTCCCCACGTTATCAAGTGCTTGTCAAATTGTGAATGAGAAACTGATGAAGTGTGTACAGCCTACGCAACAAACAAAGCAGAGCTCATGCCTTTCATTCAACTTTTTCCAAATCCTCATTAGAGTTGCATCATGCAGCCTTACAATGTATTAAAAATCAAAACATATAGCCCAACGTTGCATAAATAACCTTAGATTAAGCATATAGGAGGACATGTTTCTTTGTTAACCGCTCAACACAGAATAGCCGCATGTCCGCACTCTCTCGGAAACCGTTTGTAGAAAATACCCTTTTTATTTTATTCAGCTATGTTCAATTGTATTCTTCATACTATAAAATAATGCCACGGAATACTAAGCAAATCTTGTCTGCTAAATTAACTAGTGTAGCCCACAGCCATATGGCGTAGCCAGAACAGGACGACTCAGAGTATGCCATTTTGTTCGTCTAAAATGTCTTCATTTCATGTTTCTTTAGACCGGTCTAAAATAAATGAAAATGATTTATTGTGATGGTGTAGGCTATATTAAATGGATTAATTCAAATGCATGATGTTCAAAAGGTCTGCATAAGTGGCTTGTAGGCTGTGTAGTAGGAGATAGTAAATATGTTTATGTTAATTAACGGTCAATTACCGTGAGACCGGCAGTTATTTGCTTGACAATCACCGGCTGACAAAATGTCATGACCACCACAGCCCTGGTTGAATCTGAGAAAACATGGCGTATCTATTTCTACAGTACATGGTGACAGTTTGGTTTCCTCGACTACATTTATTACACTACCACAAGTGAATGGAATAATATACGAAAAGATTCGGTGAAATGTAAACAGCGTGGACAATTAAATTCTACAGTATTTCCTGTCAATCGATAACAATGGACAAACACACACAGATGATGAAGCCACAGAGACAGTCAGAGATGGTAACTAGAGACGCTGGCTCGACTCACTAACTCCATGATGGAAAAAATCCAGGGGACCTCTAGAGTGGCCCAAACTGACAGCCACTAATTCAATCATGTATGTTTCACTTCCAACTAAGCTGCCTTCAAATACCTAGCGCCTATTTAAAACTGCGCTCAACAATGACAGGATGGGAAGACTCTGGCGTGCCTGAAAAAACATTACACAGAAGGAGAGTAACCAGACACTGCAAGGGCCTAGTGCTGTGTGTTATGAGTCCTGCTGGTATGAGTGTGAGTCCACACATGACTGTGAAAGCTCCCTCGCTCCCCCTCCCCTTCCCACTCTCTCAAGAGGAAAACAGAGGGGAAAAAACAAGAGATGACTGTGGATGGATGAGTGTGGGGAGGGATGCACGGGAAAGAAAGGTTTATTTGTATTTTCTCTCCTTAATCAGAATATGCTGGTCCTCTCAAATCTACAGCTGTTGTTTACTACGGGGTGGGATTATGGCAAAAGGCAGAGGGATTTACCAGGAGACAACAGCGCTGTCCCAAATCACACTCTATTCCCTATGTAGTACATGGGCCCAGGTCAAAAGTAGTGCACTACATAGGAAATAGGGTGCCATTCAGGACATATCCAATAACAGATCAGGTGTTTATTCTGGGAAGTCCAGTGGGGCATGGGTCTATAGTAGTTACCCAGAATGATCAGGTGTTTATTCTGGGAAGTCCAGTGGGGCATGGGTCTATAGTAGTTACCCAGAATGATCAGGTGTTTCTTCTGGGAAGTCCAGTGGGGCTATAGTACAGAACATACCCAGGATGAGAGGCATAGTGGGACGGTAAGCTAAGGTAAAGTCCGCAAAGGGAGACCTACACACGGATGCATGCAGATACTCACAAATACATAGGAACACAGCCTCAAACACAAAAGACACCACATTGTGCCAACACCAGCAGGTGTTTGGAACATAAGGTCGTATGCTTATAGAGTTAGTGTCCAGCAAAAGCTAAAAGACAACAGTTGTGGTGAACATACTAAAATACTGTACTTTCAGAAACAACACACAAAGTGGTGGAAAAAGTACAGAAATGTTCATACTTGAGTAAAAGTACAGATACTTTAATAGAAAGTTACTCAAGTAAAATACTACTTGAGTAAAAGTCTAAAAGTATTTGGATCTAAATATTCTTAAGTATCAAAAAGTATAAATAGTTTCAAATTCCTTATATTAACTTAAGGATCTGACCCTTTTTCCCCCAATTTTCACATAAAATGACATACCCAAATCTAACTGCCTGTAGCTCAGGACCTAAAGCAAGGATATGCATATTCTTGATACCATTTGAAAGGAAACACTTTGAAGGTTGTGGAAATGTGAGATTAATGTAGGAGAATATAACGCATTAGACCTGGTAAAAGATAATACAAAGAAAAAAACGTTTGTTTGCTTTTCATCATCTTTGAAATGCAAGAGAAAGGCCATAATGTATTATTCAAGGTTAGGTGAAATGTTGATTTTGGCTACTAGATGGCAGCAGTATATGTGCAAAGTTTTAAGCTGATCCAATGAACCATTGTATTATTAAGCAAAGCAGACATCATCATTTTCTTGTTTTTAAAATGTACGGATAGCCAGGGGCACACTCAAACATAATTTTCAAACTATGCATTTGTGTTTAGTGAGTCCGTCAGATCAGGGACAGTAGGGATGACCAGCGATGTTCTCTTGATAAGTGCGTGAATTGTACCATTTTCCGATCCTGCTAAGCATTCAAAATGTAACGAGTACTTTTGGGTGTCAAGGAAAATGTAAGAAGTAAAAAGTACATTATTTTATTTTGGAATGTAGTGGAGTAAAAGTACAAGTTGTCAAAAATATAAATAGTAAGGTAAAGTACAGATAGCCCCCAAAAATGACTTAAGTAGTACTTTAAAGTAAAGTACATTACGCCACTGAATGCACACACACCTATCAACAGGCAGAGGAAGACCAAGGGATGTTACTGCTATAAAACACACAGTATGAAGATCAAAGAAAAGAGAAGCCACCTCCCTCCCTGTTTCTTCTGTCTGTCTCCCTGTCTGCCTGCCCGTTTCCCTGTCTCCCTGCCTGCCCGTTTCCCTGTCTCCCTGCCTGCCCGTTTCCCTGTCTCCCTGCCTGTCTGCCTGCATGTCTGCCTGCATGTCTGCCTACATCTCCCTGCCTGTCTGTCTACCTGCATCTCCCTGCCTGTCTGTCTACCTGCATCTCCCTGCCTGTCTGTCTACCTGCATCTCCCTGCCTGTCTGTCTACCTGCATCTCCCTGCCTGTCTGTCTACCTGCATCTCCCTGCCTGTCTGTCTACCTGCATCTCCCTGCCTGTCTGTCTACCTGCATCTCCCTGCCTGTCTGTCTACCTGCATCTCCCTGCCTGTCTGTCTACCTGCATCTCCCTGCCTGTCTGTCTACCTGCATCTCCCTGCCTGTCTGTCTACCTGCATCTCCCTGCCTGTCTGTCTACCTGCATCTCCCTGCCTGTCTGTCTACCTGCATCTCCCTGCCTGTCTGTCTACCTGCATCTCCCTGCCTGTCTGTCTACCTGCATCTCCCTGCCTGTCTGTCTACCTGCATCTCCCTGCCTGTCTGTCTACCTGCATCTCCCTGCCTGTCTGTCTACCTGCATCTCCCTGCCTGTCTGTCTACCTGCATCTCCCTGCCTGTCTGTCTACCTGCATCTCCCTGCCTGTCTGTCTACCTGCATCTCCCTGCCTGTCTGTCTACCTGCATCTCCCTGCCTGTCTGTCTACCTGCATCTCCCTGCCTGTCTGTCTACCTGCATCTCCCTGCCTGTCTGTCTACCTGCATCTCCCTGCCTGTCTGTCTACCTGCATCTCCCTGCCTGTCTGTCTACATCTCCCTGCCTGTCTGTCTACATCTCCCTGCCTGTCTGTCTACATCTCCCTGCCTGTCTGTCTACATCTCCCTGCCTGTCTGTCCACATCTCCCTGCCTGTCTGTCTACATCTGCCTGTCTGTCTACATCTGCCTGTCTGTTTCCCTGCCCGCATGTCCGTTTCCCTGCCCGCCTGTCCGTTTCCCTGCCCACCTGTCCGTTCCCCTGCCCGCCTGTCCGTTTCCCTTGCCGCCTGTCCGTTTCCCTTGCCGCCTGTCCGTTTCCCTGCCTGCCTGTCCGTTTCCCTGCCTGCCTGTCCGTTTCCCTGCCTGCCTGCCTGTCAGTTTCCCTGCCTGCCTGCCCGTTTCCCCGTCTGTCCTTTTCCCTGCCCGCCCGTCCTTTTCCCTGCCCGCCCGTCCTTTTCCCTGCCCGCCCGTCCTTTTCCCTGCCCGTCCGTCCTTTTCCCTGCCCGTCCGTTTCCCTGCCTGCCTGCCTGTCTGTCCGTTTCCCTGCCTGCCTGCCTGCCTGTCTGTCCGTTTCCCTGCCTGCCTGCCTGTCTGTCCGTTTCCCTGCCTGCCTGTCTGTCTGTCCGTTTCCCTGCCTGCCTACCTGTCTGTCCGTTTCCCTGCCTGCCTACCTGTCTGTCCGTTTCCCTGCCTGCCTACCTGTCTGTCCGTTTCCCTGCCTGCCTGCCTGTCTGTCCGTTTTCCCTGCCTGTCTGTCCGTTTCCCTGCCTGCCTACCTGTCTGTCCGTTTCCCTGCCTGCCTACCTGTCTGTCCGTTTCCCTGCCTGCCTACCTGTCTGTCCGTTTCCCTGCCTGCCTACCTGTCTGTCCGTTTCCCTGCCTGCCTACCTGTCTGTCCGTTTCCCTGCCTGCCTACCTGTCAGCCCGTTTCCCTGCCTGCCTAACTGCCCGTTTCCCTGCCTGCCTGTCCGTTTCCCTGCCTGCCTGCCTGTCAATTTCCCTGCCTGCCTGCCTGTCAATTTCCCTGCCTGCCTGCCTGTCAGTTTCCCTGCCTGCCTGTCTCCCTGCCTGCCTGCCTGTCTGTCTGCATGTCTCCCTGTCATAGGTTATTCCACCTGTAGTGCTAGAGCACCACTACTGTTTCCACTAGAACATTCTCCAGCTCAGACACACACATTCATTCATCATATTTAAGTGTAAACCTGATTTGTCTATTGTGTAAACAGAAACAGATATCCTCTAAAATGTACATTCTTACTTTTGTGTAAACGGGTGCAAAGTCATAATTTATTCATAACCATTTAAACATGCAATATGTGTGGATGAAATGCCTTGAGATGAATCAGCTCATTTCCAAGAGTCTCAAGTCAAAAGCAGCTATACTACAAATACAGTGCCTTCGGAAAGTATTCAGACCCCTTGACATATTTAACATTTTGTTACGTCACAGCTTTATTCTAAAATTGATTAAATCGTTTCCCCCCCTCAATCTACACACAATAACCCATAATGACGAAGCAAAAACAGGTTTCTAAACATTTTTGCAAATTCATATATTTTCTTTAATTTTTAAAAAGGAAATATCACATTTACATAAGTATTCAGACTCATTACTCAGTACTTTGTTGAAGCACCTTCAGCAGTGAAAACACCCTCTGGTATTCTTGGGTATGACGCTACAAGCTTGGCACACCTGTTTTTGTGGAGTTTCTCCCATTCTTCTCTGTAGATCCTCTCAATCTCTGTCAGGTTGGATGGGGAGCGTTGCTGCACAGCTATTTTCAGGTCTCTCCAGAGAAGTTCAATTGGGTTCAAGTCCGGGCTCTGGCTGTGCCACTCAAGGACATTGAGACTTGTCCCGAACCACCCATGCGTTGTATTGGCTGTGTGTTTAGGGTCATTGTGCTGCTGGAAGGTGAACCTTTGCCCCAGTCTGAGGTCCTGAGCGCTCTGGAGTAGGTTTTCATCAAGGATCTTTCTGTACCTTGATCCGTTCATCTTTCCCTCGATCCCGACTAGTCTCCCAGTCCCTGCCGCTGAAAAATATCACCACAGCATGATGCTGAGAACCCCATGCTTCACCGTAGGGATGGTGCCAGGTTTCCTCCAGACGTGACACTTGGCATTCAGGCCAAAGAGTTCAATCTTGGTTTCATCAGACCAGAGAATCTTGTTTCTCACGGTCTGAGAGTCTTTAGGTGCATTTTGGCAAACTCCAAGCGGGCTGTCATGTGCCTTTTACTGAGGAGTGGCTTCCGTCTGGCCACTCTACCATAAAATGCCTGATTGTTGGAGTGCTGCAGAGATGGTTGTCCTATCTCCACAGAGGAATTTTGGAGCTCTGTCAGAGTGAGCATCGGGTTTCTTGGTCACCTCCCTGACCAAGGCCCTTCTCCCCCGATTGCTCAGTTTGGCCGGGCGGCCAGCTCTAGGAAGAGTCTTGGTGGTTCCAAAGTTTTTCCATTTAAGAATGATGGAGGCCACTGTGTTCTTGGAGCTCTACGGACAATTCCTTCGACCTAATGGCTTGGTTTTTGCTCTGACATGCACTGTCAACTGTGGGACCTTATATAGACAGGTGAGTGCCTTTCCAAAACATGTCAAATCAATAGAATTTACCACAGGTGGACTCCAATCAAGTTGTAGGAACATCAAGGATGATCAATGGAAACAGGATGGACCTGAGCTCAATTTCGAGTCTCATAGCAAAGGGTCTGAATACTTACGTAAATAAGGTATTTCAGATTGACTTTTAATCCATTTCAGAATAAGGCTGTAACAAAATGTGGAAAAAGTCAAAGTGTCTTAATACTTTCCGAAGGCACTGTATAATACTAAGCAAAAACTATTGATAAGTTAGCATCATCAGAAAGGCTGTGCAGTAGGACTGTTGTAGAATGGACACAGAATGAACATAGAAAAGGTCCCAATCATCTCAGGTACTAGGATTAACGCTACATGCCATACTATCACTTAAGCCTAAAGTCAAAGGGGAGGACTTTTTAGACTCCACAGCAGATAAAAATGCATAAGTATCTATTCATTGAATAAAAAGAGAAATCCTACTGCATTAAGAATATCCCTCTGTTATACACACTGCTTTTAAAACAAGCAAATTTTCCACGTATTGCGTGGTTTAATATTGCCTGAGTTGATGTTGAGAGCAGAGAGAGCAAGCTCAAGCCAGCTGATGTGTGTTTCTAAAGAAAAGATAAAGAGAGAGAAAGCATCTGACTCAGTGGTAATTGGCATGACAAAATAACAAATGCAATTGGTCTCCGAACACAAACATCTCAGAGTGCAGACTGGAAACAGTCAGCCATGATCCTATCAACCGCCAAGGATCAGCTATCAACCGCCAAGGATCAGCTATCAACAGCCAAGGATCAGCTATCAACCGCCAAGGATCAGCTATCAACCGCCAAGGATCAGCTATCAACCGCCAAGGATCAGCTATCAACCGCCAAGGATCAGCTATCAACCGCCAAGGATCAGCTATCAACAGCCAAGGATCAGCTATCAACCGCCAAGGATCAGCTATCAACAGCCAAGGATCAGCCATCAACCGCCAAGGATCAGCCATCAACCGCCAAGGATCAGCTATCAACCGCCAAGGATCAGCTATCAACCGCCAAGGATCAGCTATCAACCGCCAAGGATCAGCTATCAACCGCCAAGGATCAGCTATCAACCGCCAAGGATCAGCTATCAACCGCCAAGGATCAGCTATCAACAGCCAAGGATCAGCTATCAACCGCCAAGGATCAGCTATCAACCGCCAAGGATCAGCTATCAACCGCCAAGGATCAGTTATCAACCGCCAAGGATCAGCTATCAACAGCCATGGGCGACACAGCATGAAAATTGCCCACTTCCTCTCGATTTACCTCTGACTCTACCAGTTATATAGAAGCACATACAGCTACTTTCAGTAGAAGAAATAAGGCTTTCCTTATTGGACCAGCTGTCTGTTTTCTGGTAGCAAAGCAGAGATGGGTTACACATTCCTCAGGAATGTGAATGATAAGGGTTACACCGTCCTCTCATGGGGACAGTGAATGAGAAGGCAAACACCGTCCTCTCATGGGGACAGTGAATGATAAGGGTTACACCGTCCTCTCATGGGGACAGTGAATGAGAAGGCAAACACCGTCCTCTCATGGGGACAGTGAATGATAAGGGTTACACCGTCCTCTCATGGGGACAGTGAATGAGAAGGCAAACACCGTCCTCTCATGGGGACAGTGAATGATAAGGTTTACACCGTCCTCTCATGGGGACAGTGAATGATAAGGGTTACACCGTCCTCTCATGGGGACAGTGAATGATAAGGGTTACACCGTCCTCTCATGGGGACAGTGAATGATAAGGTTTACACCGTCCTCTCATGGGGACAGTGAATGATAAGGCAAACACTGTCCTCTCATGGGGACAGTGAATGATAAGGTTTACACCGTCCTCTCATGGGGACAGTGAATGATAAGGCAAACACCGTCCTCTCATGGGGACAGTGAATGATAAGGTTTACACCGTCCTCTCATGGGGACAGTGAATGATAAGGCAAACACTGTCCTCTCATGGGGACAGTGAATGATAAGGGTTACACCGTCCTCTCATGGGGACAGTGAATGATAAGGGTTACACCGTCCTCTCATGGGGACAGTGAATGAGAAGGGTTACACCGTCCTCTCATGGGGACAGTGAATGATAAGGGTTACACCGTCCTCTCATGGGGACAGTGAATGATAAGGGTTACACCATCCTCTCATTGGGACAGTGAATGATAAGGTTTACACCGTCCTCTCATGGGGACAGTGAATGATAAGGGTTACACCGTCCTCTCATGGGGACAGTGAATGATAAGGGTTACACCGTCCTCTCATGGGGACAGTGAATGATAAGGGTTACACCGTCCTCTCATGGGGACAGTGAATGATAAGGCAAACACTGTCCTCTCATGGGGACAGTGAATGATAAGGGTTACACCGTCCTCTCATTGGGACAGTGAATGATAAGGTTTACACCGTCCTCTCATGGGGACAGTGAATGATAAGGCAAACACTGTCCTCTCATGGGGACAGTGAATGATAAGGCAAACACTGTCCTCTCATAGGGACAGTGAATGATAAGGGTTACACCGTCCTCTCATGGGGACAGTGAATGATAAGGGTTACACCGTCCTCTCATGGGAACAGTGAATGATAAGGGTTACACATTCCTCTACTGGGGACAGTGAATGAGAAGGGTTACACATTCCTCTCATGGGGACATCACTACCATCCCCAGCCTCGGGACAAAGGCACAAAGGGGAAGTGGGAGAGAGAGTACATTAATAGCATCATGTAATGTAGTATAACAATGACTGGAGGTGGCACACACACACACACACCTTCTCTTCTTGGAATACACATCAGGCCTTTGTGGACCTGCTCTTGATCAGATTCTCTGAAATGGTGTTTGTCTGCCCCAGGCCTCACGGTGTCTCTAGGTTTGGCATTTGTAGGGTGTCAGGCCCCTGGTACTACTCCTAATGTCTCCTGATACTCCTAGTGTGTGTGTATATATATATATATAAAGGCTGGCCCTGAAACACAGTGGTAAATCATAATGCCTTGTTGTCTACATATCACAGTATTCACACAAGCATCTAGCCCACAACACTGAACGCTACACAGTCCACTGTTCTCGCAACAACTTTATTAAGACGTTAGGGAGTTACACTCCAACCTTCATATCATGTGTCTAAGATTATTTAAATAACCAATCTTAAAAAACATAATATATGGAAGATCTATAACAACACGTCGAACATAGAATGACCAAGCACTTTATATGGATAGTATTCTATAGAGTTAGGCTTAAGTTTAGGGTTAGGATAATGGTTAAGGTTAGGATATGGATAATGGTTAAATGTTGTTGAACATCTACAAACTATTGATTTGGGACTATCCAAATAAAGTGTTAACACACTTTGTTTCCTGTGTAAGTCGATCATCTTGTGGAAACAGGCGTTATGATGATCAATCCTCTCCCTCAGTCCAGACGGGCTAACAAAACCAACCCTCTCCCTCAGCCCAGACGGGCTAACAAAACCAACCCTCTCCCTCAGTCCAGACGGGCTAACAAAACCAACCCTCTCCCTCAGTCCAGACGGGCTAACAAAACCAACCCTCTCCCTCAGTCCAGACGGGCTAACAAAACCAACCCTCTCCCTCAGTCCAGACGGGCTAACAAAACCAACCCTCTCCCTCAGTCCAGACGGGCTAACAAAACCAACCCTCTCCCTCAGTCCAGACGGGCTAACAAAACCAACCCTCTCCCTCAGTCCAGACGGGCTAACAAAACCAACCCTCTCCCTCAGTCCAGACGGGCTAACAAAACCAACCCTCTCCCTCAGTCCAGACGGGCTAACAAAACCAACCCTCTCCCTCAGTCCAGACGGGCTAACAAAACCAACCCTCTCCCTCAGTCCAGACGGGCTAACAAAACCAACCCTCTCCCTCAGTCCAGACGGGCTAACAAAACCAATCCTCTCCCTCAGTCCAGACGGGCTAACAAAACCAATCCTCTCCCTCAGTCCAGACGGGCTAACAAAACCAACCCTCTCCCTCAGCCCAGACGGGCTAACAAAACCAACCCTCTCCCTCAGCCCAGACGGGCTAACAAAACCAACCCTCTCCCTCAGTCCAGACGGGCCAACAAAACCAACCCTCTCCCTCAGTCCAGACGGGCTAACAAAACCAATCCTCTCCCTCAGTCCAGACGGGCTAACAAAACCAACCCTCTCCCTCAGTCCAGACGGGCTAACAAAACCAACCATCTCCCTCAGTCCAGACGGGCTAACAAAACCAACCCTCTCCCTCAGTCCAGACGGGCTAACAAAACCAACCCTCTCCCTCAGTCCAGACGGGCTAACAAAACCAACCCTCTCCCTCAGTCCAGACGGGCTAACAAAACCAATCCTCTCCCTCAGTCCAGACGGGCTAACAAAACCAACCCTCTCCCTCAGTCCAGACGGGCTAACAAAACCAATCCTCTCCCTCAGTCCAGACGGGCTAACAAAACCAATCCTCTCCCTCAGCCCAGACGGGCTAACAAAACCAATCCTCTCCCTCAGTCCAGACGGGCTAACAAAACCAACCCTCTCCCTCAGCCCAGACGGGCTAACAAAACCAACCCTCTCCCTCAGCCCAGACGGGCTAACAAAACCAACCCTCTCCCTCAGCCCAGACGGGCTAACAAAACCAACCCTCTCCCTCAGTCCAGACGGGCTAACAAAACCAACCCTCTCCCTCAGTCCAGACGGGCTAACAAAACCAACCCTCTCCCTCAGTCCAGACGGGCCAACAAAACCAACCCTCTCCCTCAGTCCAGACGGGCTAACAAAACCAACCCTCTCCCTCAGTCCAGACGGGCTAACAAAGCCAACCCTCTCCCTCAGTCCAGACGGGCTAACAAAACCAACCCTCTCCCTCAGTCCAGACGGGCTAACAAAACCAACCCTCTCCCTCAGTCCAGACGGGCTAACAAAACCAACCCTCTCCCTCAGTCCAGACGGGCTAAAAAAAACAACCCACTCCCTCAGTCCAGACGGGCTAACAAAAACAACCCACTCCCTCAGTCCAGACGGGCTAACAAAACCAACCCTCTCCCTCAGTCCAGACGGGCCAACAAAACCAATCCTCTCCCTCAGTCCAGACGGGCCAACAAAACCAATCCTCTCCCTCAGTCCAGACGGGCTAACAAAACCAACCCTCTCCCTCAGTCCAGACGGGCTAACAAAACCAACCCTCTCCCTCAGTCCAGACGGGCTAACAAAACCAATCCTCTCCCTCAGTCCAGACGGGCTAACAAAACCAATCCTCTCCCTCAGCCCAGACGGGCTAACAAAACCAATCCTCTCCCTCAGTCCAGACGGGCTAACAAAACCAATCCTCTCCATCTATATATAATGAGGGGATGTATCTGCCGCCTTGTGTATCGCAAGTCCTTATCGCCACACATGCATTTTTAAAACGGCATAAAGTCAGGATAACACACGCTCGCATCTCTCGCTGACACACACCTCTCCAGGAATGTGTTGCTTTGCTGGACAGAGGGAAGGCTGAGACAGTGTGAGGCAGAGTAATGAGTGTGGCTGTGTAATTACAGAGTAGCTTAGCGTAGCATGTTGCTAGCAGTAAGCAGGGCCTTGGCTTGGCTAGCCCCAGGGTCTGGTAGACAGCTGCACTCTCCGTTAGGGCTGCTGGTGGCTAAAGTTAATAGCAACAACAAATACAATCCTGTATGTGTTCTGTTGGCAGGCTAATTTCTCCTCTGACCCGTCACATATGACCCCTATGAAGAAGGTGAAAGGTCGCTACTGGGGACACCACCTCAGGGCTCGCAACTTGCCACTTTCCATTTCTGGATCCCTGACGAAGATGGCGTCATATGAGGAATGAAGGATTTCTATGTACTACGGCCAAGGTGAGTAGGGCCCTTGTCTACCATGTATCTCAATGACATCATCTCTGTCCAAGCCACAGAATTAAATAGGACATATTATATCTATATGGTACCATCCTTGTTTATGTCATTGTGTTGGGGACCTCCAGGGCAAGAGGCCAGATGAACACCACGGCATGATCAGCAGAGAGCAACCTGGCTTGGCTACAGACTACACAGACCCCTGCCTCTCTAGCTGCCTAGACAACCATGAAGGAGAGCTGAAGGAGAGATGGAGGAGTATAATTCTGGGAGAGAGAGAATTATGAAAAATGGAGAGAGGGATGCAGAGATAAATATCGAGAGAGCGAGAGAGCGAGATGGCCTGTGGCTTTTGAGAGCGTGCCAGCACACATCTTCTCGTGGTTGTGTTTGCTTGAGACAATGTTTAGCAGAGCAGCTGCAGAACACAGCTCAGTGTTTTGTCCATCATGCCCTAGCAGAGCGAAAACAGAGCGGCCCATAGCCTTACACTGCCCACTGTGTCCCTTAGTAGACAGAGAAAGGGAGTACAGTATTGCTGTACAAAAGGAGCGCAACATCATAGCCTATTTAATCCCAGAGCCTACAGTGCATTCGGAAAGTATTCAGACCCCTCAACTTTTTCCACATTTTGTTACGTTACAGCCATATTCTAAAATGGATTAAATCGTTTTTAACCCTCAACAATCTTAACACAATACCCCATGATGACAAAGCAAAATGTTTATTTTTATATTTTGGCAAATTTATACAAATTAAAAACTGAAACTTACACAAGTATTCAGACACTTTACTCTGTACTTTGTTGAAGCACCTTTGGCAGCAATTACAGCCTCGAGTCTTCTTGGGTATGACGCTACAATCTCTGTCAGGTTGGATGGGGAGCGTCGCTGCACAGCTGTTTTCAGGTCTCTCCAGAGATGTTTGATCGGGTTCAAGTCCGGGCTCTGGTTGGGCCACTCAAGGACATTCAGAGACCTGTCCCAAAGCCACTCATGCATTGTCTTGGCTGTGTGCTTAGGGTCGTTGTCCTGTTGGAAGGAGAACCTTCGCCCCAGTCTGAGGTCCTGAGCACTCTGGAGCAGGTTTTCATCAAGTGCATGTTAACTGTGGGACCATATATAGACAGGTGTGTGCCTTTCCAAATCATGTCAAATCAATAGAATTTACCACAGGTGGACTCCAATCAAGTTGTAGAAACATCTCAAGGATGATCAATGGAAACAGGATGCACCTGAGCTCAATTTTGAGTCTCATAGCAAAGGGTCTGAATACTTATGTAAATATGTTGTTTTTTATTGTAATACATTTGCACAAAAAAATGTAAAATCCCTTGTAAAAGTAAAAGTCATTCAAATCAAATCAAATTGTATTGGTCACATACACTTGGTCAGCAAATGTTAATGCGAGTGTAGCGAAATGCTTGTGCTTCTAGTTCCGACCGTGCAGTAATATCTAACAATTTCACAACTACCTTATACACAAGTGTAAAGGAATGAATAAGAATATGTACATATAAATATATGGATGAGCGAAGGCCATGCGGCATAGGCAAGATGCAGTAAATGGTATAGAATACAGTATATACATATGAGATGAGTAATGTAGGGTAATGTAAACATTATATTAAGTGGCATTGTTTAAAGCGACTAGTGATACATTTATTACATCCAATTTGTAATTATTAAAGTGGCTAGAGATTTGAGTCAGTATGTTGGCAGCAGCCACTCAATGTTAGTGATGGCTGTTTAACAGTCTGATGGCCTTGAGATAGAAGCTGTTTCAGTCTCTCGGTCCCCGCTTTGATGCACCTGTACTGACCTCGCCTTCTGGATGATAGCGGGGTGAACAGGCAGTGGCTCGGGTGGTTGTTGTCCTTGATGATCTTTTTGGCATTCCTGTGACATCGGGTGGTGTAGGTGTCCTGGAGGGCAGGTAGTTTGCCCCCGGGGATGCGTTGTGCAGACCGCACTACCCTCTGGAGAGCCTTACGGTTGTGGGCGGAGCAGTTGCCGTACCAGGCGGTGATACAGCCCGACAGGATGCTCTCGATTGTGCATCTGTAAAAGTTTTTGAGTGCTTTTGGTGACAAGCCAAATTTCTTCAGCCTCCTGAGGTTGAAGAGGCGCTGTTGCGCCTTCTTCACAACGCTGTCTGTGTGGGTGGCCCAATTCAGTTTGTCCGTGATGTGTACACCGAGGAATTTAAAACTTTCCACCTTCTCCACTACTGTCCCGTCGATGGGGATAGGGGGGTGCTCCCTCGGCTGTTTCCTGAAGTCCACGATCATCTCCTTTGTTTTGTTGACGTTGAGTCTGAGGTTTTTCTCCTGACACCACACTTCGAGGGCCCTCACCTCCTCTCTGTAGGCCGTCTCGTCATTGTTGGTAATCAAGCCTACCGCTGTAGTGTCTTCTGCAAACTTGATGATTGAGTTGGAGGCGTGCATGGCCACGAAGTCATGGGTGAACAGGGAGTACAGGAGTGGGCTGAGAACGCACCCTTGTGTTGAGGATCAGCGGGGTGGAGATGTTGTTTCCTACCCTCACCACCTGGGGACGGCCCGTCAGAAAGTCCAGGACCCAGTTGCACAGGGCGGGGTCGAGACCCAGCTTAATGACGAGTTTGGAGGGTTGAACATCATGGGGTATTATGTGTAGATTGATGAAGTGAAGTGGTCTGAAGACTTTCCGAATGCACTGTATACACCAACGCAGGAGATAGAAGCACAATCATGTATTGATTAACAAAATATTGTACAGTAATTTGTCTTTTCCATAGAAGTGTGAACTGTAGCATTTACTTTCGAATTGTTCAATAGACAATCTTGCAGAACGCGAGGGCAGTGATTGGTATTCGCCACAGGCAGCATGCATTTTTTGTTTAAAGAAGTAACTGCAAAAGATTAAAACATTCTACCCACACCTCTACAGAAACGTGATCAAATTTGTCAATGCGCTTTAGAAACTGTCATGGCCCAGTTCCTACATCTCCAAATCATACAGCAAATGAAGGTGTTTTTGATCCCATAAAAAGGTGAATGGAGGTAGTTTCCCATGCGGGGTTGCAACGCTCACTTACGAGCACAGAAATATAGTATAGCTCTGATTTATCAATAAAAACAGTTTGATAAATCCCAATAACCTCTATGTACACCAGAAATTTGTGAGCAATTTACGCACAGTTGATAAATGAGGCCCCAGGTTTCAATGCAACCAATTAAGCATTGTTTTCAGAGCCATGGTCTCAGACAGGTAGTGAATTCCCCCAGCATTAGTTACAGAGCTACCCTGTCAGCTCCACTGCTACAGAAGCCTGATCGAACTTCACTACCACATATGCTCATGACAACAGAATAGCCCATACTGCATGACTTAAACAAAAGGACACATTGGTATGTAACCTATCCCTGCTTGTATAATAAAACATTAAGAGAAGACAGAAAAGTCATTGTATTGTCAGTGTTTCTAAATGACCATATGATGTGTGGTATGACACATCCCTCCCTCAATTTGAGCAGGATAGCAGAGGCCAGGTGGCAATCATGTTTTATGCATCCTACCCAAACACTGAGATTCAAACTCTCTCTCTCTAAATGAACATTTCAATTTGAGCAGGATAGCAGAGGCCCGGTGGCCATCATGTTTTATGCATCCTACCCAAACACTGAGATTCAAACAAGAGCTGCTGTTGCTCGAGCGTGGCTAATGGATTGTGCATCGGAGATGAGCTTGAGACAGCGGCAGCACTGCGTCTGAATCTTAAACACCCCCTGCTAAGTCCATGGCCCCAACCCCTAATCAATGAACCACAGGTTTTAACAGGCACCCGGAACAGCACTGTGGAGCGTTCAGAATTCAGGTGCATAATATTCACACAGATGACGACCTGATGTGCAAGTTCACAAGAATTGACCTTAGTCCATAGTGAAAGTTCATAGTGGTCTGTGGTTTGTGTGTTTGGAAAAAAGGCACACAGTACTGTGATTAGCTCAGACATTTCCAAGCCGTTGGGCCCAAACAGATCCACAGATGACGCAATCTCTATTACACTCCACACTGGACAAAAGGAACACCTACGTGAGAATGCTGTTCATTGACTACAGCTCAGTGTTCAACACCATAGTGCCCTCCAACCCTCAACATGGGGGCCCCTGAGGAGTGTGTGCTTCGTCCCCTCCGGTACTCCCTGTTCATCCACGACTTAGTGTCCACGCACGACACCAACACAATCAATACATTTGCAGACGACACGACGATGGTAGGCCTGATCACCGACAACAATGAGACAGCCTACAGGGAGGTCGTCAAAGACCTGGCAGTGTGGTGCCAGGGCAACAACCTCTCCAACACCAGCAAGACAAAAGAGGTGATCGTGGATTACAGGAAACGGAGGGCCAAGCACGCCTCCATTCACATCGACGGGGCTTAGTGAAGCGGGTCGAGAGCTTCAAGTTCCTCGGTGTCCACATCACTAAGGACCTATCATGGTCCAAACACCAACACAGTTGTGGAGAGGGCACGACAACGCCTCTTCAGGAGGCTGAAAAGATTTGTCAGGGCACTCAGACCCTAAAATAGTGATTCAGCTGCACCATTGAGAGCATCTTGACTGGCTGCATCACCGTTTGGCATCCAATCGCAAAGCACTACAGAGGGTAGTGCGTACGGCCCAGTACATCAATGGGGCAGAGCTCCCTGCAACAGTATCAAATCAAAAATCTAATTTTATTTGTAACATGTCCAGGACCTATATCCTAGGCGGTGTCAGAGGAAAGCCCTAAAAATTGTCAAAGACTCCAGTCACCCATGTCATAGACTCCACTCTGCTACCGCGCGGCAAGCGGTACCGTAGCACCAAGTCTAGGACCAAAAAGCTCCTGAACAGCTTCTACCCCCAAGCCATAAGACTGCTGAACAGTTAATCAAATCGCTACCCTGACTATTTGCATTGACCCCCATTGTTTTGCACTGATATTCTTGTACTGGCTCTACGCACACTCACTGGACTCCACCCACACACACTTACACTCTTCACATACTCTATCCTGTTGCCTAGCCACGTTTACCCCTATCTACATATTACCTCAACTACCTCGTACATTGACTCAGTACCACTTGTATATAGCTTCGTTATTGTTATTTAATTCTGTTGCTATTGCCTTATTTTTTTCCCTTTTTAACACTGCTTTGTTGGGAAAAGACTCGTAAGTAAGCATTTCACTTCTGTATTCAGCGCATGGGACAAATCAATTTTGATTTGATTTTGAACAGCAGCAGATGTAGTACCGGGGAAATGCTAATGTACATGCAAATGTCGATTAGACTAGTTGCTATTCAGTGACACAAGGTGCCTTCACTTGTATTGTATGTTACGGGGATAGTCTGTGTTCTAAAACAGGGGTTTCCTAACTGGGGTCAGTGTACGTACTGCAGGGGGTCTGCAAATTAAAAAATTAGTATTATTATTATTTTAAATGAATATCGTTAGCTGCAACCGAATACCATCGCAGATACCATTTCTATGTCTCTGCGTCCCATATGAAGGAAGATAAAGGTAGTTTCACGAGCAAATGCTAACTAGCATCAGCACAATTTTATTTATTTTATTTCATCTTTATTTAACCAGGTAGGCCAGTTGAGAACAAGTTCTCATTTACAACTGTGACCTGGCAATGGCTGGACATCTACAGGAACAGTTAGCATGGTAGATGTTCCTGTTCATCAGACTGGGGAAGTAGATAAATGGCTTTATTGGCAAAATCTCAAACTATCCCTTTAATTACGGTCATTGAAATTACGGTCATTGAAATTACGGTCATTGGAGCTAATTACAGTTTTTTTTCTGTATAGAACATTCATTCATCTGTGGCAATTTATTAGATGGAAAAACTGTTTCTGTCAACTTAAAATGACCAAAACCAGATAGAACCCAATCAGAAAAGATATTGAATTATATATACACTAAACAAAAATATCAATGCAAAATGCAACAATTTCTAAGATTTTACTGAGCTACAGTTCATAGAAAAAAATCTGTCAATCGAAATATATTCATTAGGCCCTAATCTATGGATTTCACATGACTGGGCAGGGGCGTAGCCATGTGTGGGCCTGAAAGGGCATAGGCCCACCCACTAGGGAGCCAGGCCCTCCCACTGGGTCGGCAGGCCCAGAATTAGTTGTTTCCCACAAAAGGGCTTTATTACAGACAGAAGTACTCTTCAGAACACCCCCCTCTTCAGACAATCCAGCAGGTCAAGAAGCCGGACGTGGAAGTCCTGGGCTGGCGTGGTTACACGTGGTCTTTGGTTGTGAGGCCGGTTGAACGTACTGCCAAATTCTCTAAAACGACAGAGGCAGCATATGGTAGAGAAATTAACACTAAATTCTCTGGCAACAGCTCTGTTGAAGATTCCTGAAGTCAGCATGACAATTGCACACTCCCTCAAAACTTCAGACATCTGTGGCATCGTGTTGTTATAAAACTGCATATTTTAGAGTGGCCTTTTATTGTCCGCAGCAGAAAGTGCCTGTGTGTAAGGATCATGCTGTTGAATCATCTTCTTGATATGTCACACCTTGGCAAAAGAGAAATCCTCACCAACAGGGATGTAAACACATTTCTGCACACAATTAGATAAAAAAGCTTTTTGTGCATATGTAACATTTCTGGGATCTTTTACTTAAGCTCATGAAACATGGGACCAACACTTTACATGTTGCCTTTATATTTTTGTTCAGTATACAGTACCAGTCAAAAGTTTGGACACACTATTCATTCCAGGGTGGTATACAGAATATAGTCATCTTTGGTAAAATACCAATTACATATTATGGCAAGAACAGCTAAAATAAGCAAAGAGAAACAACAGTCCATCATTACTTTTAAGACATGAAGGTCAGTCAATCCGAAAAATGTCAAGAACTGTGAAAGTTTCTTCAAGTGCAGTCACAAAAATTATCAAGCGCAATGATGAAACTGGCTCTCATGAGGACCGCCATAGGAAAGGAAGACCCAGAGTTACCTCTGCTGCAGAGGATAAGTTCATTAGAGTTACCAGCCTCAGAAACTGCAGCACAAATAAATGTTCAAGTAACAGACATCTCAACATCAACTGTTCAAATCAAATGTTATTAGTCACATGTGCCAAATACAACAGGTGTAGACCTTACAGTGAAATGCTCACTTACAAGCCCTTAACCAACAGTGCAGATTTAAAAAAATACAGATAAAGAGATAAAAGTAACAATTAAAGAGCAGCAGTAAAAGAACAACAATATATACAGGGGGGTGCCGGAACAGAGTCAATGTGCGGGGGCACCAGTTAGTTGAGGTAGTAGGTACATGTAGGTAGAGTTATTAAAGTGACTATGCATAGATGACAACAGAGTGGTAGTGGCGTGGAGAGGGGACGGGCAATGCAAATAGTCTGGGTAGCCATTTGACAAGATGTTCAGGAGTCTTACGGCTTGGGGAAAGAAGCTGTTTAGAAGCCTCTTGGACCTAGACTTGGTGCTCCGGTAGCGGTTGCCGTGCAGTAACAGAGAGCACAGTCTATGACTAGGGTGGCTGGAGTCTGACCATTTTTAGGGCTTTCCTCTGACACCGCCTGGTATAGAGGTCCTGGATGGCAGGAAGCTTGGTCCCAGTGATGTGCTGCGCCGTTCACACTACCCTCTGTAGTGCTTTGCGGTCTGAGGCCGAGCAGTTGCCATACCAGGCAGTGATGCAACCAGTCAGGATGCTCTCGATGGTGCAGTTGTAGAACCTTTTGAGGATCTGAGGACCCATGCCAAATATTTTCAGTCTCCTGAAGGGGAATAGGTTTTGTCGTGCCCGCTTCACGACTGTCTTGGTGTGCTTGGACCATGTTAGTTTGTTGGTGATGTGGACACCAAGAAATTTGAAGCTCTCAACCTGCGCAACTGCAGCCCCGTCGATGAGAATGGGGGGGTGCTCTGTCCTCTTTTTTCCTGTAGTCCACAATCTCCTTCGTCTTGATCACGTTAAGGGAGAGGTTTTTGTTCTGGCACCACACGGCCAGGTCTCTGACCTCCTCCTGCAGGCTGTCTCGTTGTTGTCGGTGATCAGACCTACCACTATTGTATCATCGGCAAATTTAATGATGTGTTGGAGTCGTGCCTGGCCGTGCAGTCATGAGTGAACAGGGAGTACAGGAGGGGGCTGAGCACGCACCCCTGAGGGGCCCCTGTGATGAGGATCATCATGGCGGATGTGTTACCTACCCTTACCACCAGGGAGTCCAGGATCCATTTGCAGAAGGAGGTGCTTAGTCCCAGGGTCCTTAGCTTAGTGATGAGCTTCGAGGGCACTGTGGTGTTGAACGCTGAGCTGTAGTCAATGAATAGCATTCTCATATAGGTGTTCCTTTTGTCCAGGTAGAAAAGGGCAGTGTGGAGTGCAATAGAGATTGCATCATCTGTCTTTCTATTGGGGCGGTATGCAAATTGGAGTGGGTCTAGGGTTTCTGGGATGATGGTGTTGATGTGAGCCATGACCAGCCTTTCAAAGCACTTCATGGCTACAGAAGTGAGCGCTACGGGTCGGTAGTCATTTAGACAGATTACCTCAGTGTTCTTGGGCACAGGCACTATGGTGGTCTGCTTAAAACATGTGGGTATTACAGACTCGGACAGGTTGAAAATGTCAGTGAAGACACTTGCTAGTTGGTCAGCGCATGCTCGGAGTACATGTCCTGGTAATCCGTCTGGCCCTGCGGCCTTGTGAATGTTGACCTGTTTCAAGGTCTTGCTCACATCGACTGGGAGAACGTGATCACACAGTCTACTGGTACAGCTGGTGCTCTCATGCATGTTTCAGTGTTATTTTCCTCGACGCGAGCATAGAAGTTATTTAGCTCGTCTGGTAGATTCGTCTGGTAGGCTCGGCTGTGCTTCCCTTTGTAGTCTACTGGTTTGCAGGCCCTGCCACATCCGACGAGCGTCAGAGCCGGTGTAGTATGACTCGATCTTAGTCCTGTATTGACGCTTTGCCTGTTTTATGGTTCGTCGGAGGGCATAGCGGGATTTCTTATAAGCTTCCGGGTTAGAGGCCCGCTCCTTGAAAGCGGCAGCTCTAGCCTTTAGCTCAGTGCGGATGCTGCCTGTAACCCATGGCTTCTGCTTGGGGTATGTACATACGCTCACTGTGGGGACGACGTCATCGATGCACTTATTAATGAAGCCAATGACAGATGTGGTGTACTCCTCAATGCCATTGGAGGAATCAAGGAACATATTCCAGTCTGTGCTGGCAAAACAGTCCTGTAGCTTAGCATCTGGTTCATCTGACCACTTTTTTTTATTGATCTAGTCACTGGTGCTTCCTGCTTTAATTTTTTCTTGTAAATTATGGTCAGATTTGCTAAATGGAGGGCGAGGGAGAGCTGTGTATGCAGCTCTGTGTGTGGAGTATAGGTGGTCCAGAGTTCTTTTCCCTCTGGTTGCACATTTAACGTGCTGATAGAAATGGTATAACGGATGTAAGTTTCCTTGCATTAAAGTCCCCGGCTACTAGGAGCGCCGCCTCTGGGTGAACGTTTTCTGGTTTGCTAATGGCGGAATATAGCTCATTCAATGCTGTCTTAGTGCCTCTGACTGAGGTGGTATGTAAACAGCTACGAAGAATACAGATGAGAACTCTCTCGGTAGGTAGTGTGGTCTACAGCTTATCATGAGATACTCTACCTCAGGCAAGCAATAGGTTGAGACTTCCTTAGATATAGTGCACCAGCTGTTATTTACAAAAATACATAGTCCGACACCCCTCGTCTTACCAGATGCCGCTGTTCTATCCTGCCAGTGCATCGTATAACCAGCCAGCTGTATGTTGATATTGTCATCGTTCAGCCACGACTCCGTGAAGCATAAGATGTTACAGTTTTTAATGTCCCGTTGGTAGTTTAATCTTCCCTGTAACTCGTCGATTTCATTGTCCAAAGATTGCATGTTTGCTAGCAGAATTGAGGGGAGTGGGGGTTTATTCGATTGCCTCAAAATTCTCAGAGGGTAGACCTCTCTCCGGCCTCTTTTCTCCGCCTCCTCTTCACACAGATCCCAGGGGTCGGGCCTGTTCCCGAGGGAGCCGTGTATCCTCCGCCTCGGGCTCATCAGAGTCGTGAAAGAAGAAAAAGCATTCTGCTAGTCCGTGGTGAGTAATCGCGGTCCTGATGTCTAGAAGTTATTTTCGGTCACAAGAGACAGTAGCGGCAACATTTTGCACAAAATGAGTAAAAAAAATAAGTTAAACAACGCAGCTAAACAAACAAAAACACAAAGGGTGGGGGCACGTAAAACGTCTGTCTTCGGCGCCATCTTATGTTCAGAGGAGACTGAGTGAATCAGGCCTTCATGGTCGAATTGCTACAAAGAAACCCCTACAAAAGGCCACAAATGAGAAGGAGAGACTTGCTTGGGCCAAAAAACATGAGCAATCTCACATTTTTCAACATGTTTTTTTACAAAAGGATAGATTTGGAGTTAGATAAACTTGGATTTTTTGGCAGGTACATATGCAGGATGCTATCCTCCACAGCATGGCCTTTGCTCCAGATCAAAACTCCAAGCCTACAACCTAATTCTGACCAAAATGAACCGGAGAGATTACTGCTTCCAAGGTTATTTTTCCAAGCTATGTGGAGGGTACTCTAGCAAACAAACAGCAGAGACCTGAGGACACCATCCAACCTGGAACTGAGTGAGTAGTGTTTGGTGTAATGCTATTTTGAAAGACAAGAAAAATTTAAATAAAGTACATTACAATGATACATTTTGTGGGGACTGAATGCTGAGTTAAGGCTTCCAGGCTTGCAAGGACAGACCAGATACAAATTCAATCAGCACTAAGGTGTGAAGTAAAAGGTGTAGAGGCCGTTGGGCCCAACAAGTGGCAGGAGTCTTTGAAACATCCTCTGAAGCCCCCTCCTGCTGTTCAAAGACCATTCACTGGCATTTTCTACAAGAAATCTGACTCCAGAAATGAAAGCTTCTCCCAAGTGGATGTGACACCTACTCATGTTGCCTGCTGCTTGGATTCCACCTGGCGATCTGTTGACCGTCTGCCCTGGCCTGTCTCCCCGTCTGCTACAGGTACCCCCACCACACTCACCCCTCTCTCCCGAGCTTTCGCTCGCCTCCAGCACTCACACACTGTTGGGGTGACTGACTATGAACTTACAATGGCTAGCCCCAAGTAGTTATATATTTTCTTTTTTTCTTGTGCATTTTGCCATTTGCCTCATGACTCCTGCATACTTTGTTGACTACAAACTTTCTTTACCCAACCGTGGGAAAGACTGTTTGTTCCCACACTCGGGACTCTGACTCTATTGGTTACACAGACCTTTGGCCTCCCATCCCATTCTAACCACCTCTCGCCGGCTTTGTATTCGTGTCACCTGATGAAATTGCTGTACAATATGATCTTGTTGCCATCTGATGCACATTCAGATGTCATAAATCAGCACTGCAGAGCTCTCCCTGTCCTGTGTCTTGATTGTATTACTGTTGATGATATCTGGAAATGTGCATGTACACCCTGACCCATCTACAGTTGCTATCCCCAGTTCTGACTTGTGCTCTGATATCTGCTTCACTGATTTCTGCTCTTGTAAAAGCCTGGGTTTTCTGCATGTTAACACTAGAAGCTTATTACCTAAAATGTATCAATTGAAAGTGTGGGTTCACAGCTCCAATTCAGATGTGTTGGTCATTACTCAGATGTGGTTAACTTGTTATGGATAGGGGGCAGCATTTTCATGTTTGGATGAAAAGTGTGCCCAGAGTAAACTTCCTGCTACTCAGTCCCAGTTGTTAATATATGCATATTATTAGTAGATTTGGATAGAAAACACTCTGAAGTTTCTAAAACTGAATGATGTCTGTGAGTATAACATAACTCATATTGCAGGCAAAAACCTGATAAAAAATCCAACCAGCAAGTGGGAAATCTGAGGTTGGTCGTTTTTCAACTCATTCCCTATTGAAGATACAGTGGGATATGGGTCATGTTGCACTTCCTAAGGCTTCCACTAGATGTCAGTCTTTAGAACCTTGTCTGATGCTTCTACTGTGAAGTGGGGCCGAATGAGAGGGGAATGAGTCAGAGGTCTGGCAGAATGCTTTGAGCTCGTGACGCTCGTTCACGTGAGAGCATCCTAAAGATTGATTCTATACTTCGTTTGACATGTTTCTACGGACTGTAATATGACTTTTCGTCTGAACTTTTGCCTGGACCTGCCCGCGCGTCGTGAGTTTAGATTGTGTACTGAACGCGCGAACAACAAGGAGGAATTTGGACATAAATGATGGACTTTATGGAACAAATCAAACATTTATTGTGGAAATGGGATTCCTGGGAGTGCATTCTGACGAAGATCATCAAAGGTAAGTGAATATTTATAATGCTATTTCTGACTTATGTTGACTCCAACATGGCGGATATCTTCTTGGGTTGTGTTGGTCTCTGAGCGCCGTACTTAGATTATTGCATGGTTAGCTTTTTCCGTAAAGTTTTTTGGAAATCTGACACAGCGGTTGCATTAAGGAAAAGTATATCTTTAAATCTGTGAATAACACTTGTATCTTTTATTAATGTTTATTATGAGTAATTCTGTGATTTGATGAGGTTTTTGGATATAAATATGAACTTGATCGAACAAAACATACATGTATTGTGTAACATGTTGTCCCGGGAGTGTCATCTGATGAATAATATCAAAGGTTAGTGATTAATTTTATCAATATTTCTGCTTTTTGTGACTCCTCTCTTTAGTTGTAAAATCTCTGTATGCTTTCTGTGACTAGTTGCTGACCTAGCATAATGATATGTTCTGCTTTCGCCGAAAAGCTTTTTTTGAAATCGGACATTGTGGTTGGATTAACGAGAATATTTATCTTTAAAATGGTGTCTAATACTTGTATGTTTGACAAAATTGAATTATGAGATTTCTGTTGATTGAATTTGGCGCCCTGCAATTTCATTGGCTGTTGGCGCTAGCTTAACCCCAGTCCTAGACAGGTTAAACTTGACCCCAAAAAATAATCTCGGTCAGATGGTTTAGACCCTTTCTTCTTTAATGTTGCTGCCCCTATCATCGCCAAGCCCATCTCTCCTTTCTGAGGAGGTTCCCATTGCTTGGAAGGCAGCCACGGTTCGTCCTTTATTTAAAGGGGAGATCAAGCTGATCCTAACTGTTATAGGCTATGTTATTTCTATTTTGCCCTGTTTATCAAAAGTGTTGGAAAAACTTGTCAATAATCAACTGACTGGCTTAGTTGATGTCTATAGTATTCTCTCTGATACGCAATCTGGATTCCGCTCAGGTTACAGATGTGTCACTGCAACCTTAAAAAGGTCCTCAATGATGTCACCATTGCCCTTGATTCTAAGCAATATTGTGCTGCTAGCTTTTGATACGGTAGACCATTCCATTCTTGTGGGTCGGCTAATGAGTATTGGTGTCTGAGTCGTCTTTTGCCTGGTTTGCTAACTATACCTCAAAGAGTGCAGTGTATAAAGTAAGAAAATCTGCTGTCTCAGCCACTGCCTGTCACCAAGGGAGTACCCCAAAGCTCGATCCTAGGCCCCAGGCTCTTCTCAATTTACAATAACAACATAGCTCAGGCAGTAGGAGGCTCTCATCCATTTATATGCAGATGATACAGTCTTATACTCAGCTGGCCCCTCCCCGTGGTTTGTGTTAAATGCTCTACAACAAAGCTTTTAGTGTCCAACAAGCTGTCTCTACCCTTAACCTTGTTCTGAACACCTCCAAATCAAAGGTCATGTGGTTTGGGAAGAAAAAAATGACCCTCCCACAGGTGTTACTACTACCTCTGAGGGTTTAGAGCAGAGGTGTACAATTGGCGGACCTCGGTCCGGAAGGTTCTACCTGGACTTTGACATATTTCTCATAAATAATTGTTAAATGAAATACTGAGGAAGAAACACTTTTCAATGTACACATACTGCGCTGGCTGAGTGCATCTGGGAAGGTCCCAGACAGCACCCTATACTACTGTGTGTTGTCCAATCACGTGCGTTATTTAAATCACTTCACAAAACTCAGACAATCAAAGCGAATGTTTACAATGCATGTTAGGAGAGTGATGTTGTCAGAGAGAAGCAAAAGCGGAAGCGAGAGGAGAAATTCTAGAATGGTGTGCGCAAAAGTCAGGAAAGTCGATACAGAAAATCGACCTTCCAAAAGGAGTGGACAGACAAATATGCCTTTATCCTTCCCGCAGCGAGTGTCAAACCACTCTGGCTGATATGTTCAGAGACCGTAGCTCTAATAAAAAGTGCCAACGTGAAGCGCCACTACGAGACAAAGCACAGATCTTTTGAGCAAACGTATCCACATCAGTCTGAGGTGAGGGCACGCAAAATAAACTAACTCAAAGCCCAGTATGATCGATCCACCAGAGTCCTCTCCCATGCATTCACTGCCCAACAATGTGCAAACGAATGTTCACAAAACAAATAGCTTGGATTTTGGGTCAACACCAAAAGCCATTTACTGACGGGGGAGTGGTGATGGAGTTCATGAATGCTGTTGCTGAAACTTTACTTGATGGTAAACAAAAACACAAGCTGTGTGAAAAGATAAAGCAAATCCCAATGCCACGTACAACAACAGCAAGAAAGAGTGAAATACTAACAGTGGATGTATTAACACAGCTTGATGAAGCTATGCGGAGAGCACCATGCACAGCATTAGCTGTTGATGAATCTACTGATGTGAGTGATAATGTCCAGCTTCTGGTGTATGTTAGATTTTACCACACAGAGCAGGAATTCTGTGAATACCTGTTAGGTGTAACACCACTCGAGACACATGCAAGAGGAAAGACATAGACATGGTCATAAAGGAGATGATGCGAAAGAGGGGGATCGATCTAAAACAAGTGGTCTATCACCTCAGACGGGGCCCCTGCCATGACAGGAAGAGAGAGAGGAGCTGTGGCACGGCTGAAAGAGGACAACCATGATCTCACAGCTAACCACTGCATCATTCATCAGTCGTATGCTGAAGTGATGAATACAAATGATGAAACTCAACTTCCTCAGGGCATCTTCACTCATCAACATCGCCTGCTGAGAGAATTCCTGAAAGAAGTTGAGGCAAATGCAAATGACCTACTGCTGCACAACAACGTAAGATGGCTCAGTAAAGGCAGGGTGTAGGAACGCTTTTGGTCCATTCGAAAGGAAATAACAGCTTTCCATGTACAGCTCAAGAGTCAGAAGGCAACACAGTTTTCACTTTTTTTGCAAGACGAGAGCAAAATGGATATTGTTGCTTTTTTGGTAGACCACACCTTAATGAGCTCAACGTGAAACTACAGGGCAAGAACAATTCAGTTTGTGATTTGATGACATCTGTCCGCTCCTTCCAGAGGAAACTGGAAGTGTTCAAGGATGATCTTCAAGGAGACTTCCGAGAAGTGCAGGAACAGATTCAGGGTGAGAGAGATGTTTCTCCTCATGCAGACTTCATAGATAAGCTGATTGGAAACTTCAGAAATCACTTTGACAGCTTCAGACTTGGACAGCAGCTTCTTTAAATTAAGAATCGATTCCTCATCACAGATGCCAGGAGATTTTCAATGGAGGTGACACAGACCTTCAAGTGGGCACAACTGATTGATCTGCAAGCAAATGTTGCATTAAGAGAGCACTTTCAACTAACCGATCATGACACTTTCTGACTGCAGGCTGTGTCAGACTGTTTTCCCTGGTCTAACCAAAGTAGCACTGCACACCTTGACCATGTTTGGCTCCACATACAGTTGTGAGTCTTCTTTTTCCACTATGAACATCATTAAGAAGTACCGTTCTAGACTCACCAATGAGCACCTACAGTTGAAGTCAGAAGTTTACATACACTTAGGTTGGAGTCATTAAAACTCGTTTTTCAACCACTCCACACATTTCTTGTTAACAAACTATAGTTATGGCAAGTCGGTTAGGACATCTACTTTATGCATGACAAGTAATTTTTCCAACAATTGTTTACAGACAGATTATTTCACATATAATTCACTGAATTACAATTCCAGTGGGTCAGAAGTTTACATACAGTAAGTTAACTGTGCCTTTAAACAGCTTGGAAAATTCCAGAAAATGATGTCATGGCTTTAGAAGCTTCCAATAGGCTAATTGACATCATTTGGTCAATTGGAGGTGTACCTGTGGATGTATATCAAGGCCTACCTTCAAACTCAGTGCCTCTTTGCTTGACATCATGGGAAAATCTAAAGATATCAGCCAAGACCTCAGAAAACTGTAGACTTCCACAAGTCTGGTTCATCCTTGGGAGCAATTTCCAAACGCCTGAAGGTACCGTGTTCATCTGTACAAACAATAGTATGCAAGTATAAACACCATGGGACCACGCAGCCGTCATACCGCTCAGGAAGGAGACGCGTTCGGTCTCCTAGAGATTAATGTATTTTGGTGCGAAAAGTGCAAATCAATCCCAGAACAACAGCAAAGGATTGTGTGAAGATGCTAGAGGAAACAGGTACCAAAGTATATATATCCACAGTAAAACGAGTCCTGTATCATCATTTCCTGAAAGGCCACTCAGGAAGGAAGAAGACACTGCTCCAAAACCACCATAAAAAAGTCAGACTACGGTTTGCAACTGCACATGGGGACGAAGATCGTACTTTTTGGAGAAATGTCCTCTGGTCTGACGAAACAAAATAGAACTGTTTGGCCATAATGACCATCGTTAATTTGGGAGGAAAATGGGGGAGGCTCGCAAGCCGAAGAACACCATCCCAACCGTGACGCACGAGGGTTGCAGAAACATGTTGTGGGGGTGCTTTGCTGCAGGAGGGACTGGTGCACTTCACAAAATAGATGGCTTCATGAGGCAGGAAAATTATGTGGATATATTGAAGCAACATCTCAAGACATCAGTCAGAAGGTTAAAGCTTGGTCGCAAATGGGTCTTCCAAATGAACAATGACCCCAACCATACTTCCAAAGTTGTGGCAAAATGGCTTAAGGACAACAAAGTCAAGGTATTGGAGTGGCCATCACAAAGCCCTGACCTCAATCCTGTAGAACATTTGTGGGCAGAACTGAAAAAGCATGTGCGAGCAAGGAGGCCTTACAAACCTGACTCAGTTACACCAGCTCTGTCAGGAGGAACAGGCCAAAATTCACCCAACTTATTGTGGGAAGCTTGTGGCAGTTTAAATTGTTTAAGGCAATACTACCAAATACTAATTGAGTGTATGTAAACTTCTGACCCACTGGGAATGTGATGACATTTCACATTCTTAAAATAAAGTGGTGGTCCTAACTGACCTACTAACACAGGGAATTTTTACTAGGATTAAATGTCAGGAATTGTGAAAAACTGAGTTTATATGTATTTGGCTAAGTTGGATGTAAACTTCTGACTTCAACTCTACATATGTGCATGAGAATGGCACTCACTCCATTCCAGCCAAGGTTCAAATTACTGGCAGGGCAGGAAACAGCCCCTTCTAAAGAAGAGAGATGGAGAAGTGAAGTGGGAGAGAGTAGGAAAGATAAATATAAACCTGTGGTTTGTTATTTGTTCAAAAATCAAAGCACTTTTTTCAGAAACAGGCACTTATTTTTTTGTGAAGATGCAGTCTTGTTTTGCTTGAAATGAGAACATTTGTGATAGGTCTACTTTTATCTATGCTTAGGCCGCATATTTATTTTACCTCACGTTTAATGTGTCTGCATTGAAAATGTGCAATAAATATTGTTGAAATGTAGTACTTTGTTTATTAGCTATACATATAGAAGAACTACATATGTCCAAAGCATAGCGCACGTTAGACATTTTAAATGGTTTGGACCTTTGGGGGGAGAAAATGTTAGTCGCTAGACCTCTTTGAATTCTAATTGTGCACCGCTGGTTTAGAGCTTGAGGTAGTCACTTCATACAAGTACTTGGGAGTATGGCTAGACGGTGCACTGTCCTTCTCTCAGTCCATGTCAAAGCTGCAGACTAAAGTTAAATCTAGACTTGGTTTCCTCCATCGTAATCGCTCATCTTTCACCCCAGCTTCCAAACTAACCCTGATTCAGATGACCATCCTACCCAAGCTAGATTATGGAGATGTAATTTATAGATCGGCAGGTAAGGGTGCTCTAGAGCGGCTAGATGTTCTTTGCCATTAGGACATCAGATTTGCCACCAATGCTCCCTATAGGACACATCACAGCACTCTATACTCCTCTGTAAAATGGTCATCTCTGTATACCCGTCGCAAGACCCACTGCTTGATGCTTATTTATAAAACCCTCTTAGGCTTCACTCCCCCCATCTGAGATATCTACTGCAGCCCTCCACATACAACACCTGTTCTGCCAGTCACATTCTGTTAAAGGTCCCCAAAGCACACAAATGCCTGGGTCGCTCGTCTTTCAGTTCGCTGCAGCTAGCGACTGGAACGAGCTGCAACAAACACTCAAACTAGACAGTTTTATGTCAATCTCTTCATTCAAAGACTCAATCATGGACACTCTTACTGACAGTTGTGGCTGCTTTGTGTGATGTATTGTTGTCTCTACCTTCTTGCCCTTTGTGCTGTCGTCTGTGGCCAATCATGTTTGTACCATGTTTTGCGCTGCTACCATGTTGTTGTCATGTTGTGTTGCTACCATGCTGAGTTGTCATGTGTTGCTGCCTTCCTATGTTGTTGTCTTACACGGAACCCAAACCGGCTGTGCGCGTGCGCCATCGTGTATAAATTTATTTTGTCCCCCCACACCAAACGATCACGACACGCAGTTTAAAATATCAAAACAAACAATGAACCAATTATATTAATTTGGTCGAAAAACAGGTCGAAAAACATTCAACATTTATGGCAATTTAGCTAGCTAGCTTGCACTTGCTAGCTAATTTGTCCTATTTAGCTAGCTTGCTGTTGCTAGCTAATTTGTCCTGGGATATAAATATTGAGTTATTTGACCTGAAATGCACAAGGTCCTCTACTCCAATTAATCCACACAAAAAACGGTCAACCGAATAATTTCTAGTCGTCTCTCCTCCTTCCAGGTTCTTCTTCTCTTTATTTATTCTTCTCTTTATATTGCGATTGGCAACTTTCATAAATTAGGTGCATTACCGCCACTGACCTCGTTCATCTTTCAGTCACCCACGTGGGTATAACCAATGAGGAGATGGCACGTGGGTACCTGCTTCTATAAACCAATGAGGAGATGGCACGTGGGTACACCTGCTTCTATAAATCAATGAGGAGATGGGAGAGGCAGGACTTGCAGCACGATCTGCGCCAGAAATAGAACCGACTTCTATTTTAGCCCTTGGCAACGCGGACGCTCGTTGGCTCGCGCAAGCAGTGTGGGTGCAATAATTAAATAATATAGATTTACATTTATTTTGCAACACTCACGCACGTGACGCGAGCGGTGTAGTCAGCCTGTTAGGTCTCTCTTCTGTATTTATAATGTATTTATTATTTATTTTTAATCCCAGCCCCCGTCCCCGCAGGAGGCTTTTTGGTAGGCAGTCATTGTAAAAAAGAATTTGTTCTTAACTGACTTGCCTAGTTAAATAAAGGTAAAAAAAAAATAAAAAAAATAAACAGACCTGTAGAAATCTGTCCTTTTGTCTGATGAGTCTAATTTGAGATTTTTGGTTCCAATCGCTTTGTCTTTGTGAGACGCAGAGTAGGGTCCCTGGGCATCCCTGCAGGTTCTCAGTGTTCCATCTAGAACATCCCTGCAGGTTCTCAGTGTTAAATAACATCCCAGGATGAAGGTTCCACATAAAGGGTACTAAAGGGCTACAATCTATAGAATCTATATAGTTCTGAGAGTGAGAGAATGAGCATACTCCCAGGTACTCCACTCTCTCAGCCATGCCTTATGTCATCCCATCTATAGAGCAGTGAACAACTAAGCAGGCCTGGCCTGCAGAAGAAGACATTCTCTTAAGTGGTATTGGGAGAATTAAAGACAGCTTTCTAATAGGCCGCTACTAGAGAGATGGATTTAGCTTTCATGATTACAGCCTTAATGGATAGACTCATTATGAGCAATGATAGAAACAGGCACACATTGGTTGCATCGTTAATGAATTATCTATGGAAAACACTCTTGAACATAATGCTGTACATGGTGTGCTACCTAAAGGAATGCTGTACATGGCGTGCTACCTAAAGGAATGCTGTACATGGCGTGCTACCTAAAGGAATGCTGTACATGGCGTGCTACCTAAAAGAATGCTGTACATGGCGTGCTACCTAAAAGAATGCTGTACATGGCGTGCTACCTAAAAGAATGCTTTACATGGCGTGCTACGCAAAGGAATGCTGTACATGGTGTGCTACCTAAAGGAATGCTGTACATGGTGTGCTACCCAAAGGAATGCTGTACATGGTGTGCTACCCAAAGGAATGCTATGTAAAGGAATGCTTCAGCATGTCAGAGCTCACACCAACCACCTTGTGAGAGATCAAGTATTGTGGAGAAAAATCCTGCATCGAAGATAATGCTTTTCAAATCTAGAATGTACTTCAAAATGGCTGCCAATCCCCAGTTGGCCTCAGAACAGTTCATTATCCATCAGATTAAGATGAATCTTTCTACACCCAAAGGGTTCCCATAGGGGGCAGGCGGGAAACTTAATAGCGTTGAGGCCATCGATCCCATTAATGCTTTGTCTTCTCTCAGTAGGCCGGAGCTGTTACTAAATAACACGGCTCTGATTTATCATTAATCTTTAATGAGTTCTGAGCAGTGAAGCCGGCGCTAAGTGTTCAGGATCATACACGCCGTCTACAGACGCCGTCTACACAATACAGTTCATGTTACAACGCCCCCCGACTCTCAAATTGCTCTTCCTTGTTTTGCTCAGGTCTAGACACATCGTTTTAGCAAAGTGTCTGCAAGCTGGGCGGGCTGCACCTAAGCAGGCAGGTGAAGGAGCAACTGTCGGACCTCGTGGAATATCATTTCTCTCCGGCACCTAACAAGACTTTAATTGACAGCTGGTGTGGGCTCTGTGTAGCCACTTTGGAGAATGTCAGAAGAAGTCATGGAGGTAAAAAACTGGCTGTGCAGCGGTTAGCATCTACGCCAACCTAGCAGGCTGTCTGTCACCTGAGCACCCGCATAAACACTCCATCTCATCAGGCTAACAACACTTAGCTAACAGCAATCAGCTGGCTGGCTGCCAAACAAGGTATTAGCGTATTAGCATGCTGGTCGCACTAGCAGCTAGCATTTCTGCCTTGCCACGAGGCTAACAATTAGCGAGTTAGCTGTTAGCATGTCACTGGGAGGCTAACGGAGTGTTTACATGACAGCCCATATGATAATTTGTATGAGGGTTACATGGAAAAACTGTCAATTCTCAATCCTCTCAAAAAATGTAATTATAAATGTTGTCCAACATCATTATTTGGAAACAGCACATTGATGATATTTTTTCTATGGAAGAGTGATGTTGAACAGCGCCAGCAGTTCCATGCTTTTCTTAACTCTTGTTCTCAGCACCCCAGATTCACTATGCAATCTGACATGAATAAATGATTGCATTGGAGCAACTAGAGAGTGAAGCTTTTCCTTTTCTTTTTACATGACAGCCCAGCCTGCATGTTTAGCTAGATACCCAACAGAGCCCTGTTGTCGTCACAGAGCTAGTCTGATATCTGAGCAAACAGAGCCGAGGCGGCACCACTGAGATCCCTGAAGGTCACAGTCATGTCCTCTACACTGTCTGCCTGCCTCCCTCCCTACCTTCTTCCCTCCACCAATCCCTCCCTCTTTCTCTTTCTTTCTTCCTTCTTTTCTCTCTCTCTCTCCCACCCTCTTTCTCTCTCCGCATCACTGCACACAGCTCAAAGTACCAATTATGACGTTAAGCGCATTTTGATTTCTGCAGATCACTGGTTTGCTACCTTCCCTTCCCGGCTGCTAGGGGGTTGAGAATGGGGGAGACTGGGGGGCGCGGTGTGAGAGGATGATGGCTGGCTATGGCTTAGTAATAATAAGCAGCAGCACCAGAAGAGAGCAGCAGGCTATTGCTTTGCGTGTCCCAGCAGTGTCCGGTCAGTGTGTTCCCGTGTGATAGCTGAGAGAACAGACAGGACATTTCCATGGGCACATTGTTCCAACGAGACCAAACTGGCACTCAGGATGGCATTGTGCATAATATGTCTGTCTCAGCTAGTCAGCTTGCATTCAGGGTTGATCTGTGCTGGCAGAATAGAGGAGCTTTTATTTAACAGTACACAAATATTCACACACACAAACTAAGACTCACTCAAACAAACAGAAAAATGAGCAGGAGATGCTTCTGAGAGGGTGAAAATGGGTCTCATATCCTATATCCTGACAGACCATGCAGAGTCCATCTTTCCCCTTCAAAATATTCAGAATAAGACACTCTAGACAGTATCAGTACCCGACAATGGCACTGTTATTGTGGCGAACACTGATAATAGCAAACCTATATAAGCACATTCCACTGAAATGACCTCAAATCTCCATACAGAGATGCTTTCAGCTGTCTCCCACAACAGTGGAGTGTCTACCTATAGGACGAACCCCTTCCTCACGTTGATCGTCTTGGTAAAGGAGAAATGCTCACTAACAGGAATTTAAACACATTTCTTCACATATTTTTTGAGAAATAAGCTTTTTTTATAGAACATTTCTGTGAGCTTTTATTTCAGCTCATGAAACATGGGACCAATACTTCACGTTGTGTTTATATTTTAATTCAGTGGAAAATTTGCACGAATTGCGGTAGACAGGGGAAAAGGTGGATCCGGTAATATGGGGCATAACTTTGTTTTGGGCTAGAGACGCAAGCATGACTGTCACTGTGCTCCATTCTTCCTCTATGGCAGTGACAGCGAGGCCTAGTCAAACTGGCCTGTGCTCTTGGTTCTAACAGGCAAAATTAATAATATATCCACTTCACGCACGCTGTGAGCCGCTCCAATAATTAGACGGTTGACAGGGGCTATGATGGGGGATATGATGGGGGATATGACGGGGGATATGACGGGGGATGAGGCTGGCTGATCACAGCTGTCACACGTAATACTGGATGAAGCACTCATTCTGACATGACATATCTGACATGACGCTCTGTACTCTGATACTCTCTTTGTTGAAGGCGTAGGGGTGCATCCTGTGCACTGTCATTGAAACTTATTTGTCAGATCTACACGATTCATGTGGATGGCCTACTTTGAGATCAAAATATGAATATCACCAAAAACAGCCGCATATCCCCTACCTGCCGCATATCCCCTACCAGCCGTCATCTGCTTCTCTCCGTCCGCTCTTTCTGCACATCTCAATCAGTTTTTATCTATTTAGCCGTGATGGCGAGCTGGGGTGGCTTATTGGAGCAGCCCGAAGCGTGAGTGAGGTGGATACACTATATTTTCATTTCGCCTGCATGCTTACTGGCTGCATCACCACTTGGTATGGCAACTGCACCGCCCTGATCGCAAGGCGCTACTGAGGATGGTGCGGATGTTCCAGTACATCACTGGGGCCGAGCGCCCTTCCCTCCAAGACCTCTATACCAGGCGGTGTCAGAGGAAGGCCCTAAAAATTATCAAAGACTCCAGCCACCCTAGTCATATACTGTTTTCTCTGCTACCGCACAGCAAGCGGTTTGGGACCACAGGGTACCTGAACAGCTTCTACCCCTGTTGTGGAAAAATCATTGTTTATTTTCAGCACGCTGGATGTGTTCCAACCAACTCAATGCACCATAGTACACATGTCAATCAGGAGCTCTGCCTGGGCAGACCAAGCAGTTGTCTTATATACGGCTACACAGACAAGTTATATTTGCATGATTTAGCATAATTAATAAATCATTACCGTTTTGTTTCCTACATGCGAGCGACCAATACTGTTTCATAACATGTGACAGTCCAAAACCTCACAAGGCTTCTCCTTTCTAAGCTGAGACCTTAAACTGAGATATCTTTAGTTTGTTCTCAAAACAAGGTCTGGGCGTACTGCCACTTGCATAAACACAGAAATTGGTTTACAAAACAGCACATGAATAGAACACAGAAATTAGTTATAAGTAAAGCACAAACATATAAATTCCCGTTACAACCCCAAGCCATAATACTGCTGAACAGTTCATCAAATGGCAACCCGGACTATTACACTGGCCCTTTTCTGCACAGCACTCTCTAATACTGACTTCATGCACAATCACTGGACTCTACCCACAGACACACGTGCGCACACAAAAAACACACACACGCATATTGACGCCACACACATACAATTTCACACTTGTCACATACGCTGCTGCTACTCTGTTCATTATCTATCCTGATTGCCATGTCACTTTCACCCCTATCTACAGTGCATTCAGAAAGTATTCAGACCCCTTGACTTTTACCACATTTTGTTACGTTACAGCCTTATTCTAAAATCAATTAAACACATTTTTGTCTTCCTCAATCTACACAAAATACCCCATAATGACAAAGCGAAAACAGGTTTTCAGAAACAGAAATACCTTATTTACATAAGTATTCAGTCCCTTTGCTATGAGACTCGAAATTGAGCTCAGATTAATCCTGTTTCCATTATTCATCCTTGAGATGTTTCTACAACTTGATTGGAGTCCAACTATGGTAAATTCAATAAATTGGACATGATTTGGAAAGGCACACACCTGTCTATATAAGGTCCCACAGTTGACAGTGCATGTCAGAGCAAAAACCAAGCCATGACATCGAAGGACTTGTCCATAGAGCTCCGAGACAGCATTGTGTCGAGGCACAGATCTGGGGAAGGATACCAAACAAATGTCTGCAGCACTGAAGGTCCAAGAACACAGTGGCCTCCATTCTAGAATGGAAGAAGTTTGGAACCACAAAGACGCCACAACGCCTTCCTAGAGCTGGCCACCCGGCCAAACTGAGCAATCGGGGAAGAAGGGCCTTGGTCAGGGAGGTGAACAACAACCCGATGGTCACTGACAGAGCTCCAGAGTTCCTCTGTAGAGATGGGAGAACCTTCCAGATGGACAACCATCTCTGCAGCACTCCACCAATCAAGCCTTTATGGTAGAGTGGCCAGACAGAAGCCACTCAGTAAAAGGCACATGACAAACCACTTGGAGTTTGCTAAAAGGCATCTAAAGGAGAAACAAGATTCTCTGGTCTGATGAAACCAATATTGAACGCTTTCACCTGAATGCCAAGCGTCACATCTGGAGGAAACATGGCTCCATCCCTACGGTGAAGCATGGTGAGGACATGCTGTGGGGATGTTTTTCGATGGCAGGGACTGGGATACCAGTCAGGATCGAGGGAAAGATAAACGGAGCAAAGTACAGAGAGATCCTTGATAAAAACCTGCTCCAGAGCACTCAGGACTTCAGACTGGGGAAAAAGGTCCACCTTCCAACAGGACAACGACCCTAAGCATACAGCCAAGATAATGCAGGGGTGGCTTCGGGACAAGTCTCAATGTCCTTGAGTGGCCCAGCCAGAGCCCGGGGTTGAACCCGATCGAACATCTCTGGGGTGACCTGAAAATAGCTGTGCAGCGACGCTACTCATCCAACCTGGCAGAGCTTGAGAGGATCTGCAGAGAAGAATGGGACAAACTCCCCAAATACAGGTGTACCAAGCTAGTAGTGTCATCCCTAGGGCTGTAGCAGTCACGAAATGTCATCAGCCGGTGATTGTTAAGCAAATAACTGGTTGCTCTCACGGTAATTGACCATTAATTAACATAAACACGTTTAGCATCTCCTGGCTCCCACACAGCCTACAAGCCACTGATGCAGACCTTTGGAACATCTACATTTTAAAAAGTCTAATAAATCAATTTAATATAACCTACACCTTCACAATAAATCCATGATTTATTTTAGACAGGTCTAAAGAAGCATGATATGAAGAATTTGTGGTCTATTTCAGAAGAGAACAGAATAGAACAGAATGTTAGGTCCTGATCTGGCTATGCCAAATGGCTGTGGGCTACACTAGTTCATTTAGCAGACAAGATTGGCTTCGAATTCAGTGGCATTATTTTATAATATTTTATAGTATGAAGAATACAATTGAACTAAGCCGATTAAAATAGAAAGGATATTTTCTACAAACGATTAGAGGGAGTGCGCACATGAGGGTATTCTGTGTTGAGCGGTTAACAAAGAAATAGTTTTTCCTATATGCTTAATTTAGAGTTATTAATGTAACTTTAGTTGTTCTACAAATGTTGGGCTATATGTTTAGATTTTGACTACATTGTAAGGATGCATGATGCGACTCTAATGATGATTTGAAAAAAAGTTAATTGAAAGGCATGAGCCCTGCTTTGTTTTTTTGCGCAGGTTGTACACACTTCAGTCTTTCATACACAATTTGAGAAGCACTTGATAATGCCTAAAATTTCCTGCCGGCATCCCCCTTGTGTTGCCATAGTGCACCCCAAAAAAATCCATGCCCTTTGCTGCCCTCCACCCTAAATGCTGCCAGCTCCAAAGCATCTCTCATCTCACTCACACGGCTCTCCATCAAGTAAATCTCAGACACATCGCACATCCTTATCCAATTCCAAGGTGCATAATAAAAATATTGGGAGAACTGTCTATATTGACTTTGTCAGCCAACAAGATGAGTAGGCCTAATGAAGAGCCTCTGTCAGTCTACTGTCCCCCCATAGTACAAAAGTTGACCTATTCTATTCTGAGCGAGAAATAAATATTCCAAACAGATCCCAAATTACGACAACCACTAGCATCAAAAAAACTTTTTTGGCGCGATGTGGCTGACGCAACAGATCAGAACATTTAGCTTAAAATGTTGATAAACTATTAGGCTATTTCTTCACATTCTAAGCGCAGCAATGTGCACACGGCAGTAGGCTGTAAGCACGAATGTTCTATTAGCGAGAAACAACATTATCAAAAGTAACCACAAATACCATTATGCATGTAATGCTTCTATTATAAAGGCGCATTTTTATGGTGAAATTTATCTTCCCCAAACTTGAAACACATGTGCTGCTTATATATCTACCAGTTAGGCTCTACACCCCTTGTAAAGCTGAGTAATGTACTCAATTTTAAGAAGTTATTTGGCCACTTTAGTTGTGATACAAACATATAGGCCTATGGACTAGGCGACATGAGGTGTGTGACAGTGATTTAAAAAAGACGCCCAAAAAAAGGTATTGTTTCTTATGCTGGACATCATTCACAAGTGATAATATAGAATTCACAAGTGGCAGGCTAATATTGTCCCCCATTAGACTATTCTTGATTTAATCTTGTCTTTACATATACTAAATAATATATGTGTGACATTTGTTCTCCCGCAATTGCATAGCCTATGAGCAACATGAGCTCATGAATTGTTCAATATGATTTTCAATTACATTTGCAATGATGTCAGAGTGATTTAGAGGGACAATAGAGTGCTGATAACCAGACAGTTAGCAAGTTTGGTAAGGACGTGACTAAACGGTCACATGGAACTTGACTGCCTTCAAGACTCATGACCGCTGGTGTGGCGGTAATACGGTCACAGCATCAGCCCTAGTCATACCCAACAAGACTCAAAGCTGTACTCGCTGCCAAAGGTGCTTTAACAAAGTACTGAGTAAAGGGTCTGAAAATGTATATAAATGTGATAGTTTTTTTATTTTAAAATACATTTGCAAACATATCTAAAAACCTTTTTTTGCTTCGTCATTACGGGCTATTGTGTGTAGATTGATGAGGGGGAAAAATCTATTTTATAATAAGGCTGTAACGTAAGAAAATTTGGAAAAAGTCAAGGGGTCTGAATAGTTACCTGAATGCATATTACCTCCATTAACACATTTTCTTACATCGACCCGAGCCATCCATAATTCAAATTTCACTCCGATGCGCTAGTTTGACAACCACTGTTAGCTAGCTACTTGTATGACTGAATGATGGAGAATGCTAGTAAAGGGGCTACTTCAATTTCAAATCAATCCAAGATGGCTCTCTGGATAAAAGCAAAGTAATTTGCATCTACTGCCAGGCTGCATTGGTTTATCAGTGAAGTAGATCGAGTAAACAGTCCTGTAGCTTAGCATCTGCTTCATCTGAACACTTTTATTGATCTAGTCACGGGTGCTTCCTGCTTTAATTTTAGCTTGTAAGAAATCAGGAGGATAGAATTATGGTCAGATTTGCCAAATGGAGGGCGAGGGAGAGCTTTGTATGCATCTCTCTGTGTGGAGTATAGATGGTCCAGAGTACTTTTCCCTCTGGTTGCACATTTAACATGTTGATAGAAATTAGGTCAAACTCATTTAAGTTTCCCTGCATTAAAGTCCCCGGCTACTAGGAGCACCGCCTCTGGGTGAGCGTTTTCTTATGGCGGAATACAGCTCATTCAACGCTATCTTGGTGCCAGCCTCTGACTGTGGTGGTATGTAAACATCTACAAAGAATACATTACAGATGAAAACTCTCTCGGTAGGTAATGTGGTCTGCAGCTTATCATGAGAAACTCTACCTCAGGCGAGCAATGCCTCGAGACTTCCTTAGATATAGTGCACCAGCTGTTATTTACAGAAATAAATAGACCGCCGGCCCTTGTCTTACCAGACGCCACTGTTCTATCCTGCCGGTACATCATATAACCAGCCAGCTGTATGTTGATATTGTTGTCGTTCAGCCACGACTCCCGTGAAGCATAAGATGTTACAGTTTTTAATGTCCCGTTGGTAGTTTAATCTTCCCAATAACTCGTCCATTTTATTGTCCAAAGATTGCATGTTTGCGAGCAGAATTGAGGGGAGTGGGAGTTTATGCGATCGCCGCCTACTCCTCAGAAGGCAGCCCGCCCTCCGGCCTCTTTTTCCGCCTCCTCTTCACGCAGATCACTGGGGTCGGGGCCTGTTCCCGAGGGAGCCGTAAATCCTCCGCCTCGGGCTCGTCAGAGTCGTGAAAGAAGAAATAGCATTCTGCTAGTCCGTGGTGAGTAATCACAGTCCTGATGTCTAGAAGTTATTCTCGGTCATAAGAGACGGTAGCGGCAACATTATGTACAAAAATAGTAAAATAATAAGTTACAAACAATGCAGATAAACGTCTGCCTTCTGCTCCAGCGCCACAGCACTCGAGCCAAGGTTTAAGGACCTGAAGTGCCTTCCCAGACCTGAGAAGGGTGAGGTGTGGGCTTTGGTCAGCAACTTGCTGAAGGAAGAGAGGCCTGCACAGCAACCTGATAAAGCAAAGAGTCAGAGCCAGCAAAGAAGAAAGCTGCCCTCTGTTGAGTTCTGAGTCTGATGAAGAGGAGTCCATTGAGAAATATGTGGAGTGTTACAAAGCAGAGCCCAGTATCAACATGGAGGACTGTCCACTACAGTGGTCACAGCATGCAGGGGCACACACCAGGCTGGCCTGCCTTGCACGAAGGTACCTAGCAAAGCCTGCCACATCAGTACCTTGTTATAGGTTGTTTTCACTCTGGGCATATCGTACAGAAGAAGAGAGCAGCTTTATCATCTGAAAATGTCTACAGGCTTGTTTGTCTTAGCAACTGTCTCAGTAAAGAGAAATAGGAGGATGACTGAAGTGTATGACACAGGTTCATGTAGTGTGGAATTCATGACATTGTTGGACAAGTGTATGCTCTGTATCCATAGAGCCAGTTTTTTTTCTTATAACCAACCCTCCAAATCAGTAAATGGGAGAACAATAATTTGGAATGACTGAAACAGACAGACACAGACAGAGACAGAGAGAGTGTGTGTACTTCAAGAAAATGTATGAGGGAGTAGGTCTACTAGGAGCATTATTAAGTTACAGGACTTTTGTATTGTCTTAACTTGTTTATGGTGAATATGCCACTGAAAAGATTCTGATAGAGAATATGTTGTGTGTTTCAGTCGCTACATGCCTTTAACTCAATACACTGCTTTTTTGCAAATAAAAAAAATAGCGATTAACTACAGAATGAAATGCGATTAATCACGATTCATTATTTTAACTCTTTGACAGCTCTAGGTTTAAAGTAATCGATTTAGTGTTATCTTGATGACTATAAACATCTATATTAATATCATCAATCTGAGGTAAAAAATATGACGTTTCACTCAATTGTATGAGGTGAAAATTCGAGCTTGTGTAAGGTAGTAACGCAAACTGTCCACATTAGCAAAATTAGTGCTATATAAAATAATTTAATATGGCAAAATATTTCAACATTGGATGATCGTAGACGTTGCCCACTCAAACTATTGCAACAGTTACATCTAGTTCTCACTAATTTACTAACCATTTTGATATAATTTCACTCAAAAACACAAGCTCCTTACTCCTCCTAAAAGCACCAGGTACCACATTGGAACTGTACCGTATGAGGTTCTCTTTTCAATCAAATCCAAAAGAATTACAGGACGAAGTAATATCTTGTAAGCAATTAGGCTAATTGTTTTCTTAAACACAGTGGAGTATGAAATAAAGTGAAACCAGAAGTTCATACACACTTTCTGCTTGCCTTTATTTGTCTGAACCATACAGGCTCTATAACCAGCCACACAACTTGTATTGTCTTCCTGTATTTTGGGACATGAGCGTGCCAGACAGCCAAGTTATTCCCAGCATGTTATTCCCAGGACATCAGAGCAAGATAGAGGGGCATGTTATTCCCATTACTTCAGAGCAGGAGAGAGGGGCATGTTATTCCCAGGACATCAGAGCAGGATAGAGGGGCATGTTATTCCCAGGACATCAGAGCAGGATAGAGGGGCATGTTATTCCCAGGACATCAGAGCAGGATAGAGGGGCATGTTATTCCCAGGACATCAGAGCAGGATAGAGGGGCATGTTATTCCCAGGACATCAGAGCAGGATAGAGGGGCATGTTATTCCCAGGACATCAGAGCAGGAGAGAGGGGCATGTGTGTCAGTGAGTAGAAACTTATCACGCCCTTGTTGGAAGGCTGGGAGGTACGCTGCCGACTCCATGCCAGTATCAACAACACATGACACAACGCATTGAAGTCAACCACTGACAGCCTACTGTAGTAGCCAGGCCATAGGGAGGGACAACACATACAGTAGGCTACAGTGGACAGGAAAGGTCAGGAAATTGCCCAGTGCTCATACACAGTTCAGATGAATGGACCACTGCACATTTTGAAAAGACGTGATATTATTACGTTTTTAAAGTTCTTTCTCAATTTTATTTCTCACTGCATTGTTGGTAAGGGTCAGGTGCTTTTTCTATGCTTCCCTTTCTGAAGTTTCGTTTTTCTTCAAAAACAGCTGAATACACAATATTTTTGGTTAAGGAATATTATTATATTTTACAACGTTTTAAATAGTACAATGATTCTCTACACAATGACTGCTTGTTTTGTCACAAAATCTGAAATTAGGCGAACTATTAGAAGTTTAGCAACCAGGAAATGGCGGAGTGATCACTGCATAGTAACCCTTTAAAGACAAACAAACTGTAGCACCACCTCTCAGGCTGTCTCCCAATGTACTGCTGGCACTCTACTTCCATTCCAGTGTGTGTGTGTCCTGGTCTAAACCTTGCATGTAGTCCCCAGACACCTCGTCTGGTCATAGCAAGAACAAAGTAGGAAGTACAAGTCAGCAACACTGGGACACTAAGAGAAAATAATAAGATAGGCCCATACTAATAAGACAAACAGTGTTCCCCACTCCACATCCCTGTGTGGCCTACTGTATGCTAGTAACCTCTGTATTAGATATGCACATATATGAGCATGGTTTTGGGTTGGAGAATGATGTTCATCGACTACAGCTCAGTGTTCAACATCATAGTGCCCTCCAAGCTCGTTACCAAGATCCAGGGACTGAACACCTCCCTCTACAACTGGATCCTGGACTTCCTGACAGGCAGGGTAAACAACACCTCTGCCACGCTGACTCTCAACACGGGGACCCCCAGGGGTGTGTGCTTAGCCCCCTCCTGTACTCCTTGTTCACCCATGACTGCGTAGCCAAGCACGACTCCAACACCATCATGAAGTTTGCTGACAACACAACAGTGGTAGGCCTGTGTCAGAGGAAGGCCCCAAGAAATGTCAAAGACTCCAGTCACCCAAGTCATAGACTGTTCTCTGCTACCGCACGGCAAGCAGTACCAGAGAGCCAAGTCTAGGTCCAAAAGGCTCCTTAAAATAGATGGAGAGGAAGCCATTTAACAGTATTGGGACATGTCCCAGGGATGGTACAGAGAGGGGGTAAGGTCATGAAATGCAACACCACCTCACACGCATCATCCCCCCCAGCCATCAGTTCCCCCCTGATGCCCAGTATCCCCAGCGCCAGAGGCCCCCGCTGCCCTGAATCCCGTTACTAACACCATGCCAACGAAGCCGGCCTCGCCAGTCAGCTGAACACAGATCCGGTTTCCCTCCTTAATGCTCCCAACAAGCCTGTTCCCTCTGTGGCCAAGTGTCAAACCAACCCCTCCCCCCAAAGTCACCCCCGAGGACTAGCACCACTCTACCCTGCCTTCACCCTGAATATCTTTATACATTATATTGAGAAAGGCAGGTGATCCATCCAGAGACCCAGGTCAGGCATGGTTGCGTTAGAACCGCTCCCCAGGTACAAAGCCCCGGGTGTGTGTTTCAGCTGGGCTGCCTGGTTGGCTGGCTGGCCTGGGTGATGTGTTCACGCTGGTAATTAAAAGGTAATACAGGAAAGAGACTCCTGAGAAGCTGTTAGCCCTATAGCTCTCCCTGGCATAATCCTAACTGGAGATGCAGGAAAATGCATACAACTCAAATCTTAGCACGAATTTTCCATTGAGATCAATGCACGATTCAATGGTGAAGTAGTTTCACGCATGTTTCTCAAATTAGGTTTCTATCCTTTAATTACTCCTAACCAGAAGGGACACACCATCGTCACTTTAACAAACATCATAATGCCCGGTTTCACATCACCCAAATCGGCTTAAGGGGTTCAGCGCAATCTGTCATCCTCTAAAGACTGATATGGCTCTCTGTGTTTCACATATAACACAGAGACAGGACAAAGTGGATACAGACACACACACAAAAGTATGTGAACACACATTCAAATTAGTGGATTCGGCTATTTCAACCACACACGTTGCAGACAAGTGCATAAAATCAAGCACACAGCCATGCAATCTCCATAAACAAACACTGGTAGTAGAATGACCAGTACTGAAGACCTCAGTGACTTTCAACGTGGCTCCATCATAGGATGCCATCTTTCCAACAAGTCAGTTCCTCAAAATGTCTACCCTGGTCAACTGTGTCGTGTCTGGACTATCATTAAATGTGAAGACTGCTATTTTATCAAATTTATTCTCTGTGTAATTATTATTACGTGATTAAACCAATCATGTAAACTTTAACTAGGAAGTCGGGCACCAAGGGAAAATGTTTATTGAGTCTCTATTTCCCAAATCGACTCTTCAGATATTTTCATATCTTATCGATTAGTCTTCTATTAATGTATCATTATTACCTCATGAGTTCTCATTACTGAACGTCGCAAACCCTTGGATATCTGCACAAACCCAGGCCTAAATGATGAATCATCGATATACAAATTGGCTTAATTATTTATTTACTGACTAACGAAATAACCACAGAAATACATAAAACAAACAATAGATATTGGTTACTAACACAATGCATTGATAAGTCCTTAGTGGGCTAAACCGGTATGACGGCTTGGTAGACAATGAAAGGGGTGGGGACAGATAAAAGAGCGGGAAAGACTAAATGGATTCACTACACACAGTTGATAATTATCTTAATTGAAATGCTAATCCTTTGCACATGAACGGCCGCTCATTCGAGAATAATTGCAATGTATATATTTACATCCGTATGTCATTGTCGTCTTCTCTGTTGGAATTGCCGGTCCGTATTGCCGGTCAGTTTATCAGAGAGTCTTCCCCAGAAGTCAATGTTTTTCGTAGTTGTCGCTTTCTCCGCAGCTCTGGATAGTGTCTGTTGTAATGGATACGCCAGGCGTACAGATGGTCGTAGCATAGAATAGATTATTCCGCGGATGTCGGTATTCTCGTACTAGACTTACGTAATTTCCAGCTGCAGACTAGAAATTCTACGTCTAGGATTTGCTCTTATTCTGTAGTGATCGATAGTCTCCGAGTTGAACCATTTCCAGCCGTGTAGCCAACGCTACAAGCTGTATGGTCTCCATGACCTATAGAGCTGTTGTTCTTAACCATTTTTTTTTCTTTACCCCCTTTTTCTCCCCAATTCCGTGGTATCCAATTGTTAGTAATTACTATCTTGTCTCATCGCTACAACTCCCGTACGGGCTCGGGAGAGACGAAGGTCGAAAGCCATGCGCCCTCCGAAACACAACCCAACCGCACTGCTTCTTAACACAGCGCGCATCCAACCCGGAAGCCAGCCGCACCAATGTGTCGGAGGAAACACCGTGCACCTGGCGACCTTGGCTAGCGTGCACTGCGCCCGGCCTGCCACAGGAGTCGCTGTTGCGCAATGGGACGAGGATATCCCTACCGCCAAAACCCTCCCTAACCCGGACGACGCTAGGCCAATTGTGCGTCGCCCCACGGACCTCCCGGTAGCGGCCGGCTGCGACAGAGCCTGGGCAGGAACCCAGAATCTCTGGTGGCACAGCTAGCTCTGCGATGCAGTGCGCTAGACCACTGCGCCACCCGGTAGGCCCGTTCTTAACCATTTCACATGTTGCGTCAGCTGCATGTTTTCTAGTCTAATGGTCTATAGAATTGTAGCCATTCCAACGTGGGGACTCCGTCCCGGCGTTCTCTGACTTCATGTCAATTTTTTAGTAAGTGGGTTTTATACGCTGTGGAAAAAGAGACGATTCCATGACGCATGATGTAATGTCTGGCCTTACGGGGGCGTGGCCACTGTCTAGTTAAACTTTATATGAAAATCCAAACTCTCATTTAGAAGGCTAACATCACATTACACCTTTTTACAAATAGTTTCATATTTACTCATTCATTTTATCCAACATCTATATGTAAATTTGATCTTTGAAAAGTGTACACCAACAGAGATACGTACAATGAAAAACACTCGTCATGACTGTCCCTTAAGTGTCCACGGACCACTCCCACATTCTCAAAAATAGAAATATTGTTTAATTATTAAAACTTTTGATGTCCAAGGGTCTCTCTGTGTTCCACAGTTTACATTCCAATCTTGAACACTACAGAGAATAGGGGCAGCGTGTTTTATGACCGAGCATAAAACAGCCGACTTCCCACTCGTAGAGCGATCCTTCAGATCGTCACAGGAGAGTTATGACAGCTCTAACTGCTGTTATTGTGAAGTGGAAACGTCTAGGAGCAACAACAGCTCAGCCTGGGAAATGGTAGACCACACAAACTCACAGAACGGAACATTGAAGTGCTGAAGCGTGTAAAATTTGTCTGTCCTAGGTTGTAACACTCACTACCGAGTTCCAAAGTTCCTCTGGAAGCAACGTCAGCACAATAACTGTTCATCGGGAGCTTCATGAAATGGCTTTCCATGGCCGAGCAGCCGTACACAAGCCTAAGATCACCATGTGCAATGCCAAGCGTCGGCTGGAGTGGGGTAAAGCTAGCCACCATTGGACTCTGGAGCAGTGGAAACTAGTTCTCTGGAGTGATGAATCACGCTTCAGCATCTGGCAGTCCGACGGACAAATCTGGGTTTGGCAGATGCCAGGAGAACGCTTTCTGCCCCAATGCATAGTGTCAACTGTAAAGTTTGGTGGAGGTGGAATAATGGTGTGGGGCTGTTTTCATGGTTCGGGCTAGGGAAATCTTAACGCTACAGCATATGATGACATTCTAGACAATTCTGTGCTTCCAACTTTGTGGCAACAGTTTGCAGACGGCCCTTTTCTGTTTCAGCATGACAATACCCCTGTGCACGAAGCTAGGTCCATACAGAAAAGGTTTGTCGAGATCGGTGTGGAAGAACTTGACTGGCCTGCACAGAGCCCTGACCTCAACCCCATTGAACATCTTTGGGATGAATTGGAATGCCGACTGCGAGCCAGGCATAATAGCCAAACATCAGTGCCCGACCTCACTAATGCTCATGGCTGAATGGAAGAAAGTCCCTGCAGCAATATCCCAACATCTAGTGGAAAGCCTTCCCAGAAGAATGAAGGCTGTTATAGCAGCAAAGGAGGAGCAACTCCATATTACACTGTACTTGTGCATGTGAAGAATAAAACTTGAAGTTGAAATTAAGGGAAGGATGGAGGCTGGAGGAGGGTGGATGGAAAGAGTGCCCTTTGCCTGTCCTGCTGTCATCCCTCTGATGCCCCTGGCTGTCACAATACAACACCCAACAGAGATGGGCAGAAAGGGGCCGTCCCCCCACCCTATGCCAGGAGGACTTTGCAGAGGGGCAGAAAGGGCCCTCTTTCTCCCTCTCGCAACCTTTTTTGGGGGGTGCAATTTTAAAACTGATTTCCGGTAATATGATATCTGAGTGAGAGTGACTAACAAAAACAATGGGGACCCCCTGGAGGTCAGGGCTGCTGGACACTTATATAACTGGCAAGACCAACTTACTGTTAATTGAAAATGTTAGTGACTGTCAGTGACTGACATAAGAGGAAAACGGCTGATGCACTACCAAATTTCAAAATGGCATGTTATTATATTATGCTACCAGTAAGTTGAGACCCGCCTGGCCCCCTAAAACATGTTTTTTAACCGACAGCATCATCTGTGCAGAGACAGGAGAAAACAATGAAATGCTCTTGGAGATGCAGCGGTGTATGTTATGTTATGTGTGCAATTTGATTTGATCTGTGAGGTGCCCACCTCGGAGGTCTAGAACTATCCAGCTAAACCAACAAGAGGACCACTTGTGCCCTATACAACACTGAGTGATAGCAAACTGAAGCAGTCTTTTGCCCACAGGTGATTCATACATGATTCATTCTTTATGTGGGCCACCCCTAGCCTACTGTTGCACTGGAACAAACCAACTAGGCAGGCAGCACAGCAGGGGCATCCATACAGTCTATTTCCAGATCAGCCATCCAGGTTACATTCATCAAGCAACACCACCAGGCATTTCACAGACACAGAATACTGAAATATACTAAGTATTGACTCTACTGAAAAACATGTAATAACTGGTTTCCCAGGGGTCTGGAATATTATCATAAAATAGAGAATTTTGCAGCCTATATTAGGTGTACTCCCCTACCACATAGACTGGCCTGTTGTATGTTGGTGACAGTTGTCTAGCTATAGGGTAGTTGACAGCTCCTCAGCCTACCCAATGGGAAAAACTGGTTGCATCAACTTTGTTTCCACATCATTTCAACAATGTGGAAAACTTTACTATTTTTTTCACCCTACCTTTAACCTAAATCCAATAACATGTTTTGTTGATTTTACGTTGAATAAACGTTAGTTGACAACTCAACCAAATGTAAATCAACACTATAAGTTGATGGTGAGTCACTATCTCAGTGAAGGCTAAAGCAACAACACGAATTGGACTCAAGTCAATATGCCATGGTAAATCAACCACCCCAGTCCAGGCCGGGGAGCTTTTATAAACAATGGATGACAACGTCGGGTCATAAGGTGGACAGTAAAATGTGTCAAGACAGACAGTGGCGTAACATCTATCACCGTAAATGTGACATTATGCACAACTTGCCTTTATAATATGAGCGCCACATCAATAACCAACCGTTGACGGTTGAGGTGTTTGTCATTACCTTCTTTTTGATGTTACAGTGGCAGCAGACGGTCCACAGGTATTTGAGGGTCCTCCACAGGAGAATGATGAAGAGACCCCCGAAAAACGTGACCATGGAGGAGGCGAGGAATGCCCACCACATGCGCTGGCCATTGTTGTCGCAGGGCACGTCTGGCGAGAAGGGGATGATCACGTCCATCTTGGACATAGAGATCGAGGCGTCCGGATTTTTGTTAAAATAGTTATTTCTACTCATCATAGAGTTTCCGCTTCCATGGGGAACGGTGGCGTCCGCCTCAGCTAGCATCTAGGAGCCTTGGAGAGACTATGCCAGCGTCCCCAGCCCCACTCACCAGCCATATTGCTTTAAAAAAAACTATGCGTTGTATATTCTCACCCGCACTTAATTAATTGTATGTTTATTTCAATCTATTTCAGATTTCCGCGACAGTCGAAAACGCCGCACGCACTAACTGGACCGAAATAGCCGGTCGGTGTCCATTCGCGAGAGGCATTTAAATCCGCAGTAATGACAAACGTTGAGCGCTTTTCATTTTGTGAGGTTTTCCGAGTTTTTCAGGACCAATGCCATGGCAAAGATGGTCTGTCTCATCTATCAGCCGTCGAGGCTGCCAATGATGTTTCAGATTATGATAGGCGCAGCGACATTGAAAAAGGGCTGTTTTCTTCAAACAGTTTCTGTCTGACCTCTCAAGTCGTCTTCCATCCAGGGATTCGGTCGATTAACAGCGGAAAATCGATTTCACTTTTCTAAACGCCAATTTAATCGATAGCCTCGATGGTTTTTGAATGGCAGAAGCTATTTCAAGTCCCCAAACTGTTGCCAAGATGCGAAAACACAAACGACATCATCTAGCGGCGTGTTCGCTTTCTGACATACAAGCGCTCGGGTGATGTCGCCTTCGCAATTGACTGTCCCCATTCCTTCCCCTTCATCCAGCCCAGGGTCGCGCAGTTCGGCCAGTTGATAGTGCCTGTCAGAGCCGCTCGCTCCACTGAATACTAGAGAGATTTACAGGTAGGAGGGGCGGTGCGTAGCTCAAACCGCTCAAAGATGGTCAGAAAGCAGTAATACCGCCAAGCGCTGATGTTTATACCAAGTGCCAGCCACTTGTCAGTTCCTATTGTGCTTTCAAGACCACTGAGAACTCGGGAAAAAACTAGATCAAGTCATGACGTCAGTGACGTCAGGTCGGAAAGTCGGAGATCTAGAAAGAGCCACTGAGTTTCCGACTTGGAATTCCGAGTTGGATGACCGTTCAGTCGCATCTTGTTTTTACCGCGTTCCCAGTGGTCTTGAACGCGGCATTAGGCAATACATTGCGCTCTTTCGGTGTAATGTATTCACGTGACACATGTCTCTGAGCTACATATGTGACTGTCATGTTCATTTGAACAGCAGCCCACAATAACTCGTACTGTGATGCAGCAGCAACTTCGGTTTGAAATGCCAAGGCTTCCATTTTAGGACAGTTATTAGATTGGCCACAGATGAGTTCATACATCACAGCAGTTGTCCCCATTTTAATTCTCAGAATTGAACCTGATGATAGGAGTTTCCCTTGCTAAACAGGCTTCTGTCACTATAATGATATTTTCAAATGTTCTGTTATCTGTACATTACATTGGCTTATTTTCATCTTCATTTGAAGGAGGCTCCTTCAATCATTCACCATAATATGTGTTTCCAGTGCCAAAGCCCTTATTCTGCCCCCAGTCAATTATCCTTTACATTCTGAAGACAATTAGACAGAGGATAAGACAGGAACAGGTGCCACCCACAGACAGATGCATCAGTGGCCTATAGAAAGACATGGTGTGTCTCAGGACAGGACGGTCACAGAGGGCGCATGAGGACCCACAGCTGGGAGTGGGACTTGGACTGGAACCAGTGACCTCACCCTTCCAGGGAAAGTACACTAGGCCTGCCATGTGCCATAAAGGTTCAGACCTCTTGACAGAGGTCACAGTGTGCTACACTGTCTCAACACCTCCCCTATTACCTATGTTCTTTGAGGTCAAAGCCTTGAATACTTTTCACCATATTCTATACTAACTACACGGTTGAACTGATCTCAGATCTGTGTTGATGATAGAGGCAGACTGGGACAAAAATCGGCCCAGGCATTTCTAACACACCGACCAATTTTTTTCCTTGAGGCCCCCATTTTTAGCCAGATAAGGATCCTTTTTGCACGAAAAATCTAAATTTGACAGTCTCACGGGGTTAAAACTGGACCAGCCGATCTGGTGTATGCCAGAAATGCCAGATGCCTAGTCCGCTCCTGGTTGATGAGACCAAGGACACACAGATCAAAAATATTTAAATCAATCAACAGTTTCAGGGAGACGTGTAGCCGCAGGTCGTGGGCGACCCTATGCTGCCCCACTTCTTGTGTATTGTTTTCACTTTGAACGAAAACAAGGGGGTTGACCCCTGAGCCGCCTTGGGCTGTCTTTCTGGGCAGCTGCAACCTGGCCTCAGAGCATTTCAAATGATTCTGTATGTAAATTCGTGACACTCCATTTAGTATGATCTGTTGCGTTTCGTATGGTATTTATTAATTTGTGGATGTCCATCATCCATTTCGTATGATATGTTACGAATTACAATTTGTAGGATATGTTACCAATTGCAATTCGTACAATATATTAAGAATTTGCAAAACGTACAATATGTTACTAATTGCAATTTGTACAATATATTAATTAACAATTTGTTGTTGCTAACATTATCTAGGTGGCTAGCGCTAATGTTACCTAGCTGGCTAACATTAGCTAGGGGTTAGGGTTAAGGTTATGAGTTAGATTAAAGGGTTTTCGAATGGCTGAAGATATTTCAAGTTGCCACAATGCGAAAACACAAATGGCATAATCTAGCAGCGTAGGGTTGAGGTTAGGAGTTAGGTTAAAAGGTTAAGGTTAAGATTAGGGTTAGGGTTAGCTGAAAGGGGTAGGGGAAGGATTAGCTAACATGCTAAGTAGTTGCAAAGTAGCTAAAAGTAGTAAGTAGTTGCAAAGATGCTAATTAGCTAAAATGCTAAAGTTGTTCGTGAAGCGAATCAACCGTGCAACCTTTGGGTTACTAGACGTTCGCATTATACATCCACCCCGACCAACCACCCTCCTTTTATGCCTTAGGTAACCTTCTGTCTTATGTAACCATACCAATCCTAACACATCACACTAATTTGAGTGTGTCCCGGATTTACATTTACTTTGTTACATCTAGTTTATGAGACCAGACTGCTGGGCAAGGTGCGTCTTTGTGTTAAATCCTGCCTACTTGAATGCCCCTGCTGCCATGGCCTGGTCATCACTAGTTACCACAGCCACAGTCATAAACCCTGCATTTCTAGCATTTCTCTTCTTAAAATCAGATTTAATGTTGCGTTCACGTGCTTGTCGGAACTAGGAAACTCAGAAATGTCCAACTTCCCAACTGGTACAACGCGGCACGTGTTTCGGAAAGTATTCCGACCCCTTGACTTTTCCCACATTTTGTTACATTGCAGCCTTATTCTAAATGGAATAAATATTTTTGGGACAGAAATCGACACACAAAACCCCATAATGACAAAGAAAAAACAGGTTTTTAGAAATGTTTGCAAATTTATAAAAAATAAAAAAGAGAAATACCTTATTTATATAAGTATTCAGACGCTTTGCTATGAGACTCGAAATTGAGCTCAGGTGCATCCTGTTTCCATTGATCATCCTTGAGATGTTTCTACAACTTGATTGTGGTACCTGTGGTAAATTCAATTGATTGGACAGGATTTGGAAAGGCACACACCTGTCTATATAAGGTCCCACAGTTGACAGTGCATGTCAGAGCAAAAACCAAGCCATGAGGTCGAAGGAATTGTCCGTAAAGCTCCGAGAATTTTGTCGAGGCACAGATCTGGGGAAGAGCACTAAAACATTTCTGCAGCATTGAAGATCCACAAGAACACAGTGGCCTCCATCATTCTTAAATGGAAGAAGTTTGGAACTACCAAGACTCTTCCTAGAGCTGGGCGCCTGGCCAAACGGAGCAATCGGGGTAGAAAGGCCTTGGTCAGGGAGGTGACCAAGAACCCAATGGTCACTCTGACAGAGCTCTAGAGTTACTCTGAAGATGGGAGAATCTTCCAAAAGGACAACTATCTCTGCAGCAATCTACCAATCAGGCCTTTATGGTAGAGTGGCCAGGTAGAAGCCAGTCCTCAGTAAAAGGCACATGACAGCCCGCTTGGAGTTTGACAAAAGGCACCTAAACTCTCAGACCATGAGAAATACGATTCTCTGGTCTGATGAAACCAAGATTGGTGGTTCCAAACATCTCAAGCATGATCAATGGAAACAGGACGCACCTGAGCTCAATTTCGAGTCTCCTACTAGCAAAGGGTCTGAATACTTATGTAAATAAGGTATTTCTGATTTTATTTTTAATACATTTCCTAAACTTTCAAAACCTGTTTTCACTTTGTCGTTATGGGGTACTGTGTGTAGATAAAAAATAAAAATAAACATTTTAGAATAAGGCTGTTAACAAAATGTGGAAAAAGTCAAGGGGTCTGAATACTTTCTGAATGCACCGTATGTAGAGGACACAGTTGTGACTTATTTAGTGGTAATTGTCTTTTTACGTGGATTTTTACATAGGTGAGGCTTGACTAATGCAGGGTTGAGATGGTTCCATAGGCTTGTGTCTGCTCGATGCATTTGTTTATTTTTCCAATAAATATGCAGGAATACTTTTTGCAGGATTTCACACAAAATAGTGTGCCATCCCGTAGAGGAAGGATGATGAGGTTTTACTAATACAGGGTTGAGAGTTGAGGTGTGACGCTTGGCTAGGGAAGGGTTGAGCTCTGAGGAAGAATGACACAGTTCATAATATGTATTCCGTACACGTATTTTACAAACTGGTCTCCATTTGGGTACCAAGCTTTCCATGACAACAAAAACAGTGTTCCTATTCTTTGGAATATGGTGGGAAACTTCCTCCAGCTAATACATCAGCCTATCTGATTGCGTACATAATTGTGAATAATATTATATTTTTTCAAATCTTTGATAGGGAGTGAAAGAGTGCACATAGGATAGGGTATGATGGGTAGGTGGGTCATGGGGCAATCTCTCGCCCCAATGAGAAGGCCAGGGAGCTGGAGGCCAGTTATGTCCTTGAACAACATGGGAAGAAGAACATGTGACCTTAGTTACAGCTTTGAGGAAGTGACCTTGAGCATTGGAAGCCCAATCCACCATTCAGATCTGGTGTAGCTAGAGGCTGCCAAACTTGATGGAATGGGGAATCACACAGCACAAAGTGCATTTCTGGTACTGGACTGTATAGAAATGTTGTCTAAGTTTCTTGGATTTACTGACAGTAAAGATACTGTAGTTTATCAGTAATGAGAATATTGTAATTTAATAATTTCCCCAAATGGAATATAATCATGCGAATACAATTTTTTTTTGGGGGGGGGACATTTAGCTATTTTCATTGTTAAATCCATTATAATGATCAGTGTAGGACCATTTGATGACACTGGTGGCAAGACCGTTGGCCAGAACAAAGTCATTCAGTAAAAGAAAATGACCCTGTTCTCTAACATTCAGTCTTTCTTCCCATCCTGTACACTGATGGGAGAGGAGTCAGAGGACTGGACAGGTGAAAGTCCTGTCTCTGTGATGTCAGCCAAGAGTGGAAAACCTGGTTGATTGTTGCTCTACTAGTACATCTTGGTTAGGGATGTCGGTTTGAATGCAGAGGAATGTGTCGCGAGCTTTGTCTTTTCTGAGGAGAGGCCGTATCTCTCTACAGTGATCCAGAGAGATACGGCTGCCTTCTCATTCTCTGCACAGAAAAATTGATGGATGTTGGTTTTATCTGCCACGTCATTTACTCTGCTGCTTTCAGCTAAATTAGAATTTTTAAATTATAGTGCATCTCTGAAGGGCGGCAGATTTTAGGGGCATCATATTTCGGGAATGCGAAACACTGCATTTTCCTGCTTTATATCAAAATAAAAATAAACCTCTGTGCAGTGTGTCTTACATGTATTTGCTGGGGATCTGTCCTCTATGGATCTGCTGTGCGTTCTCATCCAGCTGCCAGACCATCAGGGGCCAAAGCTGCCCTTTAGGTAACTGTGTGTGGTGTCTGGTTGGGTACCTTTTCAATGCAAAATGAACAATAACTACTGTATTCTATTTCCAAAGGGGATGATTGAACAGTATTCAGTGGTCAGCTAGGTCGCTGATATTCTCGCCAAGTGTAAGTCCCCAGTAATGAGTCTGACACAGAAGCCATGTCATTGCGATAGAGAAAAGGACTTTTATTCTAATGTTAATGTCTCAACATTTGATACATATCACATTATTTTTCAAAGAAAATAAAAATAAAACCGCAGAACAGTACCTGGCAGCTTGTCATTCTTCTTAGAAATACAACCATTTCACATGGCATCCCTCATTTTAAACCATCTCTACCTACTACAAAAAAGATACATTACAATTGTACTTAATATACCTATCATACAGCCCAATAGTCAAACTTCAGATCTGATTTTCCTTTGAAAAACTGTGCATTAAGTCCCTTTTTCAGCGAGAATGCAAATATGGAGGAGCATTCTGTCTGTTGTTTTCTAATCAAGATTTTTAAAGAATAAAAAGGCCATCAATGAAATGTATGGAACTAATGTGATACATTTAAAATGTGAATCAGTTAGTAAAAATTATATAGTACCTATTTATTTATAACATCTACTGGGAAACCTAGGAACTATTTGTTAAGGTCCACAGAATAACAAGTGCAAAACAGAAATAAAAAAGACCAAACTGACGTACTGGATTTTGGCACATTAGGATGCAGGAGAATGTGTTTGTGCCGCTTAGATACAAATAAAAAATACATTAAATAACAATGGAAAAAAATGTATCACTAACATTTAAATGGTTTTATTAAGGAATAAGAAAAAATATATATATTTGCTCCATGGTGTCATTCTGGTTTGTGAGTACATTTAAAAAAGGTGACAACCAAAGACAAAAACAGTAAAACATGCAAATACCTGCTAAGACATGACTACTGAACTTCCACAGGCCTGAGAACTAGTTGAAATACATGTACTATAGAATAATTAATCTGCATACTGTTACAGTCCATAGGCCCCCGTGAGGCATGTACACTCACACACACAAACATATTATATATATATATTCTCTATATTGTCTTTAAATATGTGACAGATAGATATGTGATGGAGACACAGTGGTCTGTCTAGCCCTGGAGTGTATTCTGAGGTGGTCGCCGTCTGGCCTACCCTCACAACCTTGCCATTGTCATACGCTCTGTACTGTTTCATTCCAAAACAAGCTCTGGGGGGGCCCCAGGATCGAGTTTGGGAAACCCTGCTCTATAGTGTTTGTTTGCAGAACTATAGTGTTAACTTGGGTTGCAAAATTCCGTGAACTTTCAATAAAATCCCTGGTTTACCGTAAATCCTGATTGGCGGATTCCCTGCTTATTCACCTCACAATTCCGGGAATCCTCCGAATGGGATTTAAGAAACTACAGGGAATTTTGCAACCCTAGTGTTAACTTCATGGTGTTTGCAGATCTGAAGGTAACAGATGGGTGTGAACAGCATGATGATGGCTCTAGCTAGCCTTCCAATGGGCAGTGGGGAGGTCCTATCACTATATTGCTTCTACTTATCCTGTTCCATCAGATCGGAATGGGGGCCTGTCTCCTACGGAAGGCACTTCCGATAAGCCCGTAAACTGTCCACTCACGTGCAGTGACCATAGAAACGCAACGAGTAGACCAGACACCATTCGCTACTGCCATGTGTGATTTTCATGGCTTTTGCTTTGCTATAGACACACCATTTAATTTATTGACACAGTTACACACGTGATGCACACTGAAGTTTGGTCTGATTGAAAGCTGTAAAATATTGTTTGATTTGACCCATTCAAAATCGCTTTTGGATAAAACATTTTTGACAGAAGACCAATAAGACATATCGCTTGGAGAGGTTTATCTGTTCTACAGGTAACGTTTCTATGGCGTCAACTTCATACCAATATCAAAGACCATGTTTCAATCCAACCAACAAAGTCATTACAATTCATCAATAATATTACTCTCGCTCGCTCGTACACACACACACGATTCATACGCACACAGTTATTATTATTCCACATTATTAGTTGTCATTCATTGAACGGGGTGTGTAAAACAGGGTGATGTCATTTGATACACAGGTTTGATTTAAGGGCTGATTCTGGGTCAGGGGGGTCTAACACATTCCAGCAGAACATTTAACAACAATACTCACTCATTTCTTAACTGTAAAAGGCTGCTTACAATGCAGGTTTACAGAAACACCACCTTAAAACCCTTAGGGAAGACCAAATGAAGAGTAACACCACCTGTCAGTTCTACCAACCTGCTACAGATTACAGAGAAGAAAAGGCTCTGGTTAAAAAGGTACAAATCAACACCCTGAAAACAATAACAAAAATATCTAGCTTACATGTGTAGTAGCTTACTGTAGTGTACCTATTGGTATAGTGTGGAAGGTTTTGTAGTGTTTGTTGTGAGTGAAGAGGCGCAGTGCAACAGGGTGCAGTGGTGGCCTCCACCCTCTAGGGGAGAAGGGTGCAGTGGTGGCCTCCACCCTCTAGGGGAGAAGGGTGCAGTGGTGGCCTCCACCCTCTAGGGGAGAAGGGTGCAGTGGTGGCCTCCACCCTCTAGGGGCAGCCAAGGGTGCAGTGGTGGCCTCCACCCTCTAGGGGCAGCCAAGGGGAGTCCACAGGACCTTACTCTGTTCCTGGTCAACTATAGTTATGATCTGAGTGCAAATGTAGGGCAGAGTGCCGCCCTGGACAATACCTGGAAAGATACAGGAAGGGAAGGGTTATCTAGGTTAGAAAATGACACACGAAGCCACATACACATATGCATCCACCCACCCCCACACACAGCCAAAGGGAAACAGAGACAGTGCAACATGCATTGAATACCAACCTGTAAAGAATGTGCTATACTCCTGTTCTATCTTCTGTGCTACATCAAACTGCTCCTTGGAATGTTTTTGGGAGACCTTGTCCCGCAGGTACACTGGATCCTTCTGTTCCCTGAGGAGAGGAAACCAGCACAGAGTATTAACACAGCCTCACTACCAACACAGACAAACCAATATAGAGTATTAACACACAGCCTCACTACCAACACAGACAAACCAGCGCAGAGTATTAACACACAGCCTCACTACCAACACAGACAAACCAGCGCAGAGTAATAACACACAGCCTCACTATCAACACAGACAAACCAACAAAGAGTAATAACACACAGCCTCACTATCAACACAGACAAACCAACAAAGAGTATTAACACCCAGCCTCACTACTAACAAAGAGTAATAACACACAGCCTCACTACCAACAAAGAGTAATAACACACAGCCTCACTACCAACACAGACAAACCAGTGCAGAGTATTAACACCCAGCCTCACTACTAACACAGACAAACCAATAAAGAGTAATAACACACAGCCTCACTACCAACAAAGAGTAATAACACACAGCCTCACTACCAACACAGACAAACCAGTGCAGAGTATTAACACCCAGCCTCACTACTAACACAGACAAACCAATAAAGAGTATTAACACCCAGCCTCACTACTAACACATAAAGGTAAACTGCCAAAATAAAGGAACCGCCAACATTGTGTCTTAATAGGGTTTTGGGCCATGATGAGCCGCCAGAACAGCTTCAACGCACCTTGGCATAAATTCTAGAGATTGCTGTCCGCGGTTCTGAAACATCAGTGCTCTGTTGAATTGGCGCCTTTAACATTTTAGAAATTTAGCAGACGCTCTTATCCTTTTCCTAGACCATGTTGCATTATAGCAAAGTTAACCAGCATATTGGTGTTGAGAACAATGCGGCGGAGGCAGCAGCAGAATGAGGAGATGAGAACACAGCCCTTGCCTTAAATTGTCTAAGAAAAGTGGGAAAACAACTTAAATTAGGTATATAATCAATAGCCTAATTGTTTAAAAAAAATATTTAACCTTTATTTAACCAGGTAGGCCAGTTGAGAACAAGTTCTCATTTATAACTGCAACCTGGCCAAGATAAAGCAAAGCAGTGCGACACAAACAACAACAAAGAGTTACACATGGAATAAACAAACGTACAGTCAATAACAGAAAAGTCTATATACAGTGTGTGCAAATTAGGTAAGATTAGGGAGGTAAGGCAATAAATAGGCCATAGTGGCAAAATAATTACAATTTAGCAATTAAACACTGGAGTGATAGATGTGCAGAAGATGAATGTGCAAGTAGAGATACTGGGGTGTAAAAAAGCAAAAAAAACTAAATCAATATGGGGACGAGGTAGTTGTATGAGCTATTTACAGATGGGCTATGTACAGGTGCAATGATTTGTAAGCTGCTCTGACAACTGATGCTAGTGAGAGAGATATGAGTCTCCAGCTTCAGTGATTTTTGCAATTCGTTCCAGTCATTGGCAGCAGAGAACTGGAAGGAAAGGCGGCCAAAGGAGGAATTGGCTGTGGGGATGACCAGTGAAATATTCCTGCTGGAGCGCATGCTACGGGTGGGTGCTGCTATGGTAACCAGTGAGCTGAGATAAGGCGGGGCTTTACCTAGCAAATACTTATAGATGACCTGGAGCCAGTGGGTTTGGCGACGAATATGAAGCGAGGGCCAGCCAACGAGAGCATACAGGTCACAGTGGTGGGTGGTATATGGGGCTTTGGTGACAAAACGGATGGCACTGTGATAGACTGCATCCAATTTGCTCAGTAGAGTGTTGGAGGCTATTTTGTAAATGACATCGCCAAAGTCAAGGATCGGTAGGATAGTCAGTTTTACGAGGGTATGTTTGGCAGCATGAGTGAAGGATGCTTTGTTGCGAAATTGGATGCCGATTCTAGATTTAATTTTGGATTGGAGATGCTTAATGTGAGTCTGGAAGGAGAGTTTACAGTCTAACCAGACACCTAGGTATTTGTAGTTGTCCACATATTCTAAGTCAGAACCGTCCAGAGTAGTGATGCTAGACGGGCAGGCAGGTGCGGGCAGCGATCGGTTGAAGAGCATGCATTTAGTTTTACATTTAGTTTTGCATTTAAGAGCAGTTGGAGGCCACGGAAGGAGAGTTGTATGGCATTGAAGCTCACCTGGAGGTTAGTTAACACAGTGTCCAAAGAAGGGCCAGAGGTATACAGAACGGTGTCTTCCGCGTAAAAGGTGGATCAGAGAATCACCAGCAGCAAGAGCGACATAACTGATGTATACAGAGAAGAGAGTCGGCCCGAGAATTGAACCCTGTTGCACCCCCATAGAGACTGCCAGAGGTCCGAACAACAGGCCCTCCGATTTGACACACTGAACTCTATCAGAGAAGTAGTTGGTGAACCAGGCGAGGCAGTCATTTGTGCCAGGCTTTATCAATCATCCACAGATATCTATAAAAATAAGACAGATCCTGCTTCTGTTGCCTGTGATTGTTTAACAGCCTACTGATTTCGTGATCACCACGCCTCAGGCAACCACACATGTTGGAAAAACAATTTCACAAATTCAGCTGTTTTTAATCTTTGCTGTAATAAAGACTATATACTTTTTGTTAGAACTGCATCTCTTCTATTTATCATTTATTGTGTTGTTTACACTTTAAAATGAAATTGTCAGAAATTCATCATATTGTCTATAACTCTCCTTTTTCTTGATCTCCTTATTGTTACCATCATTATAATAAGTAATTATCAATATCATTAGTAGGGTTAGTATAGCAGCCTTGTATAACCACCATTGAGCTGTAGGCCTAAAAGCACATCCTGTTTAGTCTTAATACTTGAGTGGACCTAAATCATTAATTTGTTCGTGTCATCACACAGTAGAAATCGAATTGTATTTGTCACACTCGCCGAAAACAACAGGTGTAGACCTTTACAGTGAAATACTTACTTACAAGCGCTTAACCAACAATGCAGTTAAGAAAAATAAGTTAAAGTATTTACTAAAATGAACGGAATAATAATAAAAAAAATGTTTTATTAAAAATAAATAATTAAGGAGCAACAATAAAATAACAGTAGCGAGGATATATACAAGGGGTACCGGTACAGAGTCAATGTGCGGGGGCAACGGTTAGTCAAGGTAATTTAGGTAATATGTAGAGGTAAAGTGACTATGCATGGATAATAAACAGAGTAGCAGCAGTGTAGAAGGGGGGGGGGGTCAATGCAAATAGTCTGGGTGGCCATTTGATTAGCTGCTCAGGACTCTTATGGCTTGGTGGTGGAAGCTGTTTAGAAGCCTCTTGGACCTAGACTTGGCGCTCTGGTACCGCTTGCCATGTGGTAGCATAGAGAACAGTCTTTGACTAGGGTGGCTGGAGTCTTTGACAATTTTTAGGGCCTAAGTTGGCCAACTTCTGGGAAAAGAGGTTTGTCTGAGTAAAATATATGAAATACTTTTGTTTACATTGTAGAATTCTAAATAATAGATACATCTAAATCCCCATGTCACTACAACTCTACTCATCAGTCCTGGGACAAACCAATTTGGTGCCCTAAGAACTTTAAACAATGCATAAAAATATGTAGTAGAGGAAACTACGCCATTTTAAAGTGTTTTAAAATGGTGGCAAAATAGATGCAAATGCCACCGCAATTGAAGAATGAATCCTCTACTAACACTGAATCATCTTCTCTCATAAGTTGGAAGAAAAAAATACATCAAATTATAGCAGGGCTCTCCAACCCTGTTCCTAGAGTGTTACCCTCTCCTGTAGGTTCACACTCCAACCCTGTTCCTAGAGTGTTACCCTCTCCTGTAGGTTTACACTCCAACCCTGTTCCTGGAGTGTTACCCTCTCCTGTAGGTTTACACTCCAACCCTGTTCCTAGTGTTACCCTCTCCTGTAGGTTTACACTCCAACCCTGTTCCTGGAGTGTTACCCTCTCCTGTAGGTTTACACTCCAACCCTGTTCCTAGAGTGTTACCCTCTCCTGTAGGTTCACACTCCAACCCTGTTCCTAGAGTGTTACCCTCTCCTGTAGGTTTACACTCCAACCCTGTTCCTGGAGTGCTACCCTCTCCTGTAGGTTTACACTCTAACCCTGTTCCTGGAGTGTTACCCTCTCCTGTAGGTTCACACTCCAACCCTGTTCCTAGAGTGTTACCCTCTCCTGTAGGTTCACACTCCAACCCTGTTCCTAGAGTGTTACCCTCTCCTGTAGGTTTACACTCCAACCCTGTTCCTAGAGTGTTACCCTCTCCTGTAGGTTTACACTCCAACCCTGTTCCTGGAGTGTTACCCTCTCCTGTAGGTTTACACTCTAACCCTGTTCCTGGAGTGTTACCCTCTCCTGTAGGTTTACACTCCAACCCGGAGTGTTACCCTCTCCTGTAGGTTTACACTCCAACCCTGTTCCTAGAGTGTTACCCTCTCCTGTAGGTTTACACTCCAACCCTGTTCCTGGAGTGTTACCCTCTCCTGTAGGTTTACACTCCAACCCTGTTCCTAGAGTGTTACCCTCTCCTGTAGGTTTACACTCCAACCCTGTTCCTGGAGTGCTACCCTCTCCTGTAGGTTTACACTCTAACCCTGTTCCTAGAGTGTTACCCTCTCCTGTAGGTTCACACTCCAACCCTGTTCCTAGAGTGTTACCCTCTCCTGTAGGTTTACACTCCAACCCTGTTCCTAGAGTGTTACCCTCTCCTGTAGGTTCACACTCTAACCCTGTTCCTAGAGTGTTACCCTCTCCTGTAGGTTCACACTCCAACCCTGTTCCTAGAGTGTTACCCTCTCCTGTAGGTTCACACTCCAACCCTGTTCCTGGAGTGTTACCCTCTCCTGTAGGTTTACACTCCAACCCTGTTCCTAGAGTGTTACCCTCTCCTGTAGGTTCACACTCCAACCCTGTTCCTAGAGTGTTACCCTCTCCTGTAGGTTTACACTCCAACCCTGTTCCTGGAGTGTTACCCTCTCCTGTAGGTTCACACTCCAACCCTGTTCCTAGAGTGTTACCCTCTCCTGTAGGTTTACACTCCAACCCTGTTCCTAGAGTGTTACCCTCTCCTGTAGGTTTACACTCCAACCCTGTTCCTGGAGTGTTACCCTCTCCTGTAGGTTCACACTCCAACCCTGTTCCTGGAGTGTTACCCTCTCCTGTAGGTTCACACTCCAACCCTGTTCCTAGAGTGTTACCCTCTCCTGTAGGTTTACACTCCAACCCTGTTCCTAGAGTGTTACCCTCTCCTGTAGGTTCACACTCCAACCCTGTTCCTAGAGTGTTACCCTCTCCTGTAGGTTCACACACCCTCTCCTGTAGGTTCACACTCCAACCCTGTTCCTGGAGAGCCACCCTCCTGTAGGTTTACACTCCAACCCTGTTCCTGGAAAGCTACCCTCTACCGTATGTTTACACACTCCAACCCTGTTTCTGGAGAGCTACCCTCTCCTGTAGTTTTTCACTACCACCCCAGTTGTAACTAACCTGATTCAGCATATTAACCAGCTAATTTTTAGAATCAGGTGTGATAGATTAGGGTTGGAGTGAAAACCTACAGGACAGTAGCTCTCCAGGAACAGGGTTGGAGATCCTTGGTTTAGAGTATGACAACACATTCTGGCTAACACAGGCTAGCTGCTTGCTAACAGTAGGACCCAGTGATATAACCACACACAGAAGATGTGGCTACACCAAATGACATTACATAAAAGGTTTGGAGGGGAAAAAAGTGGAAGAGCATCTCCAGCTGTTTGGGATTAGGCAAGGGTGTGTGTGTGGGGGGGGGCAACACTCCGAGTTAACACTCCAGCAAAACACACACACACCAGGGTTTCCGTTAGCCGGAAATTGATGAAAAGCCAACAAATTGTAGCGGGCCAAATTGTCCAGGAGAGTCTATCATAGCCTAAACTCTGAATAGGCTACTGTTGATTGTGAAGATTGAGGCCTTTTTCATTGAAGTAAAACACAAGTTAGAGGACAAAGTGTATTGTGAAGGTTTAAACCAGTTCGCAAGTGTTCTGTTTAATTCTGTTCAGCCATTTTCTTTGGCCAAATTAAGTTCCAACTGTAATGCTGTGTATGCCGCAACATAATAGCCTGCTCTTATTTTCCCTATAAACAATGGCTTGACTTACTTTTGAATTACCCTAATTAAGTTGAGAAACTTTTGTAAAAGTTGTGTGGTGTGGCTACAATGTTCTATGGGATTGAGGTCAGGGCTTTGTGATGGCCACTCCAATAACTTGACTTTGTTGTCCTAAGCCATTTTTCCACAACTTTGGAAGTATGCTTGGGGTCATTGTCCATTTGGAAGACCCATTTGTGACCAAGCTTTAACTTTGACTGATGTCTTGAGATGTTGCTTCAATATATCCACATAATTTCCCCCTCATGATGCAATCTATTTTGTGAAGTGCACCAGTCCCTCCTGCAGCAAAGCACCCCCACAACATGATGCTGCCACCCCCGTGCTTCACGGTTGGGATGGTGTTCTTCAGCTTGCAAGCCTCACCCTTTTTCCTCCAAACATAACGATGGTCATTATGGCCAAACAGTTCTATTTTTGTTTCATCAGATGAGGACATTTCTCCAAAAAGTACGATCTTCGTCCCCATGTGCAGTTGCAAACCGTAGTCTGGCTTTTTTATGGTGGTTTTGGAGCAGTGGCCTTTCAGGTTATGTCGATATAGGACTCGTTTTACTGTGGATATAGATATTTTGTACCCGTTTCCTCCAGCATCTTCATAAGGTCCTTTGCTGTTGTTCTGGGATTGATTTGCACTTTTCGCACCAAAGTATGTTCATCTCTAGGAGACAGAACTCGTCTCCTTCCTGAGCGGTATGATGGCTGCGTGGTCCCATAGTGTTTATATTTGCGTACTATTGTTTGTACAGATGAACATGGTACCTTCAGGCGTTTGGAAATTGCTCCCAAGGATGAAACAGACTTGTGGGGGTCTACAATTGTTTTTCTGAGGTCTTGGCTGATTTCTTTTGATTTTCCCATGATGTCAAGCAAATATGTACTGAGTTTGAAGGTAGGCCTTGAAATACATCCACAGGTACACCTCCAATTGACTCAAATGATGTAAATTAGCCTATCAGAAGCTACTAAAGCCATGACATAATTTTTGTGGAATTTTCCAAGCTGTTTAAAGGCACAGTTAACTTACTGTATGTAAACTTCTGACCCACTGGAATTGTGATACAGTGAATTATAAGTGAAATAATCTGTCTGTAAACAGTTGTTGGAAAAATTACTTGTGTTATGCATAAAGTAGATGTTCTAACCGACTTGCCAAAACTATAGTTTGTTAAAAACAAATGTGGAGTGGTTGAAAAACAAGTTTTAAATGACTCCAACCTAAGTGTATGTAAACTTCCAACTTCAACTGTATATACACACACACAAATACAATATCATACAGTGGATGCCTAAGCCTATTGATCTATGCATGAAATGCTCTGATGCAACTAGTGCTCAAATTGCTGACAGTTGAACCATGAGGTGGACAATTACTGTTTTAGGAAAGTAAAGACCAATAAAATATTAGGCTATAATGTTTTGCATGTGCTACAAATCGAAACACAAGGAATAGTGTTTTTGTCGGCTGTTTTTAAGGCTGCGCCAGGTCGGATCTGAATGCATACGGATGGCCGGTAAATTTCTCAAATGTCCGGTAAATTCAAATCTTCCCAGCCACTTTGTCTGGAGTCAAATCTTCCTAATGTAAACTGACACACACACCTCATTCAAACACTCATGTCCACACACAGGTCAGACAGAGAGCTATTCAGCACGGCAATGTGTCTGCCGGGGGAATCTCATGGTAGAGAGGAAATCTATCCAACCTTTTCATTACTGACTGGTCAAGGAGGAGAAGAAGTTATCAAATAACATTGGGATACAGCCAGGGGATTTGTCAGTGTGCGTGTGGTAGTATTCAAGAAGAAAAGGAGCCTGGGGATTTGACTGTGCTAGCGTTATACCGCTCTTATTATACTGTTCCTGCTGGATCCCATTACATCCCATTCATTTCTCCAATTAGTTACTCACCTGGGGGACCATCGCACACACACACACCCAGACAGAGACACACACACACACACAAAAGCGTTCTGTGAACTCAACCACCAAGTACAAATGGACAAAACACACTAAAGATGCGTCTCCATGGAATTATTTCATCTCAGACCTGGGAACTGGTCAAATGGAACATAACATTTAAAAGATCTAGAATGATTAGAACACTGAAAATCAGTGAAGAGGATGGGTGTGGCTGGCTACTTACTTGATCTGCTTGGCGTTTTTGTAGCGGATGAAGATGACGATAGGGTAGATGTGAACGCTGTGCAGCCTCTCAATGGCGTGGGGGGCGATGTCTAGCAGACAGTGACAGTCCTAAGAGGGGCAGAAGAGGACATCTCAGTTCAGCCCTGTTTGTTCTAGGTACAACAACTGGGATGACAAGCAACATGATGCTGCTGCTGCTTCCAGAAAGGACCAACATGATGATGCTGCTGCCGCTTCCAGAAAGGACCAACATGATGATGCTGCTGCCGCTTCCAGAAAGGACCAACATGATGATGCTGCTGCCGCTTCCAGAAAGGACCAACATGATGATGCTGCTGCCGCTTCCAGAAAGGACCAACATGATGATGCTGCTGCCGCTTCCAGAAAGGACCAACATGATGATGCTGCTGCCGCTTCCAGAAAGGACCAACATGATGATGCTGCTGCCGCTTCCAGAAAGGACCAACATGATGATGCTGCTGCCGCTTCCAGAAAGGACCAACATGATGCTGCTGCCGCTTCCAGAAAGGACCAACATGATGCTGCTGCCGCTTCCAGAAAGGACCAACATGATGCTGCTGCCGCTTCCAGAAAGGACCAACATGATGCTGCTGCCGCTTCCAGAAAGGACCAACATGATGATGCTGCTGCCGCTTCCAGAAAGGACCAACATGATGATGCTGCTGCTGCTTCCAGAAAGGACCAACATGATGATGCTGCTGCTGCTTCCAGAAAGGACCAACATGATGCTGCTGCTGCTTCCAGAAAGGACCAACATGATGCTGCTGCTGCTTCCAGAAAGGACCAACATGATGATGCTGCTGCTGCTTCCAGAAAGGACCAACATGATGATGCTGCTGCTGCTTCCAGAAAGGACCAACATGATGATGCTGCCGCTTCCAGAAAGGACCAACATGATGCTGCCGCGTCCAGAAAGGACCAACATGATGATGCTGCTGCTGCTTCCAGAAAGGACCAACATGATGATGCTGCTGCTGCTTCCAGAAAGGACCAACATGATGATGCTGCTGCCGCTTCCAGAAAGGACCAACATGATGATGCTGCTGCCGCTTCCAGAAAGGACCAACATGATGATGCTGCTGCCGCTTCCAGAAAGGACCAACATGATGATGCTGCTGCCGCTTCCAGAAAGGACCAACATGATGATGCTGCTGCCGCTTCCAGAAAGGACCAACATGATGCTGCTGCCGCTTCCAGAAAGGACCAACATGATGCTGCTGCCGCTTCCAGAAAGGACCAACATGATGATGCTGCTGCCGCTTCCAGAAAGGACCAACATGATGATGCTGCTGCCGCTTCCAGAAAGGACCAACATGATGCTGCTGCCGCTTCCAGAAAGGACCAACATGATGCTGCTGCCGCTTCCAGAAAGGACCAACATGATGCTGCTGCCGCTTCCAGAAAGGACCAACATGATGCTGCTGCCGCTTCCAGAAAGGACCAACATGATGCTGCTGCCGCTTCCAGAAAGGACCAACATGATGCTGCTGCCGCTTCCAGAAAGGACCAACATGATGCTGCTGCCGCTTCCAGAAAGGACCAACATGATGCTGCTGCCGCTTCCAGAAAGGACCAACATGATGATGCTGCTGCCGCTTCCAGAAAGGACCAACATGATGATGCTGCTGCCGCTTCCAGAAAGGACCAACATGATGATGCTGCTGCTGCTTCCAGAAAGGACCAACATGATGATGCTGCTGCCGCTTCCAGAAAGGACCAACATGATGATGCTGCTGCCGCTTCCAGAAAGGACCAACATGATGCTGCTGCCGCTTCCAGAAAGGACCAACATGATGATGCTGCTGCCGCTTCCAGAAAGGACCAACATGATGATGCTGCTGCCGCTTCCAGAAAGGACCAACATGATGATGCTGCTGCTGCTTCCAGAAAGGACCAACATGATGATGCTGCTGCCGCTTCCAGAAAGGACCAACATGATGATGCTGCTGCCGCTTCCAGAAAGGACCAACATGATGATGCTGCTGCCGCTTCCAGAAAGGACCAACATGATGCTGCTGCCGCTTCCAGAAAGGACCAACATGATGATGCTGCTGCTGCTTCCAGAAAGGACCAACATGATGATGCTGCTGCTGCTTCCAGAAAGGACCAACATGATGATGCTGCTGCTGCTTCCAGAAAGGACCAACATGATGATGCTGCTGCTGCTTCCAGAAAGGACCAACATGATGCTGCTGCTGCTTCCAGAAAGGACCAACATGATGATGCTGCCGCTTCCAGAAAGGACCAACATGATGCTGCTGCGTCCAGAAAGGACCAACATGATGATGCTGCCGCTTCCAGAAAGGACCAACATGATGATGCTGCTGCTGCTTCCAGAAAGGACCAACATGATGATGCTGCTGCTGCTTCCAGAAAGGACCAACATGATGATGCTGCCGCGTCCAGAAAGGACCAACATGATGATGCTGCTGCTGCTTCCAGAAAGGACCAACATGATGATGCTGCTGCTGCTTCCAGAAAGGACCAACATGATGATGCTGCTGCGTCCAGAAAGGACCAACATGATGATGCTGCTGCGTCCAGAAAGGACCAACATGATGATGCTGCTGCGTCCAGAAAGGACCAACATGATGCTGCTGCTGCGTCCAGAAAGGACCAACATGATGCAAATGCAAGAGACTCGACGTCTATTAAGACAGAACGTTGTAAATTGTGAGAAATTAAAAACCTGAAGACTGCTTTTGAGGTGACACTAAATAAGCTTTTAATTGACCACATCTAACTTTATTCAGGATCTGACAATGTAGAATTATTTATCGAGGATCAGGTCCCCCCCGTTCATATAATCTTTTTCACTATTATCTAAAAGGTGAAACAATTGCTAGCTCAGCCCTGATATTGTACCTTCTCTGTGATCTCCTTGATGGAGGCCACGGTGGTCACGTCAAAATGGCCACTCCTGCGTTTGTAGTCGATGAAGAGGCAGTCTTTGACTCCGCGCTCTATAGCCTGCTGGGATGCCTTCATCACCTCTGAGGAAAACACACAGACAAAAGTCAGAGACTGTTCATCCTAATGAATACAACCCAGTAGTCTAACCAAAGAAATAGAAAATTACAAGGGCCACACTCAATGATTGTATATCTATAAGTCTAAACCCCATTCTGTTTGATAAAATGACAAGCAATCATCAACAGGCAATAATAATATATTATTATGTATGCTTTTCTTTTGGACTGCATGTAGGACAATATGTCCCCAATAAAACCCCATCCACCGGGCACATAAGGCTGCGGTCAAAAGTAAGGCACTACAGTGAATTCGGAAAGTATTCAGACCTTGACTTTTTCCACATTTTGTTACGTTACAGCCTCATTAATCTACACACAACACCCCATAATGACAAAGCAAAAACAGGTTTAGAAATGTTTGCAAATTTATTACAAATAAAAAAAACTGAAAAACCTTATTTACATAAGTATTCAGACCCTTTGAATTGAGACTCGAAATTGGGCTCAGGTGCATCCTGTTTCCATTGATCATCCTTGAGATGTTTCGACAACTTGATTGGAGTTCACTTGTGGTAAATTCAATTGATTAGATATGATTTGGAAGGCACACAACTGTCTATACAAAGTCCCACACTTCACAGTACATGTCAGAGCATGTACACCAAGCCATGCTGTTGAAGGAATTGTCCGTAGAGCTCAGAGACAGGATTGCGTCAAGCCACAGATCTGGGGAAGGATACCAAAACATTTCTGCAGCATTGAATGTCTCCAAGAACACAGTCATTCTTAAATGGAAGAAGTTAGGAACCACCAAGACTAGAGCTGGCCTCCCGTCCAAACTGAGCAACCGAGGGAGAAGGGCCTTGGTCAGGGAGGTGAACAAGAACCAGATGGTCACTCTGGCAGAGCTCCAGAGTTCCTCTGTGGAGATGGTTTTCCTTCTGGAAGGTTCTCCCATCTCTGCAGCACTCCAATCACACCTTTATGGTAGAGTAGCCAGACAGAAGCCACTCCTCAGTAAAAAGGCACATGACAGCCCGCTTGGAGTTTGCCAAAAGGCACCTAAAGGACTCTCAGACCATGACAAACAAGATTCTCTGGTCTGATGAAACCAATATTGAACTTTTTGGCCTGAATACCAAACGTTGCGTCTGGAGCAAACCTGGCACCATCCCTACGGTGAAGCATGGTGGTGGGAGAATCATGCTGTGGGGATGTTTTTCAGCGGCAGGGACTGGGAGACCAGTCAGGATCAAGGCAAAGTGCAGAGAGATCCTTGATGAAGAGCGCTCTGGACCTCAGACTGGGGCAAAGGGTCACCTTCCAACAGGACAACGACCCGAAGCACACAGCCAAGACAACGCAGGAGTGGCTTCGGAACAAGTCTCTGAATGTCCTTAAGTGGCCCAGCCAGAGCCCGGACTTGAACCCAATCGAATATCTCTGGAGAGACCTGAAAATAGCTGTACAGCAACGCTCCCCATCCAACCTGACAGAGCTTGAGAGGATCTACAGAGAAGAATGGGAGAAACTCCCAAATACAGGTGTGCCAAGCTTATAGCGTCATATCCAATAATACTTTTTAGAATAAAGTTGTAATGTAACAAAATGTGGAAAAAGTTAAGGGGTCTGAATACAGTGCTGATCTCAACTCAACCAGTATTATATTGTGGTACTATATGTTGTACTCTACTCAACCAGTATTATATTGTGGTACTGTTGTACTTTACTCACCAAGGACACATCTGCAGAACTTCCCGGGGGACTCTTTAACCAGCATGTCCTTGACGGGGTCTGAGAGAGGGCCGAGGATCACGACCGGCCTAGAGGAAACACACACTACCTTCTGGACCCGCTGGTACGCCAGGCTCACACAGTCTGAGGGGGAGAGACACGCACACAATATACATGGTTACACACACACAACCAAATCAGTCAGTGGGGTAGCGTTACACACGACAGCCTAATACTCTGTCCATGTAAAGGTGTGTGTCCTCACCCTCTAGAAATGGTATGGAGTCTGTGCTAATGGCGTCCTGGGCCACCAGTTCCTTGCCGTCTTTAGAGCCGCTGCGTTTGTGTTTGTTTTTCCTCCTGAAGAAGGATCTCCTGGCGGCAGCAGACAGACTCTTACTGTCCTTGTCGTCCTTCAGCTCTGTCATACTGTGTCTACGGTAGAACTCCTGGTCCATCCTGCACAGACACATACAATATAGTCACACAAGACTCGTCATGACACACGGAAGTTACCCAAATGATGAGGAGAGACTAACTGGTATCAGCTAATAACTTAGTAGTGTGTGTGTGTGTCTTACATGTATTTGCTGGGGATCTGTCCTCTCTGGATCCGCTGTGCGTTCTCATCCAGCTGCCAGACCATCCAGCTGCCGAAGCTGCCCTTTGGTAGAGTATCATCCACATAGAGGATATCATCCTTCTGAAAACTCAGGTCCAGCTCTGCCTCCGCAGTCCTCTCATAAAGTGCTCTAGAGAGATGGAGGGGGGAAGTACGGAGAGGGGGAGAGCGAGAGGAGGGGTGGAATGGAGAGAGGGTTAGTGTGTGTGTGTGTGTGTGTGTGTTCACTGTGACTGTGTGTGTGTGTGTGTGTGTGTGCGCTCCTATGTGAGCGCGCATTCGTACCTATTCCCCTTTAAAGTCTAGCCCACTAAGGTTGGAGCCCCATAGCTCTTTTTCTCAGCATATCTGTGTGTGTGTCTATCTGTGTGCGTGTGAAGGCCCTGTCAGGGATGGGGCTGTGTGTGTGCATGTATCTGTGTGTGTGAAGGCCCTGTCAGGGATGGGGCCGTGTGTGTGCATGTATCTGTGTGTGTGAAGGCCCTGTCAGGGATGGGGCAGTGTGTGTGCATGTATCTGTGTGTGTGAAGGCCCTGTCAGGGATGGGGCTGTGTGTGTGCATGTATCTGTGTGTGTGAAGTCCCTATCAGGGATGAGGCAGTGTGTGTGTCTATCTGTGTCTGTGAAGGCCCTGTCAGGGATGGGGCAGTGTGTGTGTCTATCTGTGTGTGTGAAGGCCCCGTCAGGGATGGGGCAGTGTGTGTGCATGTATCTGTGTGTGTGAAGGCCCTGTCAGGGATGGGGCAGTGTGTGTGTCTATCTGTGTGTGTGAAGTCCCTATCAGGGATGGGGCTGTGTGTGTGTCTATCTGTGTCTGTGAAGGCCCTGTCAGGGATGGGGCAGTGTGTGTGTCTATCTGTGTGTGTGAAGGCCCTGTCAGGGATGGGGCAGTGTGTGTGCATGTATCTGTGTGTGTGAAGGCCCTGTCAGGGATGGGGCAGTGTCTGTGCATGTATCTGTGTGTGTGAAGGCCCTGTCAGGGATGGGGCAGTGTGTGTGTCTATCTGTGTGTGTGAAGGCCCTGTCAGGGATGGGGCCGTGTGTGTGTCTGTGAAGGCCCTGTCAGGGATGGGGCTGTGTGTGTGTCTGTGTGAAGGCCCTGTCAGGGATGGGGCTGTGTGTGTGTGTCTATCTGTGTGTGTGAAGGCCCTGTCAGGGATGGGGCCGTGTGTGTGTCTGTGAAGGCCCTGTCAGGGATGGGGCTGTGTGTGTGTCTGTGTGAAGGCTGTGTCAGGGATGGGGCTGTGTGTGTGTCTATCTGCGTGTGTGAAGGCCGTGTCAGGGTTGGGGCGGACATACTGACCCAGTCTGTGTGACTTCGGCAGGCAGCTGCTGCCATGCAGAGACTCAAGTTGCATCCCGAATGGCACTCTATTCCCTATATAGTGCACTACTTGTCAATGGGCCCTGGTTCAAAATGGTGCACTATATAGGGAATATAGTGCCATTTGGGACACAGAGTCAGCTTCTTACAGACTTCTAACAACGAACACCTGCACTGACCAACACACACCTACTCATCCACAGCCTGTAGTCTATGAGCTGTCCCGGTCTGCCTCGTGCACACACGCAAACTCTTTACAGGGGAATTTAACCAGGGGCTAATGAGAGGGCAAGTCTCCTCTGTTTTTCTGTCTGAAGGTAAACCATTCGTAGACAGACAGGACCTCTATAGTGAGATACTAATTGTAACAATGTTCAGAACAGAGCAATCCGCTGCTTTCTTGGTCTTCACAAACTGACTCCAAACCTGGCCATCTGTGGAGATATGAGTTGGGAACCATGTGTGGTTCGGCAAAAAGGTGACATGGAACAGACTGATACATTTGCCAGAACACAGAATCACCAAAAACAATTTGACTGGGACCTTAACCATTTTCTAGACCACGGATAGTTATTAGTATCTATGTTTTGTGAAACTGATTTGCAGTATATTCAGGAACAAATTACCAGGTGGTGTTAACCAAATCAAGGACAAGCCTTGTGGAAAAATGGGCAGTTGATTTTGAGTTTCAACCTGAACTTAGAACGTACACTCAACGAGAACTACACCCCTGAAACATATGTCCGTCTGAACCTAACAAAAAGCCAAAGCTCAGTTTGTGCTCAGATCCAGCACCTTCCCTCTGAATATAGAGATGGGTAGAGTTAAAGCCCCTGAAGAGGAGACATTTTGCCTACTGTGTGATCTTTGCACAAAAAGGGCAAAAAAATCAAGCTTGTCCGGAGAAGACAAGGTGAGCTCTACCATCAGTCCTGTGTCATGCTAACAGTAAAGCATCCTGAGACCATTCATGTGTGGGGTTGCTTCTCAGCCAAGGGAGTGGGCTCACTCACAATTTTGCCCAAGAACACAGCCATGAATAAAGAATGGTACCAACACATCCTCCGAGAGCAACTTCTCCCAACCATCCAGGAACAGTTTGGTGACAAACAATGCCTTTTCCAGCATGATGGAGCACCTTGCCATAAGGCAAAAGTGATAACTAAGTGGCTCGGGGAACAAAACATCAATATTTTGGCTCCATGGCCAGGAAACTCCCCAGACCTTAATCCCATTGAGAACTTGTGGTCAATCCTCAAACTCCAAGCATTGATTATGCAAGAATGGGCTGACATCAGTCAGGATGTGGCCCAGAAGTTAATTGACAGCATGCCAGGGCGGATTGCAGAGGTCTTGAAAAAGAAGGGTCAACACTGCAAATATTGACTCTTTGCATCAACTTCATGTAATTGTCAATAAAAGCCTTTGACACTTATGAAATGCTTGTAATTATACTTCAGTATTCAATAGTAACATCTGACAAAAATATCTAAAGACACTGAGGCAACAGACTTTGTGAAAATTTGCTGGCCTTCTAGGCAGAGTTCCTCTGTCCAGTGTCTGTGTTCTTTTGCCCATCTTAATCTTTTATTTTTATTGGCCAGACAGATATGGCTTTTTCTTTGCAACTCTGCCTAGAAGGCCAGCATCCCGAAGTCACCTCTTCCCTGTTGACGTCGAGACTGGTGTTTTACAGGTACTATTTAATGAAGCTGCCAGTTGAGGAATGTCCTTTTCTTTCAAAAACAAGGACATTTCTAAGTGACCCCAAACTTTTGAACGGTAGTGTATGTATATACACTGCTCAAAAAAATAAAGGGAACACTTAAACAACACAATGTAACTCCAAGTCAATCACACTTCTGTGAAATCAAACTGTCCACTTAGGAAGCAACACTGATTGACAATAAATTTCACATGCTGTTGTGCAAATGGAATAGACAAAAGGTGGAAATTATAGGCAATTAGCAAGACACCCCCAATAAAGGAGTGGTTCTACAGGTGGTGACCACAGACCACTTCTCAGTTCCTATGCTTCCTGGCTGATGTTTTGGTCACTTTTGAATGCTGGCGGTGCTTTCACTCTAGTGGTAGCATGAGACGGAGTCTACAACCCACACAAGTGGCTCAGGTAGTGCAGCTCATCCAGGATGGCACATCAATGCGAGCTGTGGCAAGAAGGTTTGCTGTGTCTGTCAGCGTAGTGTCCAGAGCATGGAGGCGCTACCAGGAGACAGGCCAGTAGATCAGGAGACGTGGAGGAGGCCGTAGGAGGGCAACAACCCAGCAGCAGGACCGCTACCTCCGCCTTTGAGCAGGAGGAGCACTGCCAGAGCCCTGCAAAATGACCTCCAGCAGGCCACAAATGTGCATGTGTCTGCTCAAACGGTCAGAAACAGACTCCATAAAGGGTGGTATGAGGCCCCGACGTCCACAGGTGGGGGTTGTGCTTACAGCCCAACACCGTGCAGGACGTTTGGCATTTGCCAGAGAACACCAAGATTGGCAAGTTCGCCACTGGCGCCCTGTGCTCTTCACAGATGAAAGCAGGTTCACACTGAGCACGTGACAGAGTCTGGAGACGCCGTGGAGAATGTTCTGCTGCCTGCAACATCCTCCAGCATGACCGGTCTGGCGGTGGGTCAGTCATGGTGTGGGGTGGCATTTCTTTGTGGGGCCGCACAGCCCTCCATGTGCTCGCCAGAGGTAGCCTGACTGCCATTAGGTACCGAGATTAGATCCTCAGACCCCTTGTGAGACCATATGCTGGTGCGGTTGGCCCTGGGTTCCTCCTAATGCAAGACAATGCTAGACCTCATGTGGCTGGAGTGTGTCAGCAGTTCCTGCAAGAGGAAGGCATTGATGCTATGGACTGGCCCGCCCGTTCCCCAGACCTGAATCCAATTGAGCACATCTGGGACACCATGTCTCGCTCCATCCACCAACGCCACGTTGCACCACAGACTGTCCAGGAGTTGGCGGATGCTTTAGTCCAGGTCTGGGAGGAGATGCCTCAGGAGACCATCCGCCACCTCATCAGGAGCATGCCCAGGCGTTGTAGGGAGGTCATACAGGCACGTGGAGGCCACACACACTACTGAGCCTCATTTTGACTTGTTTAAGGACATTACATCAAAGTTGGATCAGCCTGTAGTGTGGTTTTCCACTTTAATTTTGAGCGTGACTCCAAATCCAGACCTCCATGGGTTGATACATTTGATTTCCATTGATAATTTGTGTGATTTTGTTGTCAGCACATTCAACTATGTAAAGAAAAAAGTATTTAATAAGAATATTTCATTCATTCAGATCTATGATGTGTTAATTTTAGTGTTCCCTTTATTTTTTTGAGCAGTGTATATATAAATAAACATACAGACATATAAACAGACAGTATCTCTATAGTGTAACAAAGGATGATTCTCCTGGATGTGGGACATAATTGCTTTAGATGAAGAGAGAGTTCCTCTCCATGGGCTTCACTGGTGCATCATGAAACAGGCATTTTGGAGACAGGTTGTGTGTGTGTGTGTGTGTGTGTGTGTGTACCTGATATAGAAGCCGTCCCCCGGTGTGTCTTTGACCATGTTGAAGTCGTCAGGTCGTTGTTGGACTCTGAGAGTGACCGTCTCGGCCGGCTTCAGCATCTCTACATACATCTCCTCCACCGTCTTGTTCTTCATATTCACTGACCCATACTGAGATAGAGAATTGGAATTTACAAACTCCTTTATTGGGTAAACATCATCATTACACAATTATTATTATTATTTTTTAATTAGGACAGAGGGAGGGGGAGAAAGGAGAGCGAGAGAGAAGTGAGGGAGGAGAGAGAAAAAGGAGAGAAGAGGGAGAGGGGGGTGGGAAGGAGCAAGACTGCGATACAGAGAGAGAAAGGGAAATAGAGAGAGAGATGAGTGATAGATTTTGGCAATGTCTAGACCAATCAATACATTAATTTCAAAGCCCTGGGCTGGTCCAGAGAGTAAAACACCGACTCCTTCAGCCTCTGTGGTTTTTTGGTTGCATGTCTGTCTATTGATTAGTGAGGAGGAGGGGGCAGAAGCCCCTTGAATGTTTGAAGTGTCTGTCTATTGATTAGGAGGAGGATGAGAGAGGAGAAGAATGGACATAGAGTTCTGTTCTGATGACAAGGCTCTAGGCCTGCTTGGAGAACAGAGATTAAAGTGACAGAGTGGGAGCATGACAGGAATGGGACAGTACGAGTTAGCTGCCTGCGTATCTCTGTATAGAGATTGGCCGTGTAGGTACACCACAGTGTACAATGAGAGAAAGAGAGGAGAGGGGCAATCGATAAAGGAACAAAGACAGGCAAGGAAAACAGCGATGGGCTTTAGCAGGGATGCTGTATGGTGAAAAATGTTAATTAATAAAAAAGTTGTGATAGACCTTGTATGTGTGTGTGTGTGTGTGTGTCCACCTACATGGTGGTGTATGTAACCTACCTCCAGTATGAGGTCCCCAGGCTGCAGGCCCTCTGGTCCCCTAGCAGGGCTGTCCTCCTCCAGACTCTTTACATAGACCCCCCGGAGGTTCCCTCCACACAGCCCCAGCCCCAGCTCTGCACCCTGGGCCCTGCGCACCGTCACCACCCGCGGCTCACACACCTTACGACTGCCCTCTGATGACACCCTGGAGTGGAGGAGGGAAGAACACGAATACCTTACCAAACAGAAATGTGTCTTCTGCGGTACCCAACCCTTGCAATATACACAAATCCACATGAAGTTGGAGAGGCTGGAGCAGTCAGAGGTGGACCCGTCAGAGGTGTGTGTGTGTTACCTGATGAAGCTGTGAGGACTAGTTGTAGGGGTGGTCTGTTTGGAGGAGGGGGTGAGTGTTCCTTCGTCTTGTTCACTCAGAGTGTCTATAGTAGAGTGGTTGTCTGGGGTGGTGGCTCCACTGCCCTGGGACGTGAACTGGCTGCTCACCGGCTCCAGACCAGAACTACACACGCAGAGAGAGAAAAACCTTAGTATGGGCTCCCGAGTGGCACAGCGGTCTAAGGCACTGCATCTCAGTGCATCTCAGAGGTGTAACTACAGACACCCTGGTTCGACCCAGGCTGTATCACAACCGGCCGTGATTGGGAGTCCCACAGGACGGGTTTGGCCGGTGTAGGCCATCATTGTAAATAAGATTTTTTTCTTAACTGACTTTCCTAGTTAAATAAAGGTTAAATATTGGTGCCATCTATTTAAATGGTGGTAAATGAGGCCTGTATATTTTATATGACTACGAGATTTGTCATGGCATGTCTGAGGTCATTTTTACATGCCTTTTTAAGTATGAAAGACTGACATTATCTTTGATTACCCATATATTTATGTAAATTAACCACTGGGAAGAAATGTCATTGTTTACCTGGATCGTGAGGGGTTTCCCAGCTGGTACATGTGGGGGTTGTATTGAGCCATAATGGTGATGGTGTCACACTGCTGACCAATGATCAGCCTGGCCTGCTGCTCTGTGGCATTACGCAGGTTAATACCGTTATACTGGAGGAGAAGAGAAAGTCTATATGTTATTGAAAAAACCTCACTGAAAATGAACAGCACTTCTCAATTCTACAGGTCATATTCAGGCATTAATTATAATTTTTTATTATTGAATATTCGAAACTTGCAATATACTTGCAATGAAGCCGCTCAACAACTACACCATACAAGTCATCCAACAGATTCCCATTCAGAGCGACACACAGAAGCATCCAGGGTCAATGCTCTGCTCAAGGGCATGTTGACAGATCTCCCACCAGGCCAAAAAACGTGAACCCGAACCCTCCAAGATCCCCCCATAGTTCCCCAATAGCTGTCCCTCAACCATTCGAGACCACTCCCACAGTCCCCCCCCAGGAAGAAAAATAAAAAACACAATTAATTCCATTCCCCCAAGAACCCCCCCAATGCTCCAACAAACTAGAGAATGAAATAAAGAGAAAAAAGGAAAAGACAGACGAAAACAGCAAACGCAAAAAAATATACAAATAAAACACAATAATAAATGTAAAACAAAGGACATCAAGGACAACTAAAATCATAACAGCAACGCCAACTGTATATGTTTGTGTGCATGTCTGGCACTATTACATGTATGTGTGTGTTCTTGTATGTGTTTATTTGAATGAGAGTGTGTGTATATGCATGTGTACAAACACCTGCACGGCATCAGCCTCGGGCAAACCGGCATTAGTTGTAAAAACACTGCCACTTAGTGTCATTCAAACGTACTTTTTATGTTTCATTTTTACTTTTTATTTATTTATAATAACTTTGACCATCATTCCATCTCCCACACAGCAACTCCACTCCAACTTGTCTCCAATTCCACATCCCAACCCTCAGCCCATCCTATCTATCTCTGCTGGCCACCCACTTCGAGTTTCAACGCAACACATATCTTTCAACTATGCTGTGATGTTTAATGTACAATTTCAATCTATCGAATCGAATCCACAGATTGCGAGTTGAAGAGAAATACTTTTACTAAGAGTATTAGTAATTGACTGACCCGGTCTCTCCAGATGTCCTAACAGTACTATTTCTAGGGTAAATTTTAGATCAATGCTATGCATTTTCAGCCATTCCTGAACCTGAGACCAGAAACAGGCTACCTTAGGGCAAGAACAAAATAAATGGTCTAATGATTCTGTATCCTCACAACAAAATCTGCAGAGCTTCGATGATTTTATGCCCCAAATATTCAAAATTTTGTTGGTGGCAAGAATTCTATATAATAATTTTAGCTGAAAAGCACGAAGTCGTGAATCTTGCGTTGTTTTATACATCAACTCATACACCCTGTACTATGGAATCAGTACATCAAATCTCTTCCCAACTATTTTGCAATCTGTATGGCACAGTTGTCAACATCCTGGTCCTCAAATAAAACTGGTATACTTTCCTATGTATGCTATTTTTATTCCTCCGCAAGTTTTGATCCTTTATATTGGACCGACAGACCAGTTCCCTACCTCCTCCCGCTGCCACCTGCCTCCTCCATTTTTGGGGTAATGCTGTAATCAATTGGTTGTACTCTTGGATTGAGGAGACATTTCTGTACAATTCTGATAACTCCATGAAGGACATAATTCTCCCATTCCAATATCATTTAAGAACAAAATACCCTTTTCAAACATCTTTCCCATAAATAAAGATATTTTATCAACCAGCACATTTGAGTTCACCCATAATATTTGTTCTATCTTTTCAGGGTGATGAAATTGAAATTGTAGCCAGCTCTGCAATATTTGTTTGGAAAAAATAATCATTTTCAATTAATCGAAAATGAGACATGGCAATCTGCACAAAGACAAAAAGGCAATTTTTAAACAATGGATAAGCGTTTCTTAGTAATCTACTTGATAACCATTCAATGTTCAAATAAAACTTTTGAATGAGTGAAGCTTTTAGAGAGATGTTTAGTGCTTATATATTTAATAATCTCAACCCACCCAATTCATATTTGTTATATAGATAGGCACATTTTATTTTGTCTGGTTCAGCATCCCAGATAAAGCTAAATGTTTTTTGCTCATATGATTTGAAAAACGAATCATCAGGAGTAGGCAGCGCCATATGTAAGTGAGTAAACTGAGATATGACTAAGGAGTTAATCAGGGCAATTTTTTCCATAAATAGACAGGTATTTACCTCTCCATGGTTGCAGGATCTTATCTATTTTTACAAGTTTTCTATTGAAATTCATTGTGGAGAGCTTATTTATATAATTTGTGATATGAATACCGAGTTTGTCTACTTCACCATCAGCCCATTTTATAGGTAAACTGCAGGGTAATGTAAAAGTTGTATTTTTTGAGGATCCAATACGTAATATTGTACACTTATCATAATTAACATTTCTGTACTCTCTGGACTAAAACCTTTCTAGATATTCAATGAGACATTGCAGGATCTAGCTTGCGGACTTAATATAAAACTTGAGTCGGCGGCATACATGGACACCTTTGTTTTTAAGCCTTGGATTTCTAATCCTTTAATGTTGTTAATGGATCGGATTTTAATAGCTAGCATTTCGATGGCCATAACGAATAGATATGGTGACAGCGGACACCCTTGTTTAACTCCTCTTGACAATTCAAAACTCTGAGAAGTAGCCCGTTAATTACTATTTTACACCTGGGGTTGATATACATTATTTTTACCCATTTTATAAGAGAATTACCGAAATTGCAAAAATCCATGCATTTATAAATTAAAGCCAGTCTTACTTTATCAAATGCCTTTTCAAAATCCGCTATAAATACCATTCCTTGCTTCTTATATGTTTCATGATGTTCTATTATTTCTAGTAGTTGTCGTATATTATCTCCAATGTATCGTCCATGTAAAAACCCTGTCTGATCAGGATGAACAATACCTGATAAAAACCCTTTTAAATTCTGAGTGCTATGCATTTTGCTAGTATTTTTGCATCACAACATTGACGTGTAAGGGGCCTCCATTTTTTTTTAGCTAGACTGGGTCTTTATATTTGCCATCTGGGTCTTGTTTTAATAATAGAGAAATCAGACCTTCCTGCTGAGTACCTGAGACTAGCATTTTATAGGAGTAGTTAAAACAATCTAACAATGGAGCTCTTAGTATATCAAAAAATACTTCATATACCTCTACCGGTATGCCATCAAGCCCTGGGGTTTTTCCAGACTGAAAGGATCAAATAGCCTCAAAGTTTCAGGTATTAATGTGTGACTAAATCATTCTGGATAAGAGCGTCTGCTTCAGTACCAGTCGTAAGTTTGGACACCTACTCATTAAAGGGTTTTGCTTTATTTTTTTACTATTTTCTACATTGCAGAATAATAGTGAAGACATCAAAACTATGAAATAACACAAATGGAATCATGTAGTAACCAAAAAAAGTGTTAAATCAAAATAGATTTTATATTTGAGATTCTTCAAAGTAGCCACCCTTTGCTTTGATGACAGCTTTACACACTCTTGGCATTCTCTCAACCAGCTTCATGAGGTAGTCACCTGGAATGCATTTCAAATAAGGAGGTGTGCCATGTTTAAAGTTCATTTGTGGAATTTCTTTCCTTCTTAATGTGTTTGAGCCAATCAGTTATGTTGTGACAAAGTAGGGGTGGTATACAGACGATAGCCCTATTTGATAAAATACCAAGTCCATATTATGGCAAGAACAGCTCAAATAAGCAAAGAGAAACGACAGTCCATCATTACTTTAAGACATGATGGTCAGTCAATACGGAAAATGTCAAGAACTTTGAAAGTTTCTTCAAGTGCAGTCACAAAAAACATCAAGCTCCATGATGAAACTGGCTCTCATGAGTACCGCCACAGACAAGGAAGACCCAGAGTTACCTCTGCTGCAGAGGATAAGTTCATTCGCGTTACCAGCCTCAGGAATTACAGCCCAAATAAATGCTTCAGAGTTCAAGTAAGACACATCTCAACATCAACTGTTCAGAGGAGACTGCGTGAATCAGGCCTTCATGGTCGAATTGCTGCAAAGAAACCACCACGAAGAAGAGACTTGCTTGGGCCAAGAAACACGAGCAATGGACATTTGACCGGTGGAAATCTGTCCTTTGGTCTTGTGAGTCCAAATTCCAAATATTTGGTTCCAACCGCCATGTCTTTGTGAGAAGCAGAGTAGGTGAACGGATGATCTCCGCATGTGTGGTTCCCACCGTGAAGCATGGAGGAGGAGGTGTGATGGTGCTTTTCTGGTGACACTGTCAGTGATTTATTTAGAATTCAAGGCACACTTAACCAGCATGGCTACCACAGCATTTTGCAGCGATACGCCATCCCATTTGTTTTTCAACAGGACAATGACCCAACACACATCCAGGCTGTATAACGGCTATTTGACCAACAATTAGAGTGATGGAGTGCTGAATCACCCGACCTCTACCTAATTGAGACGGTTTGGGATGAGTTGGACTGCAGAGTGAAGGAAAAACAGCCAACAAGTGCTCAGCACATGTGGGAACTCCTTCATGACTGTAGGAAAAGCATTCCTGGTGAAGCTGGTTGAGAAAATGCCAAGAGTGTGCAAAGCTGTCATCAAGGCAAAGGATAGCTACTTTGAAGAATCTCAAATATATTTTGATTTGTGTAACACTTATTGGGTTACTATATGATTCCATATGTGTTATTTCATAGTTTTGATGTCTTCACAATTGTTCGACAATGTAGAAAATAGTAAAAATACAGAAAAACCCTTGACTTAGTAGGTGTGTACAAACGTTTGACTGGTGCTGTAAATGACTATAATGTTTTATTCCATTAATTGGAATAAACTTCATCACAGAATCACATTGACAATTTCCTCCTGAGCTGAAATGGATTTGATCCTTAACCCTGTCAGGAAGAAATGAAACAGGAAGTTACCTCGAGGAGCTGGTCGCCGTACTCCAGGCCGGCCTGGTGGGCGATGCTGCCTCCCGTCACCTTGGAGACGAAGATGCCGCCGTTCTCGCCACCGACGATAGAGATGCCCAGAGGCTCCGCCCCTTTGTGAACGATCACATTCCGAGGTTCCTCCAGGTACGGCCTGATGGGAGGGATGAGAATAAACATCAGGGCTACATGTCAACTCCCCGATAAGGGTCTGGACAAAAGTAGTGCACTACATAGGGACTAGGGTGCTATGAAACGCACATGTTGATTTTCACAATACATAGGCATAGTTCATACATAGAGCCATATTATATATCACAGGAAGGACCAACAGCCAGAAATAAAAGGGACAAAGTGTGCTAAAAGATGAAGACAAGCAAAAGGTGGTGAGGTGGACTCAGAGGTAGCTTCACACTCAGCATCGCGACTAGGATTGGACCCAAACACACATAGAATGCCATGCCATCTGCAAAAGGGCACGGACCTTCAGTAGCATGCAGCTTCAGTGAGAATGACTTTACACATGAAACAAGGGGCCACGTAATTTCAAACAAGTCCAATCATACAAACACAATTGAGAGACAGCACACATCAATCTATCAAATCTGGATCAAGAGGAATAGTTGAGCAGGTTTTCTGGATCTTTGAAAACCTAGCATGCACAGACCTGTTTGACTGGAAGGTGGAATTTAGGCCTAACTGCTGTTCGGGTTGAGAAATACCACACAACACATACATTCTAGGTGTCTAGACCAAATCTCGATGGGCTCTCTCCTAGTTACAAGGCCTCAGGGTAGGGGTTGTTTCTGGACAGGCCTGGGTCTCTCTCTTTATCTCAAGCATGTTAAAAGTAAGATCATCTGTGTCTGAGGTGGATCCAACGAACCTGAGGCTCCTGAGAGAGGAGAACCTCGGCCTAGCAGCCAGAGGGATCCTCAGAAAAGACCTGTTACGGTACAGAGACCTGGAGACATTTACACATATGGCAGATAGAAGAGAAGAAACGAGGGAGGAGAGAAAAGCAGACAGGGCAGAGGAAGAAAGACAGCAAGGTGGTGAAAAAGAGAAAATATGCAGAGGCCAAACAGTTCTGCTGTGAGAAGAAAAACAGAAAAATACACAAGAATACTAACCTGGTTCCTTCTGTGTGTGCTTTAGCAAATCCTTCTAACATCGTCATTCCACTGGCATAGTCAGGGGAGTTGGCTAAAGCACAAACAGATCTGGGACCAGGCTACAAAGAGAAATGACAGCAACATACTGCATTTACCAACAGCATTATAACTGATCTATAAACAATGCATCACACACTTCCTATTTGTATTATTCTAGACCAGTGTTTGCCAAACCTCTCCTCGAGTACCCTCAGCCTATTCCAGTACATGCACATCTGATTCAACTAATAAAGGACTTGGTGATAATTTGACCAATTGAATCATGTGTTCTAGTACTGGAACAGAGTCAATACATAGAACTGCTGGTGGCGGGAGGTACTACAGACATGGTTTTACACCTTCCTGCCCTTTTCAAAACCCCCCCCCCCCTTGTCTCCTCTTTTCCTTCCTACCGGTCTTTACTCCGCTCTCCTACTGTCACAGGGCTGACAGAGATTCTGGGCAGGGTGGAGATAGAGCTCTGTGATTGGCTGCTGGCAAAGGAGGAAGTCTCCAGGTTGAGAGGTGAGTGGGGTGGAGTAATGAGGCTGGGGCTGCTGCACTCTGAATGGGACAGGGAGCCTGGAGGCGAGGGGCCGGGGAGAGAGGAAGGGAGATAGAGGGGAAGGGAGAGGGGGGAAAGAGGGGAAGAAACTTAAAATGAGATGAGAATGTACTTAATCAACCCCAAAAGGAAAATGTGTTTGTCATTCTTACAACCATAGTAAAAACAATTAAAATACTCACAACAGTTAAAACATGGTAGTAGGACGACAGGGAGAGAATTGGTCCATAGTTCCAGTATCATTTCTCAGAGGGGTAATCAGGTTGGAAATACCAGACACAAGCACGTTGACCCCCAGCTTAACTTCGCGGGACCGAAAATCTATACGATTAACCAAGTGTTTCCCTGAGTTTAGTGTTATGACTGTTTTCGTCCCACCTCTTTCAGCAGTAAATTACAGCACCTTTAAATGAGCTGTTAACAGGGCTGTCACATTCTCCTCCGAGAATACATGAGCGTAGTCAGCTGTTTGACTTGGAATAAGTTATTTATTTGAGTGTAAAATCAGTGCTCTAAAGGCCCATTGGGTCCAGCGTCAGAAAATATTGGTAGAGATGCCCAGTATTCAGGGAACAGGAATCTTAAAAGTTAATACATTCATTCATCCATCCAGCCATTTGTTAATTCATTAATTTTCCCAACCAACCACCCACCCATTTCTTTGTTCAATTTTCCATCCATGCATAAATTAATCCGTTCATTCATTCATTCCTCTATCGATGTATGTACCTCTGTCAGAGCCCAGCATGGACCGTGGGTAGCGGGGAGTGGAGGGGATCTTTATCCTCTCTGTCCGGTACTGGACGTTACTGGACCAACCTGATGGAATAGAGGAAAAGTCCATCAGTGTGTGTGTGTACTGTATAATATGAGTATTGTGTGTGTGGCGTGCGTGCGTGGGTGACTGACTGACCAAGGCCCAGGCGAGCGCTGGAGGGTAGTGAGTTGGTACCATGGGAGGTGCTGCTGCTGCGTGACGAGGACGATGAGTAGTCTGCTGCTGGACGCTTCTGGCTCAGGTCTAGGCTCAGACGGCCCTGGTGCTGCGGACTGACACACACACATAATTCATGGGTTGCACTTAGCATCATTTACGCACGCCATTGTTATAAAATGCATCTTGAGGACTGGTGCACGACTGAACGTGCTACTCAATGCATTCTCAAACAGGACGACATTTCAAAAGAAGGCAACTAATTAGTAGGAAAACCTTTGGTCATCACTGTAATGTCGTCACAGACTTCACATGTTGTTCAACGTTAGCTAGCTAAGATTGAGGGGAGAGCATTTTACCTAGCTAACATTAGCATTGCTAGGTATTTTTAACAAACTTTCCTTACTAATAGCAACCTTGCCATCTGTGTAAAGTAAATTTGACAACATTATAATGATGACCAAGTTGTTTCCTACTAATTATTGTCCTACTTTAGCAATGGCATCATATTTTGAAGCCACTATACTGTAATTTAGACGAAACAGTCATTTTGCCCCCGTTAAGAATGACTGGGCATCTTGGTTTTCGGGGCAGTTATTCTGTCTGGGGTAGTTACCTGTGGTGTTGGTTGTTGTGCTGGTGTTGGCAGATCTGGGAGGAGACAGAGGGACAGTTGTTGGTGTGGACTCTGTGGCTGCGGACTGTGTATACTGGGTTCCTCATCACAGCAGTCACTGCTGGACACGGGGCCAGGCCACGGTGGGCCGAATCTGACAACACAACACACACTGGTTTGAGAACATAACCACACTGGTTAGATGGGGGGGAACACACTGGTTAGATGGGGGGAACACACTGGTTAGATGGGAGGAACACACTGGTTAGATGGGGAGGAACACACTGGTTAGATGGGGAGGAACACACTGGTTAGATGGGAGGAACACACTGGTTAGATGGGAGGGAACACACTGGTTAGATGGGAGGAACACACTGGTTAGATGGGAGGAACACACTGGTTAGATGGGAGGAACACACTGGTTAGATGGGAGGAACACACTGGTTAGATGGGAGGAACACACTGGTTAGATGGGAGGAACACACTGGTTAGATGGGAGGAACACACTGGTTAGATGGGGGGAACACACTGGTTAGATGGGAGGAACACACTGGTTAGATGGGAGGAACACACTGGTTAGATGGGAGGAACACACTGGTTAGATGGGGGGAACACACTGGTTAGATGGGGGGAACACACTGGTTAGATGGGAGGAACACACTGGTTAGATGGGAGGAACGCACTGGTTAGATGGGAGGAACGCACTGGTTAGATGGGAGGAACGCACTGGTTAGATGGGAGGAACGCACTGGTTAGATGGGAGGAACGCACTGGTTAGATGGGAGGAACGCACTGGTTAGATGGGAGGAACGCACTGGTTAGATGGGAGGAACGCACTGGTTAGATGGGGAGGAACGCACTGGTTAGATGGGGGGAACACACTGGTTAGATGGGAGGAACACACTGGTTAGATGGGGGGAACACACTGGTTAGATGGGAGGAACGCACTGGTTAGATGGGAGGAACGCACTGGTTAGATGGGAGGAACGCACTGGTTAGATGGGAGGAACGCACTGGTTAGATGGGAGGAACGCACTGGTTAGATGGGAGGAACGCACTGGTTAGATGGGAGGAACGCACTGGTTAGATGGGAGGAACGCACTGGTTAGATGGGAGGAACGCACTGGTTAGATGGGAGGAACGCACTGGTTAGATGGGAGGAACGCACTGGTTAGATGGGGGGAACGCACTGGTTAGATGGGGGGAACGCACTGGTTAGATGGGAGGAACGCACTGGTTAGATGGGAGGAACGCACTGGTTAGATGGGGGGGAACGCACTGGTTAGATGGGGGGGAACACACTGGTTAGATGGGAGGAACACACTGGTTAGATGGGGGGAACACACTGGTTAGATGGGAGGAACGCACTGGTTAGATGGGAGGAACGCACTGGTTAGATGGGAGGAACGCACTGGTTAGATGGGAGGAACGCACTGGTTAGATGGGAGGAACGCACTGGTTAGATGGGAGGAACGCACTGGTTAGATGGGAGGAACACACTGGTTAGATGGGGGGAACACACTGGTTAGATGGGAGGAACACACTGGTTAGATGGGGGGAACACACTGGTTAGATGGGAGGAACACACTGGTTAGATGGGAGGAACACACTGGTTAGATGGGAGGAACACACTGGTTAGATGGGGGGGACACATTGGTTAGATGGGAGGGACACACTGGTTAGATGGGAGGAACACACTGGTTAGATGGGAGGAACACACTGGTTAGATGGGAGGAACACACTGGTTAGATGGGAGGAACACACTGGTTAGATGGGAGGAACACACTGGTTAGATGGGAGGAACACACTGGTTAGATGGGGGGGACACACTGGTTAGATGGGAGGAACACACTGGTTAGATGGGAGGAACACACTGGTTAGATGGGGGGAACACACTGGTTAGATGGGAGGAACACACTGGTTAGATGGGAGGAACACACTGGTTAGATGGGAGGAACACACTGGTTAGATGGGAGGAACACACTGGTTAGATGGGAGGAACACACTGGTTAGATGGGAGGAACACACTGGTTAGATGGGAGGAACACACTGGTTAGATGGGGGGGAACACACTGGTTAGATGGGAGGAACACACTGGTTAGATGGGAGGAACACACTGGTTAGATGGGAGGAACACACTGGTTAGATGGGAGAAACACACTGATTAGATGGGAGGAACACACTGGTTAGATGGGGGGGAACACACTGGTTAGATGGGGGGGAACACACTGGTTAGATGGGGGGAACACACTGGTTAGATGGGGGGAACACACTGGTTAGATGGGAGGAACACACTGGTTAGATGGGGGGAACACACTGGTTAGATGGGGGGAACACACTGGTTAGATGGGAGGAACACACTGGTTAGATGGGAGGAACGCACTGGTTAGATGGGAGGAACGCACTGGTTAGATGGGGGGAACACACTGGTTAGATGGGAGGAACGCACTGGTTAGATGGGAGGAACACACTGGTTAGATGGGAGGAACACACTGGTTAGATGGGGGGGAACACACTGGTTAGATGGGAGGAACACACTGGTTAGATGGGAGGAACGGTTAAGAGCGTTGGGCCAGTAATTCGCTGGTTCCAATTCCTAAGCGGACAAGGTGGAAAAATCTGCCATTCTGCTCTTGAGCAAGGCAGTTGACCCCCAAAAACAACTGCTCCCCGGGCCCCGAGGACATGGATGTCGATTAAGGCAGCCCCCTGCACCTCTCTGATTGAGGGGTTGGGTTAAATGCAGAAGACGCATTTCAGTTGAATGCATTCAATTGTACAACTGACTAGGTATCCCCTTTTCTTTTTGATGCGTGCATGTGTGTGTGTTTGTGTGTGAGAGACTCACTTGCAGGCAAGGTACCGTTGTAGACTGTGGTGCCGAAGCCCACACTCTGTCTGTGGGAGCGGTTGGGGGAGGAGCGAAGCATCTCTCTGGGCTCTGGAGAGTGATCATCATTGGAGTAGCTCTTGTGATTGACAGATACAGAAATCAATTAGTTTAATGATGATAAACAGAAACAGCAGGAGAATAAGGAGAAGGACCCATTTCAGAGTGTTGGGATGACAATCACAGTTCAATGACCAGGAGCAGAATCAGGAAGAGGAGGAGACTAAAGGAGCCGTTTGAGAGTGTTGGGATGGGACCACACCCCCCGGCTCAGCACTGTGAGACATGGTCTGCTTATTGCCTGGAACTCTGTGCAGAGGTATCAAGCAGTTTCTCTCTTTGTGTTTTGAGACATAAGACGCATCTCTATAGTCTTAAGTGGCATACTCTCCTATAGAAGTGGCATCCTCTCCTCTACTTGATCATAGTTGATGTTAAACATAGTCTTGGAAGGTGCACGCAACATAAGAGGATGCCTTCACCTGTTCAGTTCTTTAACGTCACTGTAGATGGAGGAGAGGCAGCCTTTAGGGTAGACTATTGTGACCGGCCCTCGTGAAAAGCACTATAGATAGCATCACATTAATAACAAACTGACCTGAAAGGAGGGCAGGGTGATGGACTGGGGGGTCATCCTACGTCTGAGCGCTGGGGCAGATTTAGGGCGGAGCCTCTTTACCTCAGGCTCCCTACCCCTGGTTCGACCAATGTCCTCGTCACATGACTTCCTCTGTGTCAGGACCTTCCCGTCCAGGAAGTAGTGGTTCCCATTCCTGTCCCTCTCTCGTTCCCCACTGCTCTCCCCCATAACTATGGCAACAGCCTCCCCTTTGCCCCCGTCGGAGGTAAGCGTGCAGTCGGAGGCAGAGCTGCTCTGCTGTTTGTGTTTGAACAAATCGTTGCGGGTGGGTGGAGTCGGAGGTGTGGCCGTAGAGGAGGAGGAGAGAGACTCCGTCTTGGAGGGCTGCGGGGAGTGGGCCACCAGTTGACTGGGCGACAGGTACTCCATCTTGGATGACTGGGGCGCCGTCTCAGGCCGTGGTTTGAAGGCATCCGGGTTGAAGATGGACTTCCTCTGTTTGGGCGACTTGAAGATGGACAGTTGGGTCGGAGTCATCGCTGTGGTTGTATCCACGGCGACCGACATCCCACCTACGATCACCTTAGGCCAGGTGCCGCCACTTTGCTTCCTCTCCAGGGTGGTCTCCATGGTGATGCAGTCAGCAGGGTTAGAAGGGTCATAGGTGATGGGGGGTGGGGGTGCCTTGGCGTAGGGGGACCCAGAGCAGCACTCCTGGAAGGCGCTGGGGCCGTAGCGGCCCGGGGGACCCAGACCGAGGTCAGAGGACGGCCGAAGGCTGGTTGAGTGGAGAGACCCCATGGAAAAGGGCTTCCTGATGTCCCCGTACACCCCCATCCCCTCCTCAGGTTCACCTGCCCCGCCCTTCCTCCTCTCTCCAGGGATGTTGACGTTACTACCCCCCCCTCCTGTGTCGGGGCAGAAGATGTCTGTCTGTGTGGAGCTCTTGTGTTTGAGGCTATTCCTGGAGAGTACCTCGGAGAGACGGCCGTTGGACGATGACTCCCGCAGGCTCTCGAAGATGCTCTGGCCCGACCAACTGTGAGGGAAGAACTGGGGACATAAGAGGATAGAGGACAGAGAAAGAGGTGTGTTAGGAATAGTGAACACATTTACTTTTCCCCCCAAAAAAAGTATTACACTATCCTGAAATCTAGCCACTGCAGCGTAGCAGTGAAGGCTGCTGAGGGGAGGACAGCTCATAATAACGGCTGGAACGGAGCAAATGGAATGGCAATAAACAATGTGTTTGATACCATTCCTATGATGCCACTCCAGGCATTACCACGAGCCTGTCCTCCCCAATGAAGGTGCCACCAACCTCCTGTGCAGTGCATTAGTATCTAAAGTGTTTGTTATTGAGAAATTCAAATCATCGTCCGAAAACGAGTGCCCTCTATAGCATCAAATAAGGTTGTTTCAGACTCAAGGAGAACTAAAATGCAAGGCTAATTTGAGGCCAGTTTGCAGTGAAGTTTAGATTCACCTTCAAGTCAAAGCTCTATCCTAAATGAGAATGTTATGTGGCACCACATTGGCTGGAGGAGAACTTTAAGCCAGTGCGTATTGAAGGAGCTTAGTACAAGGGGCTAGTTTAGATTCACCTTCATGAGAGAGAGGCTTAGAGAGTCCCTACAGTTCCTCAGCAGAGTCTCACACTCCGTCACCGACTTGTTGTCCAGAGCGATGCCGTTGATCTGGGGACAACAGAGGACACGCTCAGAAACACACTACTCAAACTACACCTTTCTCAGACACAAACACACATTCTGCTAGGTTGTCTTGCTTTCAAGCTAGGTTGAGAATGAACCTAACCCTAAGATATTCACTGCCCCCGAAGAACAGTGCTAGAGACTGGAGTCTGCCTTCCTTCCTGCTGCAGCGGCTCTTCCATCAGAAAGGCGGTCCAGCGGCTCTTCCATCAGAAAGGCGGTCCAGCGGCTCTTCCATCAGAAAGGCGGTCCAGCGGCTCTTCCATCAGAAAGGCGGTCCAGCGGCTCTTCCATCAGAAAGGCGGTCCAGCGGCTCTTCCATCAGAAAGGCGGTCCAGCGGCTCTTCCATCAGAAAGGCGGTCCAGCGGCTCTTCCATCAGAAAGGCGGTCCAGCGGCTCTTCCATCAGAAAGGCGGTCCAGCGGCTCTTCCATCAGAAAGGCGGTCCAGCGGCTCTTCCATCAGAAAGGCGGTCCAGCGGCTCTTCCATCAGAAAGGCGGTCCAGCGGCTCTTCCATCAGAAAGGCGGTCCAGCGGCTCTTCCATCAGAAAGGCGGTCCAGCGGCTCTTCCATCAGAAAGGCGGTCCAGCGGCTCTTCCATCAGAAAGGCGGTCCAGCGGCTCTTCCATCAGAAAGGCGGTCCAGCGGCTCTTCCATCAGAAAGGCGGTCCAGCGGCTCTTCCATCAGAAAGGCGGTCCAGCGGCTCTTCCATCAGAAAGGCGGTCCAGCGGCTCTTCCATCAGAAAGGCGGTCCAGCGGCTCTTCCATCAGAAAGGCGGTCCAGCGGCTCTTCCATCAGAAAGGCGGTCCAGCGGCTCTTCCATCAGAAAGGCGGTCCAGCGGCTCTTCCATCAGAAAGGCGGTCCAGCGGCTCTTCCATCAGAAAGGCGGTCCAGCGGCTCTTCCATCAGAAAGGCGGTCCAGCGGCTCTTCCATCAGAAAGGCGGTCCAGCGGCTCTTCCATCAGAAAGGCGGTCCAGCGGCTCTTCCATCAGAAAGGCGGTCCAGCGGCTCTTCCATCAGAAAGGCGGTCCAGCGGCTCTTCCATCAGAAAGGCGGTCCAGCGGCTCTTCCATCAAAGGCGGTCCAGCGGCTCTTCCATCAGAAAGGCGGTCCAGCGGCTGTTCTATCAGAAATGTAGTTCCCACATTTCAATGACAATAGGACTGAGGCGAATTCTAAAAAATACTTGAGGGGAGAGGGGCGCAGGGAGGGAGAAGAGGACATTTGGTAATAAATGCAAGCCTGAGTCTCTTCTAAAAAGAGGTCAGTGAATATTTAACACTGTACTGTTTGAAGCAGTTTATTCCATCTGTGGGGCTGACAGCTTAGTCTGAGACATTGGAGTAATGAGCATTAGTATATGCAGATTGTGCACTGACTGCATGTCACTCTAGGGTCAGCGCGTTCAAGTCCTTTCCCTACTAACATCATTAAACATCTACCGTATATGCGAAATATAACCTGCTACTACATTCATTAACAACTACAAGCACATCTTATAAGACGATACACAACCATGATTGACATCTGCAGGCATCTGATCCAACGATCGCTAATCACTAACACTGAGCGGTCATCTCCCATATCAGCTAGCCTGACTTTACTATTGAAGGTGAGGGTATCAACTGGGTGTATCCCAAATGGCACCCTAAGCCCTATATAGTGCATTACTTTTGACCTTGGCCTAATGTGCTCTGGTTAAAAACAGTGCTGCATGTAGGGAGTAATAGGGTGCACTACTGCGACACAGCCCTGGTCTGCCATTAGAGGTGAGTGGGGAGACATCTAAGCCCAGTAGCTTTATTAAGCAGCAGAACTTCACCGTCAGGATCTGGAGGATTATGCTTTCTGCTGCAGTTGGTGGATCATGATTAGAGAGCAGGTCATTCTGCTAGGTAGAGTGATGACTGGCTATGATTCTGTCTGTCACTAAGTCACTAGAGACATTTATTTTATTTCACCAGGTAGGCAAGTTGAGAACAAGTTCTCACTTACAATTGCGACCTGGCCAAGATAAAGCAAAGCAGTTCGACACATACAACACAGAGTTACACATGGAGTAAAACAAACATACAGTCAATACAGTAGAAAAATAAGTCTATATACAATGTGAGCAAGTGAGGTGAGATAAGGGAGGTGAAGGCAAAGAAAAGGCCATGGTGGCGAAGTAAATACAATATAGCAAGTAAAACACTGGAATGGTTGATTTGCAGTGGAAAATGTGCAAAGTAGAGATATAAATAATGGGGTGCAAAGGAGCAAAATAAATAAATAAATACAGTAGGGGAAGGGGTAGTTGTTTGGGCTAAATTATAGATGGGCTATGTACAGGTGCAGGAATATGTGAGCTGCTCTGACAGCTGGTGCTTAAAGCTAGTGAGGGAGCTAAGTGTTTCCGGTTTCAGAGATTTTTGTAGTTTTGTAGTTTGTTCCAGTCACTGGCAGCAGAGAAAATGACCTGGAGCCACTGGAGCCAGTGGGTTTGGCGACGAGTATGAAGCGAGGGCCAGCCAATGAGAGCGTACAGGTCGCAGTGGTGGGTAGTATATGGGGCTTTGGTGACAAAACGGATGGCACTGTGATAGACTGCATCCAATTTATTGAGTAGGGTATTGGAGGCTATTTTGTAAATGACATCGCCAAAGTTGAGGATTGGTAGGATGGTCAGTTTTACAAGGGTATGTTTCGCAGCATGAGTGAAGGATGCTTTGTTGCGGAATAGGAAGCCAATTCTAGATTTAACTTTGGATTGGAGATGTTTGATGTGAGTCTGGAAGGAGAGTTTACAGTCTAACCAGACACCTAGGTATTTGTAGTTGTCCACATATTCTAAGTCAGAGCCGTCCAGAGTAGTGATGTTGGACAAGCAGGCAGGTGCAGGCAGCGATCGGTTGAAGAGCATGCATTTAGTTTTACTTGTATTTAAGAGCAATTGGAGGCCACGGAAGGAGAGTTGTATGGCATTGAAGCTCGCCTGGAGGGTTGTTAACACAGTGTCCAAAGAAGGGCCAGAAGTATACAGAATGGTGTTGTCTGCGTAGAGGTGGATCAGAGACTCACCAGCAGCAAGAGCGACATCATTGATGTATACAGAGAAGAGAGTCGGTCCAAGAATTGAACCCTGTGGCACCCCCATAGAGACTGCCAGAGGCCCGGACAACAGACCCTCCGATTTGACACACTGAACCCTATCAGAGAAGTAGTAAGTGAACCAGGCGATGCAATCATTTGAGAAACCAAGGCTATTGAGTCTGCCGATGAGGATGTGGTGATTGACAGAGTCGAAAGCCTTGGCCAGGTCAATGAATACGGCTGCACAGTATTGTTTCCTATCGATGGCGGTTAAGATATCGTTTAGGACCTTGAGCGTGGCTGAGGTGCACCCATGACCAGCTCTGAAACCAGATTGCATAGCGGAGAAGGTATGGTGGGATTCAAAATGGTCGGTAATCTGTTTGTTGACTTGGCTTTCGAAGACCTTAGAAAGGCAGGGTAGGATAGATATAGGTCTGTAGCAGTTTGGGTCAAGAGTGTGCCCCCCTTTGAAGAGGGGTATGACCGCAGCTGCTTTCCAATCTTTGGGAATCTCAGACGACACTAAAGAGAGGTTGAACAGGCTAGTAATAGGGGTGGCAACAATTTCAGCAGATAATTTTAGAAAGAAAGGGTCCAGATTATCTAGCCCGGCTGATTTGTAGGGGTCCAGATTTTGCAGCTCTTTCAGAACATCAGCTGACTGGATTTGGGAGAAGGAGAAATGGGGAGGGCTTGGGCGAGTAGCTGTGGGGGGTGCAGTGCTGCTGACCGGGGTAGAGGTAGCCAGGTGGAAAGCATGGCCAGCCGTAGAAAAATGCTTATTGAAATTCTCAATTATAGTGGATTTATCGGTGGTGACAGTGTTTCCTATCTTCAGTGCAGTGGGCAGCTGGGAGGAGGTGTTCTTATTCTCCATTGACTTTACAGTGTCCCAGAACTTTTTTGAGTTTGTGTTGCAGGAAGCAAATTTCTGCTTGAAAAAGCTAGCCTTGGCTTTTCTAACTGCCTGTGTATATTGGTTTCTAGCTTCCCTGAAAAGTTGCATATCACTGGGGCTGTTCGATGCTAATGCAGAACGCCATAGGATGTTTTTGTGTTGGTTAAGGGCAGTCAGGTCTGTAGAGAACCAAGGGCTATATCTGTTCCTGGTTCTAAATTTCTTGAATGGGGCATGCTTATTTAAGATGGTAAGGAAGGCATTTAAAAAAAATAACCAGGCATCCTCTACTGACGGGATGAGATCAATATCCTTCCAGGATACCCCAGCCAAAAAGGCCTCCTCGCTGAAGTGTTTCAGGGAGCGTTTGACAGTGATGAGGGGTGGTCGTTTGACCGCAGACCCGTTACGGATGCAGGCAATGAGGCAGTGATCGCTGAGATCTTGGTTGAAAACAGCAGAGGTGTATTTAGAGGGCAAGTTGGTTAGGATGATATCTATGAGGGTGCCCGTGTTTACGGCTTTGGGGTGGTACCTGGTAGATAATTTGTGTGAGATTGAGGGCATCAAGCTTAGATTGTAGGATGGCTGGGGTGTTAAGCATGTTCCAGTTTAGGTCGCCTAGCAGCACGAGCTCTGAAGATAGATGGGGTGCAATCAGTTCACATATGGTGTCCAGAGCACAGCTGGGGCCAGAGGGTGGTCTATAGCAGGCGGCAACGGTGAGAGACTTGTTTTTAGAGAGGTGGATTGTTAAAAGTAAAAGTTCAAATTGTTTGGGTACAGACCTGGAGAGTAAGACAGAACTCTGCAGGCTATCTGCAGTAGATTGCAACACCGGCCCCTTTGGCTGTTCTATCTTGTCTGGAAATGTTGTAAAATTTCAGAATTTTTGGTGGTCTTCCTAAGCCAGGATTCAGACACGGCTAGAACATCCGGGTTGGCAGAGTGTGCTAAAGCAGTGAATAAAACAAACTTAGGGAGGAGGCTTCTAATGTTAACATGCATGAAACCAAGGCTATTACGGTTACAGAAGTCATCAAAAGAGAGCGCCTGGGGAATAGGAGTGGAGCTAGGCACTGCAGGGCCTGGATTCACCTCTACATCACCAGAGGAACAGAGGAGGAGTAGGATAAGGGTACGGCTAAAAGCTATGAGAATTGAACGTCTGGAACAGAGAGTAAAAGGAGGTTTCTGGGGGGCGATAAAATAGCTTCACGGTATAATGTAAAGACAAAGGTATGGTAGGATGTGAATACAGTGGAGGTAAACCTAGGTATTGAGTGATGATGAGAGAGATATTGTCTCTAGAAACATCATTGAAACCAGTTGATGTCATCGCATGTGTGGGTGGTGGAACTGAAAGGTTGGATAAGGTATAGTGAGCAGGGCTAGAGGCTCTACAGTGAAATAAGCCAATAAACACTAACCAGAACAGCAATGGACAAGGCATATTGACATTAAGGAGAGGCATGCTTAGTCGAGTGATCATAAGGGTCCAGTGAGTAGAGGTTGGTTGGGGTCACGGCGATTCAGACAGCTAGCCGGGCCATCGGTAGCAAGCTAGCATAGGATGGAGGTCTGTTTTTAGCCACCCCGTGCGTTTCCGCCGGTAGATTAGTGGGGTTCCGTGTGGTAGAGGGGATCAATCCAATTGGCAAAATAGATATAGTTATAGTGACCCAAGAAAAATTGTCCGATAGACTTATTCAGATAGCAGCCGATAAGACAGCTAACGATTAGCGGGCCGCAGATTAGCGTTCAGGTAACGTCGCGACGGAGGGGCCAGTTGGATAACTCCCTCGGGCAGATAACGTCGGTAGTCCAGTCGTGAAGGCCCGGTGGGGCTCCGCATTGGCAGTAAAATGGGTCCGGATAGGTGATTGAAGCCCAGGAGTGGCTGATGGAACTCTTCAGCTGGCTAGCTCCGGAATAATTGATGTTTGCTCCGGGATCGACGTAAACCAATAGTCACATGGATAGCAGCTAGCTAGCTGCGAAATCCAGGTGTAAATGTCCAGAGCTTGCGGTTGAAATCCGGGGATATGGAGAGAAAAATAGGTCCGGTATGTTCTGGTCTGAGTCGCGTTGTACAAAACTGGCGATAGATTTTCGAGCTAAAGGAACAGCTGATGATGACAAACCGTGGTTAGCCGAATACTAACGTACTAATACTAATACTAACTAGACATACATGGAACAGGGGTGAAATCAGGTGAAGGAAAAGGAGGGAGAGGTTGGAAGATAACGGATTAGAAGAAGAACAGGAGGAGAAGAACAGGAGGAGGAGAATGAGGCGGAGAAGAAGAGGAGTAGACGTGGGAGGAGTAGATGTGGGAGGAGGTGGAGGATGAAAAGAGGTGTAGGAGAAGGACTCACAGCGATAAGTCTGTCTCCGACTGTCAGAGATCCCTCCCTGGTAGCAGGACTCCCCTGGACCAGGGCCGTCACAAACACGCCACTCTCCAGACCTATACCGCTGTCTGGATTAGAGAGAAGGATAGATGACAAAGATATAAAAGCCATGTCCACTAGATGGAACATTATTAAAAGGGATGCATCATAAGGCAGAGTTCAATATGGAAGGTGCCAGAACACTCATTACCAACGTTAACTCTAAAAAGAGTTTGTCAAAAAAGCTGGTACCTTTGTGTCCGATTAGGTTGATGTGTATGGGGGTGACCAGCCTCCCTCCCAGAGACTTCCTCCTGCGCACCACCATGTTGATCAGTCCGCCTCCATTAAGCACCGCGTTCACCACCTGCTTCCTGTCCTTATTGGTCAAATTCACATCATTTAACTTCAGCAGCCAATCGTTCACTCTGAAAAGCAGGAAGTGAAAACGTGTTATTGGAGATGAGGAAAGAACAGGTTGTGTTCAGTGATGTTAAAAGTAACAGATGGAAATGTTTTTTAAAAATCTGAGAATTACCTTAACCTTCCATCTGCAATACTTCCTCTGTCAACTCTTGTCACAAATATTCCACAATCTCCTGGTAAATACGGATCATTTACCCCTTCTGCTATGTCAAACCCAAGTGCCTTCAAATCCATGTCATCCTGCAGAAAACATCTAAGTTTAATATACTGTACACTGGTTTTCTATACATCGGTTCAGAGACAATGTATTTACCAGGATTTGGAAATCAATTTATCAAAGTATGAAATCAGTCAATTGAGCCATCAATAATACATCCACGCATGGGGAAATAATAATTCAATTAAATCGATAACAGTAGTTGACGTCTCGAGACTGACCCTGTCCTTCTCAAACTCCACCACCTCAGTCTCCCACTCCAGAGAGTCTGTGTCGATAGCCGAGTCATGGGAGCTGTGTGCCATCAGCTGACAGAACCTTCCCTCCTTGTCCAGCTGGCTCTCCATCTTCTCTCTGAACACAGTGACAAGACACAGGTCAGGAAGTGATATCACAAAGTATGTGAGGACGGCTGGGGGTTGTTTCGAAACATCCGGAAGTTGGGGAATTGAGCATTTTTCAAACACGTGAAAAAGCTTTTTCCTGCAATCTAGATCTATAATCATTATGCTACCTTCTATGTAAAAAAGATGTCACATTTCCTAAATATCTAAGCCTACCTCTTGATCGGTCTATGGCCACCTGACTGGTGGTTCTTTATTAAACAAACTACATTTGCTTCTCTGGTAAAATCTGGGTAACACATTCAAAGAATGAGAGACTTATTCAGCACATTTAGTTATTGCTCGTTTTTCTAAAGTCTACCAACCTTGCCAGCAGGCATGCCAGCTAAGATTGAGTAGCTAGCTTGTCTAAACTAACTTGATAGCCTGAAATTGGTTCTTGGTAGCTAGTTATGAGGTTGGGAAAATATGTGGGCTAGCTAAAGCCAACTTTAGAAAATTGCTAGGTGGCTAGTAGCACTACAACAACAAAAGACAGGACAAATCTGAGGGGGCAAGTGCCCCTGTGCCCCCTATGGGCATGACGCCTCTGCACACAAGTCATGAAGTGACATCCCAGACCTGGCTAACATTAGCCACGCAAAACAAGTGTTGAGCTACAATCCTGCAATCACGAGGTGTGATGTAAACAACCAATCAGATTACCCACATGATCTCCGTGTAGTAGGCTACCAGAGTTTTTCAACCTTTGCTTAGTATTAGCGCGCTACAGTAGCTAGCTGACTGTGCTGTTGTGATAATTTCCATCTGCTTGGAGCCTTCCTCCGATCGCTGTTTTATTGTTGACTCCTCCCCTTGTCTCCGTTGTCCAATGGATTATTGCCTCTGGAATCTGTCTTTTTGGATTTACCTCACTATATCGCTATTGGATTAGCTGACAATCCCTCTGAAGGGTATCGCTCCTTGGTCCTCCTTTGGTAGCCAACTCAGCCGTCAATCGGTAAGTCTCTGCTCTCTCTTTTTGTGTGTGTTCTGTGGTTTCCTGCCTGTGCAAGACTAGTTGGTGTTGTTCTCTGGCTTACTACTTAGCCATGTTGACCGTGGTTGGTTGGCTAGCTAGCTAACGTCAGCAGGCTGGTAGGGCTAGTGTCTGCAGGCTGGTAGGGCTAGTGTCTGCAGGCTGGTAGGGCTAACGTCTGCAGGCTGGTAGGGCTAACGTCTGCAGGCTGGTAGGGCTAACGTCTGCAGGCTGGTAGGGCTAACGTCTGCAGGCTGGTAGGGCTAACGTCTGCAGGCTGGTAGGGCTAACGTCTGCAGGCTGGTAGGAATAGCGTCTGCAGGCTAAAGTCTGCAGGAATTCTGATCGGAAAATAGAAAAGTGAGGTGTAACTTTGCATTGGGGCTTTTGATGCGTATAATAACGCAAATCCATATATTCATTGTAGTTGCATTTATGCTACCTACCATTTAAAGATGCTGCAAGTGCAGCAAGTCTAAAAAGCGGTAGGAAGGTCATATTCTGCAGTGTGTAAAGGAAAGTTTGAAGGAGAAACTGGCCTACGGTGGCTGACTGTCACTAAGATGCATTATATCCTCATGAGACAGACCTAGAGGGGGTCTTTGACTTGAAAGTCTAAATCTTACTATTTTCTTCTTCGTCACAAGGAAGGAGGTCGACCTCTCAAAGTCACAAGAAACAGAGAGAATTTAAAATGGCAGTCACACACTGACCAGTAGAGGGAGATGTTCACATCAATACAGAGAGGATGAGAAAGTTGAAAGTGCGTGTGTGTGTGTGTGTGTGTGTGTGTGTATATATAAAGACTCAGGGACTCACTTGAATTCTTTCAGTTCCCGTGACGAGTCGTTCTTCTGCTTCCTCATGTCGTCAAGGTTACGCAGGGCGTCGGCCAGATCGCTGACCGCCCGGTCCCTCTCCCTACGCAGGTTATCACACAGCGTCCTGGTGGGGCAGGATATGACATCGTCAAGCATCAGCACAGTTTAGTCTGTTAATATTCCTTGCATCCCCTCTCCTTGCTTCCTTCTCGAAACGCATTGGGGAAGATCCGAGGTTCCCCCTCTCTGACCATTTACTCCAATGTGTTTTCAGAAGAGGGCAAGGAGAGAAGATACAAGGAATCAAAGAAAGACCAATTAAGAGCGAGTCTACCCCACCTTTTCTTTTCCCTCTCTCCAGCCCCCCTTCTCTCTCCCCTGTACTCACCGTATGCTCTCTCTCTCTGCCACTATCTTGTCTCTCTCCTGGAAGGCCCAGTCACGTCGACACTTGGCCACCTCAGCCTCCTGCGTGGCCTCCTTCAGCTCCTGAGACATGGCTTCGTACTGCTTCCTCAACACCTCCATCTCCTTGTTGACACGCTCTATGTCCAGGGTGGCAGAATCTTGTTTCTGTCACACACAGGAGACACGGACACACGCACACACAGACACACATGAGACGCAGACACAAGAGAAAAGCGGACACACAGGAGACACAGAGACACAGTTAGTCAGTCACTTTCAGTACATGCAACTTGAACAGATCAAACCCAAATTTCCAGAAACTTTCCAGGTTTCTCAGTAATCCCAGTTGGAGAATTCCCACAATCAGAAGGAAATAACCAGAGGAAATCCTCCAACTGGTATTTCTAACACATATTTTAAAGGTGAACTCAGCGATATGACATAGAAAGTAAACAGCATAGTGGGTCAATTTCCGCAACAACTAAGAGGTTTGAAGCGAGGCTCAACTTCTCTGCTGTTTTGGTGCCCTTGCTTTCACGCTGTAACTGCGTGACGTGAACCCGTGCACATATGTATGACTGTGTGAGAGCGAAGTCTTGCATCTCGCTCATCTCAATATCTGCGGTGCTGCCGAGTCAACCGTTTTACTGAGTCAACCTTTAGGCATCCCGACTTTTTAAAATGTATTTTACCTTTATTTAACTAGACAAGTCAGTTAAGAACAAATTCTTATTTTCAATGACGTGGCTGGGAGCTGTCACTTCATCATGTGTCTAACCTGTGGCTGGGAGCTGTCACTTCATCATGTGTCTAACCTGTGGCTGGGAGCTGTCACTTCATCATGTGTCTAACCTGTGGCTGGGAGCTGTCACTTCATCATGTGTCTAACCTGTGGCTGGGAGCTGTCACTTCATCATGTGTCTAACCTGTGGCTGGGAGCTGTCACTTCATCATGTGTCTAACCTGTGGCTGGGAGCTGTCACTTCATCATGTGTCTAACCTGTGGCTGGGAGCTGTCACTTCATCATGTGTCTAACCTGTGGCTGGGAGCTGTCACTTCATCATGTGTCTAACCTGTGGCTGGGAGCTGTCACTTCATCATGTGTCTAACCTGTGGCTGGGAGCTGTCACTTCATCATGTGTCTAACCTGTGGCTGGGAGCTGTCACTTCATCATGTGTCTAACCTGTGGCTGGGAGCTGTCACTTCATCATGTGTCTAACCTGTGGCTGGGAGCTGTCACTTCATGTGTCTAACCTGTGGCTGGGAGCTGTCACTTCATCATGTGTCTAACCTGTGGCTGGGAGCTGTCACTTCATCATGTGTCTAACCTGTGGCTGGAAGCTGTCACTTTTTGACAGGCAGCAGGGATGGTGTTGATAACTGGGTAGATTGTATTTTTTTCTTTATTCAAATTGACCTTCGATGCCTATGTACTTTGTCCATACCGGTGTTTCAGAAAACATTTGTGTGTGTGTGCTTGCGTGTGTACACAGTGGCAATAAAAATGATGTGAACCCTTTGGAAATACCTGGATTTCTGCATAAATTGGTCATAAAAGTTGATCTGATCTTCTTCTAGGTCACAACAAGACAAAACAGTCCGCTTAAACCAATAAACAATTATCATGTCTTTATTGAACACACTATGTAAACATTCACAGTGCAGGGTGGAAGAGTATGTGAACCCTTGGATTTAATAACTGGTTGACCCTCCTTTCGCAGCAATAACCTCAAACGTTTTCTATAGTTGCGGATCAGACCTGCACAATGATCAGGATGAATTTTGGACCATTCCTCTTTACAAAACTGTTTCAGTTCAGCAATATTCTTGGGATATCTTGTGTGAACTGCTCTGTTGAGGACATGCCACAGCATCTCAATTGGGTTAAGGTCAGGGCTCTGACTGGGCCACTCCAGAAGGCGTATTTTCTTCTGTTGAAGCCATTCTGTTGTTGATTTACTTCTGTGTTTTGTGTCGTTGTCCTGTTGCGTCACCCAACTTCTGTTGAGCTTCAATTGGCAGACAGATAGGCTAACATTCTCCTGCAAAACGATTGCGGGATGCTGGCTTTCTAGGCAGTCTCAAAGAAAAAGCCATATCGCAGACTGGCCAATAAAAAGAAAAGATTAAGATGGGAAAAACAGACACTGGACAGAGAAACTCTGCCTAGAAGGCCAGCATCCCGGAGTCGCCTCTTCACTGTTGATGTTGAGACTGGTGTTTTGCGGGTACTATTTAATGAAGCTGCCAGTTGAGGACTTGAGGCGTCTGTTTCTCAAACTAGACACACTAATGTGCTTGCCCTCTTGCTCAGTTGTGCACCAGAGCCTCCCACTCCTCTTTCTATTCTGGTTAGAGACAGTTTGCGCTGTTCTGTGAAGGGAGTAGTACACAGCGTTGTACGAGATCTTCAGTTTCATGGCAATTTCTCACATGGAATAGCCTTCATTTCTCAGAACAAGAAGACTGACGAGTTTCAGAAGGAAGTTATTCGTTTCTAGACATTTTGAGCCTGTAATCGAACGCACAAATGCTGATGCTCCAGATACTCAACTAGTCTAAAGAAGGAGTTTTATTGCTTCTTTAAATCAGAACAACAGTTTTCAGCTGTGCTAACATAATTGCAAAAGGGTTTTCTAATGATCAATTAGCCTTTTAAAACTATAAACGTGGATTAGCTAACACAACGTGTCATTGGAACACAGGAGTGATGGTTGCTGATAATGGGCCTCTGTACGCCTATGTAGATATTCCATGAAAAATCTGCCGTTTCCAGCTACAATAGTCATTTACAACATTAACAATTTCTACACTATATTTCTGATCAATTTGATGTTATTTAATGGACACATTTTGCTTTTCTTTCAAAAACAAGGACATTTCTAAGTTACCCCAAACTTTTGAACGGTAGTGTATATATATTTTTTTAAATACGTAAATAGGTGTATTATATCTGTAAGGTGTATGTGTTGTTCCCAGGTGCGAGTGTGTTACCTGTCTAGCAAGGTAATACTCTCTCAGTAGCTGGTCTCCCTGTATGACAACCTTTGTCCTCTCTCTAATACAGGTGTTTGTGCGTTGTTCCCAGGTGTGTGTGTGTGTGTGTGTGTTACCTGTCTAGCCTGGTAGTATTCTCTCAGTAGCTGTTCTTTCTGTATGATAGCTTCTGTCCTCTCCTTGCGGGCCACGTCTCTCTCCTCCCGGACCGCCTCGATATCTTTACAGGCCTGGCTCAACTCCTTCTGGGCCTCAGCCTTGTCCTTCACCTCGTGGCAGTACTTCTCCAACAGCTCGTTCCTCTCACAGATTGCTCTGTCCCGGTCCACCAACGATGAGTTCAGCTCCTAAAAACAAACATTTCAATCAGATTTAACACCATAACACAATCAATCACAAAATCTCTTCGTTGATCAGGCAGTGACAAATTAAGCTAATTGGCAGTGGTCTGAGAGCCTAGTAACCAAAAAAAAGTGTTAAACAAATCAAAATCCTTAAAGTAGCCACTGTAAGAATATGTTGAACGTAAATGCACAACGCAGAGGACTAGAATTAGCGATCAATGGAAACAGCGTTTTTTCTGTAATAGGGCATCAATAGAAATAGTTGGTTTTCAGTTCAACATCTGTTAGTAATGTCAGTCCTAAACTCATAGCTACGTGTGGCATGTTCTCATTGGTCCAACCTGAAATAGGATACTTGTTATTTGGCCATTGGCCCAGTTTTATTGCAAGGAATTCTAATTGGTCAACCACCAGCTAGGGCTGGGTTATAAAGTGCATCCTGTCGCCTTTGTTCTGTGGAGAATCACTGAGGCCAGGGAAGCATGTACATCTACCGCTCTGCATGATTTGTCCACTTTGAATAAGAATAAACATATTTTCCTCCCCCTGATTTGTTTTGGGGTCTGTGTTATTGAAGAATAACATCAACTGCTAACACTTGGTGCTGTGACCCGAAATGAATTGGTCTAAACAGCAACAAGAAAAACTCAACTGTGTGTTGATCCAGAAGAAAGGCTGAGCACAACCCACTTTGGGGAGTCAACTCTTAATCTCCTGATTGATGGCAGAAGTGCTGGGTAAGTCAACACCAATATAACAAAACTTTTTTTTCTTCTTTAAAAAAAATCAGGTTAAAATTAGTGCGTACAATGAGTGATACGTATCTGTGATGTATAAGGTTCAAGTCCTTTGTTCTCTATTAAAAGGTTAGAGTCCTTTCTTTTTGTGAAACCTTGTTGCATAGAAGTGAGCTGCTAGTTGAGTAGCAATTTTTACACGTGTGGTTAATGTAAGCCTTCAACAAGCTTTTTGAAGTGGACATAAGTTATGGGTAGCCAGGCCCTACAGAAACAATGTGTTCTAGAAGAGGTTTTGTGTTCTAGAAGAGGTTTGAGTCCTTAAAAGGGGTTACACACACTTTGGGGTGAAATAAATACATTTCATTTTTATTTCACCTTTATTTAACCAGGTAGGCCAGTTGAGAACAAGTTCTCATTTACAACTGCGACCTGGCCAAGATAAAGCAGTGTGAAAAAACAACAGAGTTACGGAATAAACAAACATACAGTCAATAACATAATATAAGATCTGTATATGGTGTGTGCAAATGAAGTAAGGAGGTAAGGCAATAAATAGGCCATAGGGTCAAAGTAATTACAATTTAGCAATTAACACTGGAGTGATAGATGTGCAGATGAGGATGTGCAAGTAGAAATACTGGTGTGCAAAAGAGCAGGGAAAAAAAGAGAAAAATATGGGGATGAGGTAGGTAGTTGGTTGGATGGGCTATTTACAGATGGGCAGTGTACAGCTACACCGATCAGTAAGCTGCTCAGATAGCTGAAGTCTCCAACTTGTTCCAGCAATTTGTTCCAGTCATTGGCAGCAGAGAACTGGAAGCCAAAGTTGGTATTGGCTTTGGGGATGACCAGTGAGATATACCTGCTGGAGCGCGTGCTATCGTGACCAGTGAGATGAAATAAGGAGGAGCTTTACCAAGCAAATACTTAGAGCCAGTGGGTCTGTCGAACTAATATGTAGCGAGGGCCAGCTGATGAGAGCACACAGGTCACAGTGGTGGGTGGTATATGGGGCTTTGGTGACAAAACAACTGTTGAAGTTAATGTAATGCCATTGTTAAGTGAGAAAACCACTCTGGAAAAGGTTGGAACAGCTCCTCCAGATGTGAGCATGAAAGAGATTTTAAATTCACTGTCTAGTGTGATAGCCCCTCCATGCTCTTTCTTCTGGGTTTTGCTGTGCTTACTTCCTGCAGGAGATTGGTGGGCGGAGCTGGGAGGGTAATCAGTGCTGAGTGGGCACACCTGTGAAAGCTCAGGTGTGGCATAAAACCACTTTTTCCCCATTCAGCAAGAGAGTCCTCTCTCCATGCATACCTTTGGTTGTTTTGTTGTGGCTTTGGCAGTTGACACCTAATTTACTGACTCATGCCTCACCTGATTACTGTTGTGAGTTTTTACTTTATTTATGGAATAAATTCATTTTGTTATTCCTTTACTGTGTGGTTTCCCATTGTTACAATCTTGAGCCAGGTTGTAACAAGTGGGGGCTCATCTGGGACCTCTGGAGTTACTCCCTGGAATTGCATTTGTTTAGTAGCATTTTCTAACTGGTTAATGTGGTATTTCAAAGTAAAGTGCTATGTGATTATTGTTTGGCTAACCCTTCTGTCTATGGGGTTGTGTTGTGGGCACTACTTTGACTGGAAGTTATATACTAAGGTACAAAGTATGTGACATTTGGATACTGCCAGTTGCTACTCTCTTTGGTTACACACCTGTGGTTGGTGTGGAAGTAGTGTTGGTTTGTGCTGCAGTTGAGAGAGGATCACAGTTTATCTCCATCCCCTGTTCCGGTTGGAGATCCTGCTTTGTTCATTGTTGGGACATCAGGTTAGTGTTTGTGCTGTGTTAGCAGTGAGAGATTGTTCGGGTAGCGTGAACGGACCACCTGGACTTGTCTTCTCCCCTGGTAGGTTTAGCGACGTTATGACATGTTGGGCAGTGTTAACTCTGTTACTTTTGTTTAGTGACCGTGGCTGGAGGCAGTTGTCTCGGGAGTACATCCATGGCTCAGAGGAGTAACCAGCTTGCTGGGAGCTTTTTCTGCCACAGCGGGCTAAAGTACATAAATACCCACCGCCAGTAACTGCATGAAGACTAGGGTTGAGCTAGTAATAGGTTGAGGAAGTTCCATTTGTTTTTTTGTCTCTCGTGTGGTTGACACTGTGCTTCTATTTTCTTAAACCCAATTGGGCCGAGAACAGGTTGTTCGTCCATAGTTGGTTTACTGTTAGACTATGGCTAACATTGGCGAATTCTTCAAGTCCCGAGGGAGGAGCTTCTGGATTGCTATACTAAAGACCAATTGTTGCGAATTGAGATTGACGATGAGATGTTCAAGTCCATACTAAAGGCCAACTTGATCGAATCCAGCATTCAAATGGAGTAATTTTCTCCTGGTTTGGCTACATTTCGGTCCACTACAAATGCCCCTAATCCGTTCTGAAAAGCAAAAGGAACGGTTGTTGCTACAACTAGATCATGATAGGCTGAAACAGCAACAAGCCTTGCAAAAGGTGTTGGAGGTAGAAAGGCTTAAACAAGAACCTGAGTGTGCCAAACTGACACTGCAACAAGTCTGTTTAGATTTGGTCAGAGATGGTAAGGTCGCTGGCATCTCTTAATGACAGTTACAGTGATTTCTCCGGAGGTCGTGCTAAACTTTCCTTCCACTTGGCTGGAAACTTGAGGCTCCTGCCGAAATTCAGTGAAAAGGATCCCGCAATTTCTTTTTCACTGTTTGAAAGGGTAGCAGATTTCAGGAATTGGTCTGACTCCGACCATACGTAGATGTTGCAATGTGTGCTAACTGAGGAAGCACAAGAGGCCTACTCGGCTCTTTACGTTGCTGACAGCCAAAACTATGGCAAAGTTAAAGATGCTGTGTTGCACACCTATGAGTTAGTTCCTGAAGCGTATCACCAGCGGTTTAGAACCTGGAAAAAAGTTGACAGACCTATGTTGAGTTCGCACAGAATTTGCACACCCAGTTTAACCAATGGTGCACTTCATTGGATGTTACAACCTACGAGCAGTTATGCAGTTTAGTTATGCTGGAGCAGTTCAAAGATTCTCTGACTGCCTTGCCACACACAAATGAGCACAAGGTGCAGACCGCCACGGAGGCTGCCGTTTTGGCTGAGGAATATGTGCTGATGCATAAAGGTCACTTCTGGGAACCCCTTCGCAGTGATGGTCCCAGGGAGATTCGTGACTAAATTCTTTAATACTGCGCCGTATCTTGTCTCAAGGGTTGAATGTGGTTCCCATGTGAAATCAAACCATGGCAAAATCTGCAATTTCTGCCGTGGTAAAGGTCATTGAAAAAATGAATGCCCTGTCCTTAGTTAAAGCTAGGCCTTCTGGGGTTAATGCGCCCGTTAGGCCTAACACATTAGCGGCACCTGCTTTTAAGTTAAGGAATTCAATTGTTCCACCTCAAGACCAGTAAAAAAAAACATTGGGTATGGTTGACATTGCATCCATCTATTCACTGTTCATTACGGAGGGTTACGTATCTGTTATGAATTTTATGAATATTGACTAAATGATGTATACATTTAACGTAGAACTACAACTAACAGAATTCTACCCTGTCTCTGTATAATGATAAATAATTTTTGTCCATAAGAAAGAGGGACTGTTAGCAGGCAAGGAACTGTGGCAGACAACTTGTGACCACTGTGGAACTGATAACAGGGAAGGAAGTCTCCCCACCCAGGGAGGGGAGAAACCTTGGGCTTGTAGTAGATTGTATAACAGGTGGCAGGCAATGTATGAGAAGGAGAAGACTTGTGAACTGTATTGTCATCGTCTTAGAGGAGGGACAGTTATGACAAAATGAGAGGTATATAAACCAATGTACATGTAAGGATGGGCAGAGCTCTCGTAAATAAACATTCTGACTATTGTAGACTGGCCTCTGTCTGTTTCATTTCAACAAGAACCTTACAAATTCTTGGTAACAGACCGAGTAGGTTAATGAAGTTCAGTTTATGAACATTGAGAACATAATTCTCATAACAGTATCCTTGATGGGTAACCGAGTGTCCCAGTTAACGTCCTGCGAGACACTGGTGCTTCAGTCTCATTCTTCAGTCAGTGCTCCCTTTTTCTCCAGAGACAGATACAGGACAGTCTTGATCCGAGGGATAGGTTTGCATATTGTCTGTCCCTTTACACAAACCTGTGCTCTCCATAGATGTTGTACAAGGTGAGGTCATGATAGGAGTGCGTCCCTCGTTGCCTGTCAAAGGAGTGGCGGTGATTCTAGGAAATGACCTTGCCGGTGGGCGGGTCTGGCGAAATATATAACCACCTCTCGTGGTTTTCATCCCTTCGGCCCATCTGAGGTGCCGGATGAAAGTGCTGAGTTTCCCCAAAGTCTTTACTGCTTGTGCCGTGACTCGTGCAATGAGCCGCGCTGATTCCGTGTCGGAGTCTGGTGTAGGGACCAGCGAGGTGGCGGACTATTCTGAAACTTGTGGGCCGGACCTTCCTTTCTGTTTCCCGTAGTGACCTGGTAGCAGAACAGTGGGCTGACCCTACTTTGAAATGATTGTTTGAGCAGGTCCTCCTGGCTGATGTTCCAAGTGTAGTACACAGCGATACTACTTACAGGATCAAATTGTTGGTGAGAAAATGGCTGCCTCATGGTGACCCTGTCATTCAAAATTGTGGTACCATATACCTTACGTGATTTTGTTTTTCAGACCTCATGGGGATATTGCTGGTCATTTGGGTGTTCGGAAGACCTATGACCGTATTGTGTGTCATTTCTTTTGGACTTGGCTGAAAAGAGATGTCTCAGCATTTATCAAACTTTGCCAGTTGACTGAGAAGCATAACCAGACGTTAAAGCCAGCACCTTTGTACCCAATACCAGTAGTAAGCCAACCCTTCGAGCATTTAACTATTGATTGTGTTGGCCCATTGCCTTGTTCCAAAGCCGGTTATATTTACCTGCTTACGGTGATGTGACCCGTTCTCCCGCTGCTTATCCTCTCTATCATAACAACCAAGTCTATTGTTAGGGCATTGACTCCGTTTATTTCTGTTTTCAGAATACCCCAAATTATTAAAAGTGATCAAGGTTCCAATTTCACGTTTGCACAGGTGTTAAGCCAACTTCGCATCAGACACAATCTTGCGACCGCATATCATGCAGAGTCAGAGAGCCCTGGAGCGGTTCCATCAGACCTTGAAGTTGTTGTACCGAGACTGGGAGGAGGGGTAGCCTTGGTTGATGCTTGCAGCTAGAAGTTTTACAGGAAAGCACAGGATTTAGCCCTGACAACCTAGTCGCTTAGCCCAGATGGTGTCCTAGAAGGATGGTTAAAGAATTCAGAGTCTCTGGGTAGATTGGATACTCTGCTGGGACACTTGTCTGTTCCTTGTTGTGCCGAGCTCTGAATTTGGTCATGAGTTGTACTACTTTAATTACAGACATGCCTTCTCGTACCCATTTGGTAAATCATGATATTGACGTTGGTGATGCCACACTTATCCGGCAACGGTTTTACCGTGTGTCGTTAGAGAAACAAACATTTAAACTCAGTCAGTATACGCGTGATAATGAAATATTAAGGGGAGGACAATGTTTTTGGCGGATGCGTTGTCCCGTGTGCCTTCTCCTTAGCCGTCCTGTTTAATACTGTGTTTGGTCTCCTCTCGCGGTCTCTCTCCTCCTCTTCTTAATTTGCATCCAGGCGCCATGGTTGCTGGAGGTGTGGGTTAAGTGGTGGACCTAGGTGGTTGGATGTCCAGGGAGTATGGTATATTTTTGCTTGTGTTTATTAAAACATTTTTGAATTTGTTTCAGGGACATAGGAGGTCCCTGTTTTTATGAGTGGGGTGTGATAGACGGAGCAGGGAGGGGCTAATGGGTTTTGCTGTGCTTACTTCCTGCAGGAGATAGTGGGGCAGAGCTGGGAGGGTTGTCAGTGCTGATGGGGCACACCTGTGAAAGCTCAACTGTTGCATAAAGCCACTGTTTCCCCATTCAGCAAGAGATTACTCTCTCCATACATACCTTTGTAGTTGACACCTAATTTACTGACCGTCATGTATCATCTGATTATTGTTGCGAGTGTTTACTTTATGGAATAAATTAATTTTGTTATTCCTTTACTCAGTGTGTGGTTTCCCATTGTAACAAACAATCTTGAGCCAGGTTGTAACAAGTCATATGAAGAACCATTTCAAAGTAGAAGTGTAGGCGAGAGAAAAATATTCTGTCATTGTTGACAAAGATGGAATCTGTCTGATTGGGAAAAATAAAGAATGTCTAATTTGTTGACAAAGACTATGGTCTTGAACTGTTTTAGCAGAAGAAACAAAACGGGTTGAGAAATTCTTTCTGGGGAATCATGACAGGACGTTAAAGTTTGAAAGCTCTTGGTGAACAGAAACCTTGAAAGAGATTCAACAATTACAGGAGAGGGTTGTAAAAACAGACTTGGCGCCAACAAGTGGACACTTTGTTCCCTCAATCTACCCTCAGGCTAAGTTGCGCATGAATGATCGGGTTTCAAGCATCTGGTCAGCATTACCTGGCTTTGAGTCAACAGATTCTGACAGCAGTGACAAACGATGTCTTAGGCCAACCAGAACACAGGCTGTAAAGGGTAGTAAAGACAAACCTGGGGTGAAAGTAATCACACAAATCAGCATCTCAAAAAGATTAATAGTCAAAAACGTTAACATCCACGAGAAGTGGGTATGAAAACATAGGACGATTTGAAGCGTTAAGAAACTCTACAATCTTAGGAAGTTACAAGCCTTTGTTTTGAACAACCGTGAACATGGTGTACTTGAAGAGAAGGTATATGGAGGGCGAGCCATACATGTTTTCCTTAAGGGTCTGACCAATGCTACCACCAATAGGGGAAAGAAACAAATGTTTTCAAAAACCGAAAGAACCGTTGGTTGAATTTGAAGAAAGGTTTAGAGCAGAGGTGGTTAGACACAGTGGGTTACCTGACATGTTAGATAATGCCCCATTTTGAGGAATTGAGTGTAATCACACATCAGCTGATGCAATCCATACATGATGATTTGCGAAAAACCTGTTTACACCACTAATGACTGGGAGAGAAATTACGGCAGACTGTCACAACTGGACAGGGACCAAAAAAAAATGGATTTACTGAAACAGTCTCCCTGAGGTTTTGTGGGTGACACAAACGACTTTCGGCGCCGACGGATATGGCTGCCTCGCTTCGCGTTCCTAGGAAACTATGCAGTGTGTTAATTCTTGCATTTGTTACCCCAGGTAATCTTCGGTTTTATTACATACAGTCGGGAGGAACTATTGGATATAAGAGCAACGTCAACTCGCCAACATTACGACTTTCCTGAAGCGGATCCTCTGTTTGGACCACCACCCAGGACAATGGATCGGATTCAAGCTGGCGCCGCAGATGGGCACATTACGCACCGCTCCCGGGCATACTACTCGCCAATGTCCAGTCTCTTGACAACAAGGTAGACGAAATCCGAGCAAGGGTTGCCTTCCAGAGAGACCATCAGAGATTGTAACGTTCTTTGTTTCACGGAAACATGGCTCACTCGGGATACGAGTCGGTACAGCCACCCAGTTTCTTCACGCATCGCGCCGACAGAAACAAACATCTCTCTGGTAAGAAGAAGGCCGGGGGTGTATGCCTTATGATTAACGAGTCGTGGTGTGATCATAACAACATACAGGAACTCAAGTCCTTTTGTTCACCTGACCTAAAATTCCTTACAATCAAATGACGACCGCATTATCTACCAAGAGAATTCTCTTCGATCATAATCATAGTCGTGTATATCCCGCCCCAATCACACAGACGGCCCTGAAAAAAATTCCTTTGACTCAATGTAAACTGGAAACCACATATCCTGAGGCTGCATTTATTGTAGCTGGGGATTTTAACAAAGCTAATCTGAAAACAATGCTCCCTAAATTTGATCAGCATATCGAATACGTGACCCGGGCTGGCAAAATCTTGGATCATTGTTATTCTAACTTCTGCGACGCATATAAAGCCCTCCCCCGCCCTCCTTTCAGAAAATCTGACCACGACTCCATTTTGTTGCTCCCCGCCTATAGACAGAAACTAAAACAAGCGCCCGTGCTCAGGTCTGTCAAACGCTGGTCCGAACAATCGGATTCCACGCTTCAAGATTGCTTAAATCACGTGGACTGGGATATGTTCCGCATAGCGTCGGACAAAAACATTGATGAATACGCTGATTCGGTGAGCGAGTTTATTAGCAAGTGCATCGGTGATGTTGTACCCACAGCGTCTATTAAAACATTCCCCAACCAGAAACCGTGGATTGATGGCAGCATTTGCGAAAAACTGAAAGCGCGAAGCACTGCTTTTAATCAGGGCAAGGTGACCGGAAACCTGACCGAATACAAACAGTGTAGCTATTCCCTCCGCAAGGCAATCAAACAAGCTAAGCGTCAGTATAGCGACAAAGTAGAGTAGCAATTCAACGGCTCAGACAATAGAGGTATGTGGCAGGGTCTACAGTCAATCATGGACTACAAAAGGAAAACCAGCCCCGTCATGGACCAAACAACCTAAACAATTTCTTTGCTCGCTTTGAGGACAACAGTGCCACTGACACAGCCCGCTACCAAAACCTGCGGGCTCTCCTTCACTGCAGCCAACGTGAGTAGAACATTTAAAAAGTGTTAACCCTCGCAAGGCTGCCGGCCCAGACGGCGTCCTCAGAGCATGCGCAGACCAGCTGGCTGGTGTGTTTACGGACATATTCAATCAATCCTTATCCCAGTCTGCTGTTCCCACATGCTTCAAGAGGGCCATCATTGTTCCTGTTCCCAAGAAATCGAAGGTAACTGAGCTAAATGACTATTGCCCCGTTGCACTCACTTCCGTCATCATGAAGTGTTTTGAGAGACTAGTCAAGGACTAATATCACCTCCACCCTACCTGACAACCTAGACCCACTCCAATTTGCTTACCGCCCCAAAAGGTCCACAGACGACGCAATCACACTGCCCTAACCCATCTGGACAAGAGGAATACCTATGTAAGAATGCTGTTCACCGATTACAGCTCAGCATTTAACACCATAGTACCCTCCAAACTAATTATTAAGCTCGAGACTCTGGGTCTCGACCCCGCCCTGTGCAACTGGGTCCTACTTATTTTCCACCATAATTTGCAAATTAATTAATTAAAAATCCTACAATGTGATTTTCTGGATTTTTTTTCTCCTCATTTTGTCTGTCATAGTTGAAGTTGTACCTATGATGAAAATTACAGGCCTCTCTCATCTTTTTAAGTGGGAAAACTTGCACAATTGGTGGCTGACTAAATACTTATTTGCCCCACTGTATATACTGTACTCTATACCATCTACTGCATCTTGCCTATGCCGTTCGGCTATCGCTCATTCATATATTTTTATGTACATATTCTTATTCATTCCTTTACACTTGTGTGTATAAGGTAGTTGTAAAATTGATAGGTTAGATTACTTGTTAGATTTTACTGCATGGTCGGAACTAGAAGCACAAGCATTTCGCTACACTCGCATTAACATCTGCTAACCATGTGTATGTGACAAATAAAATACAATTTGATTTAAACCGGCTGGAATCAGAGTTGTGCAGGTTCCGAGTGAAACAAACAAGATTCGTTCAGCAGAAGAGAAACCTGGTGAATGTTCATTATTGCGGGATTTCTGGTCACTGGCAACGAATGTCGGAAAAGAAACCATGTTCTTATGAGGAATGGCCAGGAGAAGCAGGGTCTTTATGGGAAAATGGAATCAAGACAACAGCCCCAACGACACTGCTGATGCAGAAATGTAAGAAGCTCTGTGGCTGAGCAGAAGAATTTGCTGGATGATGGGGAGGGAAACTAATAGACCCCCTCTTTCGTACCATCTCAGCTGGTGTGCATATGAAAATTGGATGGATTATACGTTTACATAACTTTGCAGTAGATATGGGTGCTGAAGTCACTATCTTATGCAATATGTCCTCAATACACAGGCAAGAAGATGAGAGCAACAGGAGTGGAGGGGAGACATATGAAACAGACCAAACCATTATCAATTTCTATTGATCCAGTGAAAATTGATGCAGGAGTGTGGATGGCTCATTTGAACAACCTATTTTAGGCCTTGACTACATTAAACATTTCTGAAGGAAAGGTGACATGGCAAATTAGACAACTGCAGGGATCTACAGTTCAGAACCATCCTATTTGGACAATGAAAACAATTTAGTGTGGAACGTTGGATATGGAGCCAGAGTGCTTGACAGGTGTTGCCCCACCTTGCACAAAACAAAGGAAGCTATGGCCGCTACTAAAGTAGTGGAGGCTCCTAACATCATACAACGTGGCACACCATGTTATCCAGCTACTCTTATGCTTCCTCCAGATACCACATTACTTGAACACGACTGAGTTGGTTTTGGATCAGCTCTTTGATGGGTTTATTAAGAGTCAGCCGTTGGAAAACGCTAAGTTTCTTATACCCAGATGGTTAAAACATTGTGGAGGGGGGTGTGAGGAAGGCAGGCTGGGCAGTTACTACAACAGACAATGTGATAGTGACAGACACGTTACCTGCAGGAGCATCAGCACAGGTGGCGGAACTGGTTGCTTTGACAGAAGCATGGAAACAGGCTGAAGGAAAAACAGCTAATATCTACAGACTCAAGGTATGCTTTTGGAAAAATATGGAGAAAGGATTCATATCACTGGGAGCTCCTGTGACGAATGGACCAGAGGTGATGGCTCTACTGAATGCTCTCCAGTTACCTGGACAAGTTGCAATTTTGAAAATGAAAGCACATGGGAAAAATCTTTACAGACAAGAGTAATGGTAATGATTTGGCTGACAGAGCTGCCAAGGTGGCTGCCAAGAGAACACCTCTGTCACCTAAACTGATTAGGATACACCTTGGATACATTGCAACACAGAGATATGCAAAGCAGTGCACCAAAAGATGAAGGTTGGGAATGGATGGCTGCAGGATGCAAACTCAATCAAGGTGTGTGGAAACACAACCTGACCCTACTTGGTGACACAGATCCACTCTTTGGGACACATTAGTGTGGACAAGATAGTTTATCGTTTTGTGGGCAAATGGTGGAATCCTGGTGTGCGTAAAGAGGCTGAGGCTGTTGTGGCGAATTGCAGCATTTGTATGGAAAACACCACCAAAGGACGAGTTAAAGTACAGACACGAGCGCCTGCGCCACAAGGACCCTTCAGACATCTACAGCTTGATTACATCACGCTGCCCAAATGTATAGGACACAAAGATGTGCTGGTCATTGTTGATCATTTTTCATGATGGGTTGAAGCCTACCCTAAGAGGATCTGCACAACACACAACAAAAATTGATTTGAGAAATCATAGAAAGAGAAGTAAAAGAGGCGTGGGGAATAACGTCGTGCCAGGACAGTGGGTGATGGTAAAAAGATATGTAAGACCCATCAGTGCCAAAATGAGAAGGTTTTGCTCATAACTTGGTCAACAGTAAAAGTCCAGGGAAAATCAAAATAGATACATGTTGTCCATTTTGATGACAAAGCGGAGCCTGGAGAATAAAGAACTGATTGATTAGAAATCGGGGGGCAATCTGTTGAAGAAGCATAGTAAGATGATCAGAACCTGATAAGCTTCTATGTTGTATACCACAGTCATCATATTAGGGATATCTAGGTGAAATGTCCAACTTCTTCCTGAAAATCACGACATGCTTTACTTAAGGAAATCTGTGAAACAAAACTTTCTCTTGAAACCAGGACATGTTACTTTCACACTTGTTTCCTTTGTTACAGGTTATGAGACTCTACAGTCTGAAGCAATATCCCTTGATCCAGGACTGTACTTGAAATGATACAAGATCACCGGTGAAGTGCTCATTAGAGAAGTCCTTATCAACCAGTGGAACGGAAGAAGAATTCCTCACTACCGGCAGACTGTCAGAACATCATCTCAAATAGTTATCTATGGGGGACTGATATCAGTGTGGAAGAGCAGGTCACTTTTAAAGGACTTGGTGAATAATTACCTTGCCAATCGAACAATTTAATATTGTCTTGTAGACAATTATTTATTTTGTGTTTCCTCCTAGTACAGGATGTGGTAGGAATTGTAAGGGACATCATTACACCTGTTAATACTTATTTTCTATAACTTTGTTTGAAATCTTATTGTAACAGCAAGTACAATATGCCCTTTGTGTTTTATAGAAATGCAAGGTGTAATGTGAATGATTTTGTTACTGCCTATTTGTTCATGTTTTTTATTTTCTAAAAGACATGTTTTTTTTAGGGGGGAGTAAAAATGTTGAAGATAAATACACAACGCAGAGGACGAGAGGACTAGAATTAACAATCAATGGAAAGTGTTTTTTCTGTAGTTACGTGTAGCACATTCTTATTGGTACAACCTGAAATGGGATACTCGTTATTTTGTAATAGGTCAAACACAGGCTAGGGCTGAGTTACAAAGTAGATCTGGTTCCTTTGTTTTGTGGAGAATCACTGAGGCCAGGGGAGCATGTGTATCTACCTCCCCGCATGATGATTCCTCTTTGAATAAACCTCTTTTCCTCCCCCTGATTTGCTTTGGGGTCTGTTATTGAAGAATAACAACTGTTAGCACCACCTTTTGCCTTGACAGCTCTGCACACTCTTCCTATTCTCTCAACCAGCTTCATGAGGTAGTCACATGGAATGCATTTCAATTAACCGGTGTGCCTTAAGTGAATTTGTGGAATTTCTTTCCTTAACTTCTCTCGGGTAGGGGGCAGCATTTTCACATTTGGATGAAAAGAATACCCAAATTCAACTGCCAGTTACTCATCCCCAGGAGATAAGATATGCATATTATTAGTAGATTTGGATAGAAAACACTCTGAAGTTTCTAAAACTGTTTGAATCATGTCTGTGTACAACAGAACTTATTTTTGTCCTCAAACCCGAGGACAAACCATTCAGAATTTTTTTGTTGTTGAGGTCACTGAGTTTTCATTGGGAAACCAGATTTCTAAGCGAATTGCTTGCAGTTCCTACGGCTTCCACTAGATGTCAACAGTCAGAAATATGTTGAGATTATTCCTTTGTGTAATGAAGAAATACGGCCATCTTGAAGTCGAGGCACTCCAGGTGTCCTGGACATGCGCTTCAATCAAACAGAAGGCATGCAACATTTTGTTTTAATCCTGTATTGAACACATATCATCCCGTCTTCAATTTTATCGATTATTAACGTTAAAAAATACCTAAAGTTGTATTACATAAGTAGTTCATTTATTGGCAAAGTTTACAGGTAACCTTTGAGATATTTTGTCGTCACGTTTGAGCAAGTTGGAACCGGTGTTTTTCTGGATTCAAACGCGCCAAATAAATTGACATTTTGGATATATATCAACGGAATTAATCGAACAAAAGGACCATTTGTGATGTTTATGGGACATATTGGAATGCCAACAACAGAAGCTCGTCAAAGGTAAGGCATTAATTATTTTTTTATTTCTGCGTTTTGTGTCGTGCCTGCAGGGTTGAAATGTTCTCTCTTTTGTTTACTATGGTGCTATGCTCAGAAAATAGCATCGTATGCTTCTGCTGAAAAGCCTATTTGAATTCTGACATGTTGGCTGGATTCACAACCAGTGTAGCTTTTAATTTGGTGTCTTTCATGTGTGATTAAATGAAATTTTGATTTTATAGTAATTTTCATAGAAATTAATTTTAATTTGGCGCTCTGCATTTTCTCAGGCTTTTTGCCAAGTGATACAGTAGCGTCTTGCCTAAACTCAGATTTTTGGATATAAATATGAACTTTACCGAACAAAAAATACATGTATTGTGTAACATGAAGTCCTATGAGTGTCATCTGATGAAGATTATCAAAGGTTAGTGATTCATTTTCTCTATTTCTGCATTTTGTTACTGTTCTCTAGCTGGAAAAATGGCTGTCTTTTTCTGTGACTTGGCTCATACCTAACATAATCGTTTGGTGTGCTTTCGTCGTAAAACCTTTTTGAAATCGGACACTTTGGCTGGATTTACAACAAGTGTAGCTTTAAAATGGTGTAAAATACTTGTATGTTTGAGGAATTTAAATTATGGGATTTCTGTTGTTTTGAATTTGGCGCCCTGCAGTTTCACTGGCTGTTGACGAGGTGGGACGCTACCGTCCCACATACCCTAGAGAGGTTAATGCGTTTGAGCCAATCAGTTGTGTTGTGACAAGGTAGGGTTGCTATACAGAATATGGTATTTTACCAAACAGGGCTAAGTCCATATTATGAAAAGAACAGCACAAATAAGCAAAGAGAAACAACAATCCATAATTACTTTAAGACATGAAGGTCAGTCAATCCAGAAAATTTCAAGAACTTTGAAAGTGTAGTCGCAAAAACCATCATGCTCTATGATGAAACTGGCTCTCATGAGTACCGCAACAGGCAAGGAAGACCCAGTGTTACCGCCGCTGCAGAGGAGAAGTTCATTCGCATTACCAGCCTCAGGAATTACAGCCCAAATAAATGCTTCAGAGTTCAAGTAACAGACACATCTCAACATCAACTGTTCAGAGGAGACTGCGTGAATGAGGCCCTCGTGGTCGAATTGCTGCAAAGAAACCACTACTAAAGGCCACCAATAAGAAGAGACTTGCTTGGGCTAAGAAACACAAGCAATGGACATTTGACCGGTGGAAATCTGTCCTTTGGTCTTGTGAGTCCAAATTTTAGATTTTTGGTTCGAACTGCCATGTCTTTGTGAGAAGCAGAGTAGGTGAACGGATGATCTCCGCATGTGTGGTTCCCACCATGAAGCATGAAGGAGGTGGTGTGATGGTGCTTTGTTGGTGACACTGTCAGTGATTTATTTAGAATTCAAGGCACACTTAACCAGCATGGCTACCATTGCATTCTGCAGCGATACGCCATCTTATCTGGTTTGTGCTTAGTGGGACTATGTTTTTCAACAGGACAATGACCTAACACACCTCCAGGCTGTATAAGGGCAATTTGACAAAGAGTGATGGAGTGCTGCATCAGATGACCTGGCCTCTACAATCACCTGACCTCAACCCAATTGAGATGGTTTGCGATGCGTTGGACCGCAGAGTGAAGGAAAAGCAGCCAACAAGTGCTCAGCATATGTGGGAACTCCTTCACGACTGTTGGAAAAGCATTCCTCATGAAGCTGGTTGAGAGAATGCCAACCGTGTGCAAAGCTATCAAGGCAAAGGGTGGCTACTTAGAAGAATCTAAAATATATTTTGATTTGTGTAACACTTTTTGGGTTACTATATGATTGTGTTATTTCATAGTTTTGATGTCTTCACTATTATTCGACAATTTCGAAAATAGTGCAAATAAAGAAAAACCATTGAATGAGTAGGTGTGTCCAAACCTGACTGGTACTGTATATTCATTGATTAACCTATTGATGATTAACTGTCAGAGACGCAATATCCTCTCTGGATACCCTCCTCTTGGATTAGTTGTTTTGACTGTCTAGCAATAAACTTATCGATAGATTGATTAAATAATAGATTAACCTCACAGAAGAGGTGTTTGATTTGGTTGGTGGACTGATTGATTCCATTCTAAATTGATCTGAACCTGTCTGAGAGCCTCCGTCTCCTCGCTGGCCACCATCCTTTCAGAAGAGGTGTTTTTGATGCGGGCCTCTGCAGCCTCCAGCGCCGTCTGCAGCTTTTCCAGCTCCTTGATCACCTGTTCCACAGAATTTAATAAACCACTTTATATTTTAGTATTACAATTTTATTATAGTATTTTTATAAAATAATAATGGGCTGAATTCCTGGACAAAAGAAGCATACTCAATGGTGATTATACATTGAAAGTAGTTTCTTAGTCCAGGACTAGGAATAATCTGTGTCTGGGAAACTGGGCTTTAAAGTAATAAATGTATTTCTCTCTGACCTGGTCCCTCTCACTCATGATGAGCCTATACTCGTTGAACACAGAGTCTCTCTCCTCCTTGTACTTCTCACAGTCCTTTACTGCCTTCAGCTGGAAGTTCTTACAGCGCATCACCTCCGACTGCAGCCGCTCCATCTCCCTCTGCAGCACCTTGTTCTGGGCTGAAGACTTGTTCAGCTCCTGTTGTACAGAGTCAAACCTGGGGAGAGAAGGAGAGGTGTGTAGTGCTGTATAGGTGTTTGAGTGTATAGACTATTCTCGTGGATTGTGCAGTGTGTGTATGTTTACCTCCTCATGGACGTAGAGCAATGTTGTTGGTAGTGTATGGCCTTGTCTCGTTGTTTCAGCAACGAGTCCATCTGTTTCTGTAGTCGTCGGTTCTCTTCCTCCGCCTGCTCCAGCCTGCTCAGGTCCGTGTTGTGATTGGCAACTTTCTCACCGTAGCGTTTGCTCAGCGAATCGTATTCCTTCCTCACCCCCTCCAGCTTGTCCATGGCTGTGTCGTATAGCTTGTTGAGAACCTCTGAGGAACCGTTCTCTCTCATCACCTGGAGGTAGGACACAGTCATCCAGCTGATGATTTTATAACTATACATACAGTTCATGTACAGTTCCCATCTCTGTGTGAAACTATGAATTTAACATGTTTATTATATACAGTTGACACATAAAAAAAAACGTTGGTTTATTAAAATGGATGCATTTCTTCAGATTGATAGTGTGTGGTAATGTTATTGTTCTAAACCACCAAACCACAAGGAAACATTAACAAGCCAGAATGAGCATGGATTCATTTTTACACCAGTTAATCAGCAGAGGGCGACAGTGAGGAGATGCAGTATGGATTATTCAAGACCATTAGGCTGCGTTTATACAGGCAGCCCAATTCTCATATTTTGCCAGATTATTGGCAAAGGATCTATTAATAATTAGGCAAAATATCAAAATTGGACTGCCTGTGTAAACGCAGCCTTAGATAGTATGGTGTAACTAACTAGGTTTCACTTTTGCCGGCCTGTAAAATCACCTGTTCATCATTAAAATGCAATAACCTCCAGGCTTGCTGAACTCTTTGGTAATTAGTGTGGGAGCAGGTCAGACCCCAGGGCAGTATTGATCCAGACATCACAGCATGTATAGGTATGTCTGTGGCCTTACAGGAGATGGAGACCTATATGCTGCTTAGTTCAAACACCTCCCCTGACCTTACAGATCTCTGAACACAGGACCATGACTAGGTACGGGGGGGGGGTATGTGTCTACACACCCTTTACATGAGCCATTGACATTGTCCTCAAACACTGCCCTTTACAGAAGCGCTCCGTATGCATCTCCAAGCAGTGTGTGTCTCCTGTCCACCGCAGTAGTCTACTCCCAGGATGTGTGGAAGCACGGCAGCCAAGTATAGGTCACAGCAACCTTGTGTGGATGTGTGTGTGTGGTACCTCTTGCTGCTGCAGCCTCATGTCAGCCACCTCCTTCTGGTCGTCACTGTGCAGCCTGTGGAGCTCCTCACAGCTCTGCTTCAGGTGGTTGTGTTCCCTGACCAGCTGAGCGTGGTCTCTCCTCAACACCTCCAGCTCCTCCTTCAGCTGAGACTGGTCTCCAAACACACGGCTGTGGAGCATACTGGAGACAGAGAGGTCAAAACTGGGGGAGGGGAAGACACTGATGGCACATCCCTTAACACGGTCCGAATAGAGATTCTCCAGGATCACATGGTAGTCAGACTAACACCAAACTGTCCTCCTGACTACAGAGTCTGGCTGCTTGGTGTTGTAGGCATGGAGTCGATAATAAAGGCAGCTCTACTGTTTTAAAGTTTGGTTCTCCTCTGTCTCTCACAAAAATCCCTCATGGACAACCCCACACAGAGCTCCCGAGCGCCGCCCCCTTCCCACAACACTGTTGGATTTTCAAATCTAAACAACGTGAAGTCTCAATCCCCCAGGAAATTAAAAAGAAAACATTGGAGAGAACCAATCAAAGCTCAGTCCATTATTGCGCCAATACTGCTACATAGCTGATGCTGGCTACATAGCCGATGCCTGCTGGACTGTTCATTTATCACGGTCCTCCACTTTGTTTATCTGTCGGCCCTAGCCCCAAACACAGGCCCTGTGTGTAGTTAACCGACCCTCTCTGCCCATTCATCGCCATTTTACATGTTGTTGTTGACTTAGCTAGCTCTCCCAATCAACACCTGTGATTGCTTTATGCCTCGCTTTATGTCTCTCTCAAATGTCAATATGCCTTGTATACTGTTGTTTAGGATAATTATCATTGTTTTAGTTTACTGCGGAGCCCCTAGTCCCACTGTACATGCCTTAGATACCTCCTTTGTCCCACCTCCCACACATGCGGTGACCTCACCCAGTATAAAACAGCGTGTCCAGCAATGCAACCTCTCTTATCATCACTCAGTGCCTGGGCTTATCTCCACTGTACCCGCACCCCACCATACCCCTGTCTGCACATTATGCCCTGAATCTATTCTACCACGTCCAGAAATCTGCTCCTTTTATTCTGTCACCAACGCACCAGACGACCAGTTTTGCAAGCCTTTAGCCGTACCCTCATCCTACTCCTCCTCTGTTCCTCGGGTGATGTGGAGGCTAACCCAGGCCCTGCGTGTCCCCAGGCGCTCTCATTTGTTGACTTCTGTAATCGAAAAAGCCTTGGTTTCATGCATGTTAACATCAGAAGCCTCCTCCCTAAGTTTGTTTTACTCACTGCTTTAGCACACTCCACCAACCCCGATGTTCTAGCCGTGTCTGAATCCTGGCTTAGGAAGGCCACCAAAAATTCTGAGATTTCCATACCCAACTACAACATTTTCCAGAAAAAAGTCTCACTGTTGCCGCTTGCTATAGACCCCCCTCAGCTGCCAGCTGTGCCCTGGACACCATATGTGAATTGATTGCCCCCCATCTATCTTCAGAGTTCGTTCTGTTTGGTGACAAACTGGGATATGCTTAACACCCCAGCAGTCCTACAATCTTAGCTAGATGCCCTCAATCTCACACAAATTATCAAGGAAACCACCAGGTACAACCCTAAATCCGTAAACACGGGCACCCTCATAGATATTATCCTGACCAACTTGCCCTCCAAATACACCTCTGCTGTTTTCAATCAGGATCTCAGCAATCACTGCCTCATTGCCTGCATCCGCTATGGGTCCGCGGTCAAACGACCACCCCTCATCACTGTCAAACACTCCCTAAAACACTTCTGCGAGCAGGCCTTTCTAATCAACCTGACCTGGGTATTCTGGAAGGATATTGACCTCATCCCGTCAGTCGAGGATGCCTGGTCGTTCTTTGAAAGTAATTTCCTTACCATCTTAAATAAGCATGCCCCTTTAAAAAAAATGTAGAACTAAGAACAGATATAGCCCTTGGTTCACTCCAGACCTGACTGCCCTTGACCAGCACAAAAACATCCTGTGGCGGACTGCAATGGCATCGAATAGTCCCCGCGATATGCAACTGTTCAGGGAAGTCAGGAACCAATATACACAGTCAATCAGGAAAGCAAAGGCTAGCTTTTTCAAACAGAAATTTGCATCCTGTAGCACTAACTCCAAAAAGCTTTGGGACACTAAAGTCCATGGAGAACAAGAGCACCTCCTCCCAGCTGCCCACTGCACTGAGGCTAGGCGACATGGTCACCACCGATAAATCCATGATAATAGAACATTTCAATAAGCATTTCTCTACGGCTGGCCATGCTTTCTCCTGGCTACCCCAACTCCGGCCAACAGCTCCGCACCCCTCGCAGCTACTTGCCCGAGCCTCCCCAGCTTCTCCTTCACCCAAATCCAAAACCTGGACCCATACAAATCAGCTGGGCTAGACAATCTGGACCCTCTCTTTCTAAAATGATCTGCCGCCATTGTTGCAACCCCTATTACCAGTCTGTTCAAACTCTCATTTCGTCCGAGATCCCTAAAGATTGGAAAGCTGCCGCAGTCATCCCCATCTTCCCCTTTACAGACCTATATCCATCCTGCCCTGCCTTTCTAAAGTCTTTGAAAGTCAAGTTAATAAACAGATCACTGAGCATTTCAAATCCCACCGTACCTTCTCCGCTGTGCAATCCGGTTTCCGAGCTGGTCACGAGTGCACCTCAGCCACGCTCAAGGTACTAACCGCCATCGCTAAAAGACAGTACTGTGCAGCCGTCTTCATCGACCTGGCCAAGGCTTTCGACTCTGTCAATCACCGTATTCTTATTGGCAGACTCAATAGCCTTGGTTTCTCAAATGACTGCCTCGGCTGGTTCACCTACTACTTCGCAGATAGAGTTCAGTGTGTAAAATCGGAGGGCCTGTTGTCCGGACCTCTGGCAGTCTCTATGGGGGTACGACAGGGTTCAATTCTCGGGCTTACTCTCTTCTCTGTATATATCAACGATGTCGCTCTTGCTGGGGGTGATTCCCTGATCCACCTCTACACAGACGACACCATTCTGTATACATCTGGCCCTTCTTTGACACTGTTAACTAACCTCCAAACGAGCTTCAACTTCCGGCGCCGAACAGGATGGCTGCCTCGCTTCGCGTTCCTTGGAAAATATGCAGTATTTTGTTTTTCTATGTGTTATTTCTTACATTGGTACCCCGGGTGATCTTAAGTTTCATTACATACAGCCGGGAGGAACTACTGAATATACGATTAACGTCAACTAACCACCCTTCCTACCAGGAATATGACTTTCCCGAAACGGATCCAGTGTCTTGCCTTCCACCCAATACAATGGACCTGATCCCAGCCGGCGAAGCTACACGACGCCGAAAAAGGGGCAAACGTAGCGGTCTCCTGGTCAGGCTTCGGAGACGAGCACATCGCGCTCCACTCCCTAGCATACTACTCGCCAATGTCCAGTCTCTTGAGAATAAGGTCGATGAAATCCGAGCACGGGTAACATTCGAGAGAGACATCAGGGATTGCAACGTGCTCTGCTTCACGGAAACATGGCTAACTGAAAAGACGCTAACGGAGTCGGTGCAGCCAGCTGGTTTCTTCACGCATCGCGCAGACAGAAACATACATCTTTCTGGTAAGAAGAGGGGCGGGGGGGTATGCCTCATGATTAACGAGACGTGGTGTGACCATCATAACAACACTCAGGAACTAAAGTCATTCTGTTCACCTGATCTAGAACTCCTCACAATCAAATGTAGACCGCATTATCTACCAAGGGAATTCACTTCGGTCATAATCACAGCCGTATATATTCCCCCCCAAGCAGACACATCGATGGCCCTGAACGAACTCTATCTGACTCTCTGTAAACTGGAAACCACACACCCTGAGGCTGCATTCATCGTAGCTGGGGATTTTAACAAGGCTAATCTAAAAACAAAACTCCCTAAATTCTATCAGCACATCGATTGTCCGACCAGGGCTGGCAGAACTCTGGACCATTGTTATACTAACTTCCGCGACGCATATAAGGCCCTCCCCCGCCCTCCTTTCGGAAAAGCTGACCACGACTCCATTTTGTTGATTCCAGCCTACAAACAGAAATTAAAACTACAAGCTCCCGCGCTCAGGTCTGTTCAACGCTGGTCCGACCAATCTGAATCCACGCTTCAAGACTGCTTTGATCACGCGGATTGGAATATGTTCCGCACGGCGTCCAACAACAACAATGATGAATATGCAGATTCGGTGAGCGAGTTCATTAGGAAGTGCATTGACGATGTCGTACCCAGAGCAACGATTAAAACATTCCCAAACCAGAAACCGTGGATTAACGGCAGCATTCGCGTGAAACTGAAAGCGCGAACCACTGCTTTTAACCAGGGCAAGGTGACCGGAAACATGACCGAATACACACAGTGTAGCTATTCTCTCCGCAAGGCTATCAAACAGGCTAAGTCCCAGTACAGAGACAAAATTGAATCGCAATTCAACAGCTCAGACACAAGGGGTATGTGGCAGGGTCTACAGTCTATCACGGATTACAAAAAGAAAAGCAGCCCCGTCGCGGATCAGGATGTCTTGCTCCCAGACAGGCTAAATACCTTTTTTGCCCGCTTTGAGGATAATACAGTGCCACTGACACGGCCCACTACCAAAACCTGCGGGCTCTCCTTCACTGCAGCCGAGGTGAGTAAAACATTTAAACGTGTTAACCCTCGCAAGGCTGCAGGCCCAGACGGCATTCCCAGCCGCGTCCTCAGAGCATGCGCAGACCAGCTGGCTGGTGTGTTTACGGACATATTCAATCAATCCTTAGCCCAGTCTGCTGTTCCCACATGCTTCAAGAGGGCCACCATTGTTCCTGTTCCCAAGAAAGCTAAGGTAACTGAGCTAAACGACTACCGCCCCGTAGCACTCACTTCCGTCATCATGAAGTGCTTTGAGAGACTAGTCAAGGACCATATCACCTCCACCCTACCGGACACCCTAGACCCACTCCAATTTGCTTACCGACCCAATAGGTCCACAGACGACGCAATCGCAACCACACTGCACACTGCCCTAACCCATCTGGACAAGAGGAATACCTATGTGAGAATGCTGTTCATCGACTACAGCTCAGCATTTAACACCATAGTACCCTCCAAACTCGTCATCAAGCTCGAGACCCTGGGCCTCGACCCCGCCCTGTGCAACTGGGTCCTGGACTTCCTGACGGGCCGCCCCCAGGTGGTGAGGGTAGGTAACAACATCTCCACCCCGCTGATCCTCAACACTGGGGCCCCACAAGGGTGCGTTCTGAGCCCTCTCCTGTACTCCCTGTTCACCCACGACTGCGTGGCCATGCACGCCTCCAACTCAATCATCAAGTTTGCGGACGACACTACAGTGGTAGGCTTGATTACCAACAACGACGAGACGGCCTACAGGGAGGAGGTGAGGGCCCTCGGAGTGTGGTGTCAGGAAAATAACCTCACACTCAACGTCAACAAAACAAAGGAGATGATTGTGGACTTCAGGAAACAGCAGAGGGAGCTCCCCCCTATCCACATCGACGGGTCAGTAGTGGAGAAGGTGGAAAGTTTTAAGTTCCTCGGTGTACACATCACGGACAAACTGAATTGGTCCACCCACACAGACAGCGTTGTGAAGAAGGCGCAGCAGCGCCTCTTCAACCTCAGGAGGCTGAAGAAATTCGGCTTGTCACCAAAAGCACTCACAAACTTCTACAGATGCACAATCGAGAGCATCCTGTCGGGCTGTATCACCGCCTGGTACGGCAACTGCTCCGCACACAACCGTAAGGCTCTCCAGAGGGTAGTGAGGTCGGCAGAACGCATCACCCGGGGCAAACTACCTGCCCTCCAGGACACCTACACCACCCGATGTCACAGGAAGGCCATAAAGATCATCAAGGACAACAACCACCCAAGCCACTACCTGTTCACCCCGCTATCATCCAGAAGGCGAGGTCAGTACAGGTGCATCCAAGCAGGGACCGAGAGACTGAAAAACAGCTTCTATCTCAAGGCCATCAGACTGTTAAACAGCCACCACTAACATTTAGCGGCCGCTGCCAACAAACTGACTCAGCTCCAGCCACCTTAAAAATGGGAATTGATGGAAATTATGTAAAAATGTACCACCAGCCACTTTAAACAATGCCACCTAATATAATGTTTACATACCCTACATTACACATCTCTTATGTATATGTATATACTGTACTCTATATCATCTACTGCATCTTGCCATCTTATGTAATACATGGACCACTAGCCACTTTAAACTATGCCACTTTATGTTTACATACCCTACAGTACTCATCTCATAGGTATATACCGTACTCTATACCATCTACTGCACCTTGCCTATGCCGTCTGTACCATCACTCATTCATATATCTTTATGTACATATTCTTTATCCCTTTACACTTGCGTGTATAAGGTAGTAGTTGCGGAATTGTTAGGTTAGATTACTTGTTGTTATTACTGCATTGTCGGAACTAGAAGCACAAGCATTTCGCTACACTCGCATTAACATCTGCTAACCATGTGTATGTGACTAATAAATTTGATTTGATTTGAATGCCATACAACACTCCTTCCGTGGCCTCCAACTGCTCTTAAACGCTAGCAAAACCAAATGCATGCTCTTCAACCGTTCGCTGCCCGCACCCGCCCGCCCGACTAGCATCACTACTCTGGATGGTTCTGACCAAGAATACGTGGACAACTACAAATACCTAGGTGTCTGGCTAGACTGTAAACTCTCCTTCCAGACTCATATCAAACATCTCCAATCCAAAATCAAATCTAGAATCAGCTTCCTATTTCGCAACAAAGCATCTTTCACTCATGCTGCCAAACATACCCTAGTAAAACTGACGATCCTCAACTTCGGCGATGTCATCTACAAAATAGCTTCCAATACTCAGCAAATTGGATGCAGTCTATCAAAGTGCCATCCGTTTTGTGCGACCTGTATGCTCTCGTTGGCTGGCCCTCGCTACATATTCGTCGCCAGACCCACTGGCTCCAGGTCATCTAAGTCTATGCTAGGTAAAGCTCCGCCTTATCTCAGCTCACTGGTCATGATAACACCCACCCGTAGCACGCGCTCCAGCAGGTATATCTCACTGGTCATCCCCAAAGCCAACACCTGCTTTGGCCGCCTTTCCTTCCAGTTCTCTGCTGCCAGTGACTGGAACAAATTGCAAAAATTGCTGAAGCTGGAGACTTACATTTCCCTCACTAACTTTAAACATCAGCTATCTGAGCAGCTAACCGATCGCTGCAGCTGTACATAGTCCATATGTAAATAGCCCACCCAATCTACCTACCTCATCCCCATATTGTTTTTATTTACTTTGCTGCTCTTTTGCACACACTTTTGCTCATCTGCTCATCTATCACTCCAGTGTTAATCTGCTAAATTGTAATTACTTTGCTACTATGGCCTACTTATTGCCATACCTCCTCATGCCATTTGCAGACACTGTATATAGTCTTTTTTCTATTGTGTTGACTGTACGCTTGTTTATTCCATGGGTAACTCTGTTGTTTCTGTCGCACTGCTTTGCTTTATCTTGGCCAGGTCGCAGTTGTAAATGAGAACTTGTTCTCAACTAGCCTACCTGGTTAAATAAAGGTGAAATAAAAATAAATAAAAACACCAGATGCCTGTCCAGGGCCCGCTTCCCAAAAGCCTCAAGGCTAAGTTCATCGTTAGAACCTTCGGAAGAGCATCTGTACATTTCCGAGCCGTTTCCCAGAACCATTTTTATTAACGGTGGACTTGAAATCGCTCGTAATGTAACACCTGCCTCAGAGCACTCTTACAACAGCTCAGTGTGTCGTTAGATCACTGTCACTTTACACACAGAAGACCTCAGCTAGACAAATAATGAAATTGTCTCTGACAGCCAAAAACATCATAGTTGAATATAAATAGAATAACAAGCGAAGCAAGAAATAAAAACTGAGATAACAAAATTATATAATAGTTTGATTATTAGGCTAAAGATTGACATCACTTTCATGTATGTGCAATCGATAGACCTACCTAGTACTAAGACATTAGATATATTGAAGCGGCTCAGATGTAACCTAACGTATTTCCCTGTAGCCTAACCAATAACCTAAAGGTCAACATAATAGGTCTATGGCAACGTCACTTCACTTGCTACCTCATGCGTCATTATTTAAATTGTAGAATATCTATAAGTCTACTTGAAGCTCAATTCCTGCCATCCATTAGCATACAATGATTTGTTGAATAATTTGAAGAACCATTGTCATCATATTCTATTTTTGTCACGTTGACATTTTCTAATGAGGGAACGAGGGACTTTGGCTTTATTCATTCATTCTTGCTCACACAAACACACACCTTTTAAATTATAGTTCAGGATTTTGGCAACGAAGCCCTTTATCTACTTCCCCAGAGTCAGATGAACTCATGGATAGCATTTTTATGTCTCTGTACCCAGTATGAAGGAAGCTAGAGGTAAACTCAACAAAAAAAGAAACGTCCCTTTTTCAGGACCCTGTCTTTCAAAGACAATTGGTACAAATCCACAGATCTTCATTGTAAAGGGTTTAAACACCGTTTCCCATGCTTGTGCAATGAACCATAAACAATTAATGAACATGCACCTGTGGAATGGTCGTTAAGACAGCTTACAGACGGTAGGAAATTAAGGTCACAGTTATGAAAACTTAGGACACTAAAGAGGTGTTTCTACTGACTCTGAAAAACACCAAAAGAAAGATGCCCAGGGTCCCTGCTCATCTGTGTGAATGTGCCTTAGGCATGCTGCAAGGAGGCATGAGGACTGCAGATATGGCCAGGGCAATAAATTGCAGTGTTCGTACTGTGAGACGCGTAAGACAGAGCTACAGGGAGACAGGACGGACAGCTGATCGTCCTCGCACTGGCAGACCACGTGTAACAACACCTGCACAGGATCGGTACATCCAAACATCACACCTGCGGGACAGGTACAGGATGGCAACAACAACTGCCCGAGTTACACCAGGAACGCACAATCCCTCCATCAGTGCACAGACTGTCCGCAATAGGCTGAGAGAGGCTGGACTGAGGGTTTGTAGGCCTGTTGTAAGGCAGGTCCTCACCAGACATCACCGGCAACAACGTCGCCTATGGGCACAAACTCACTGTCGCTGGACCAGACAAGACTGGCAAAAAGTGCTCTTCACTGACGAGTCGCGGTTTTGTCTCGCCAGGGGTGATGGTCGGATTTGCGTTTATTGTCGAAGGAATGAGTGTTACACCGAGGCATGTACTCTGGAGCGGGATTGATTTGGAGGTGGAGGGTCCATTATGGTCTGGGGCGGTGTGTCACAGCATCATCGGACTGAGCTTGTTGTCATTGCAGGCAATCTCAATGCTGTGCGTGGGAAGACATCCTCCCTCATGTGACACCCTTCCTGCAGGCTCATCCTGACACGACCCTCCAGCATGACAATGCCACCAGCCATACTGCTCGTTCTGTACGTGATTTCCTGAAAGACAGGAATGTCCGTTTTCTGCCATGGCCAGCAAAGAGCCTGGATCTCAATCCCATTGAGCACGTCTGGGACCTGTTGGGCTAGGGCCATTCCCCCCAGAAATGTCTGGGAACTTGCAGGTGCCTTGGTGGAAGAGTGGGGTAACATCTCACGGCAAGAACTGGCAAATCTGGTACATTCCATGAGGAGAAGATGCACTGCAGTACTTAATGCAGCTGGTGGCCACACCAGATACTGACTTTTGATTTTGACCCCCCCTTTTTTCAGGGACACATTATTCCATTTCTGTTAGTCACATGTCTGTGGAACTTGTTCAGTTTATGTCTCAGTTGTTGAATCTTCTTATGTTCATACAAATATTTACACATGTTAAGTTTGCTGAAAATAAACGCAGTTGACAGTGAGAGGACGTTTCTTTTTTTGCTGACTTTAGTTTCCAGAGCCAGTGCTAACAAGCTTAGCGCAAAGACTAGAAATAGTCAGGCACAGCTAGCTAGCTTCCAGTCTTTGCATAAAGCTAGTTAGCAGTGGCTCACAAAACTACCACTTCCTTCCTTCATACTGGACAAAGCAACATACCAAATGGTATCCACAAACTATCCCTTTAAGTGCATGCATGCACTCACCTTCCATGCCTGGATTTAATGCCATGGATTACCACATATAGGCTACCTATGGCGCCAGGCAGCCTAGCAGTTAGAGCGCTGGGCCATTAACCGAAAGGTTGCTAGATGGAATCCCCGAGCTGCCCCTGAGCAGGCAGTTAACCCACTGTTCCTAGGCTGTCATTGTAAATAAGAATTTGTTCTTAACTGACTTACGCCTAGTTAAATAAAGCTTTTTTACTCTGGTAAGTGATTAAAAGCATGACAGGTACACATACTGTCGGTTGACTAAAGCATTTGGTAGGCCTATAGAACATAATGGATTACTATCAAGTTATCAATTGACTATAAATGATAGACCTGCCAACATGGATGCATTTTACGTAACAACTATGCAATTCTCTGTCCATGTACGAAGGTATGAGATCCGAGTTAAAAGTACGCAAAAATTAATAGGGCCTGATTTATTTTGTTATACATTTTAATAAAAAATACATCCACTGATAAAATCTAACATCCTGATTCTCTAGCTGCAACACACAGACATGTACGGTGTTTGTGTCAACGGACATGGAGATTAGTACATCATTATTTAACGTAGCTGTCTGCCCCTCCTGTTTGTTGTGATGCTGAGTTTGCCGACTGTCAGCTGTAGGTAAACACATGGACAAAACCCTTATCGACTACATGTGTTGTGGAAAGGTAAACACTAATTGTTTCAAGCTAACGTTTGTGGACATTCAGTGGGCTCTAAAGTGCCAGCAGTTCACTCGCATTTGCTAGTGAAAGAAATGCAAATACGAAAAATAACTGGTCGCATGTGCACATTAAATTCTGCATCCCATTAGGTGTATTTTCCACGTAACATTACGAGGATCATGCAACCTGATAGACTAACTAATTATGATCACAAAAGTATAATCAAAAATAAATATAACCATCTTGGCATTAAATGGAGTGGGGGGTTTAGAAGACTGCACGATGAAGAATGAATGAGTGTCTGGTATTAGCTATAGAGGCAATGCTTCTATTGATTCACAAACTGCGCGCGCACGAGCGTGGGGGGGGGGGGGGGGAGTAAACACCAATTCTGAGCGGTGCTACAAGCGCGAGTTGAATCTCCAATTTGCCGCGCACGTCTGTTACTCTAAAAAGTAGGACAGGGTTGGCAGATCTACAACTCCTTAAATCAGATAATCCCCATTACATTTCAATAGAAACACACCATTAGCACATCAATGTTCTTTCAATTAGTGTAATTGCAGCACCAGGCACTTCTCCAGTCTAAGTGAGTAAAACCATGATGCCATACAACCTCTCATTATTCCCATCTAATTACAGTCTATTCAGAAACAGTAGAGGAACAGAGGATTCCTGACATTAGGCTGGAAAGTGTAGTCCAGGACCACTAAACGTCCACCTCCACCCAGACATGACACGTCTTTCTTTCAACAACCCAGTCAGTCAGTCGACCCAATCAATCAGTGATGTGATGGTGGTACTCACTGGTAGAAGTCAGCCTCCTTGACGGCCTCCTCACATCTCTTCAGAGTCTTGGTGTGTTGGTTCTGTAGAGACTGGAGATCTGCCATGGCCCTCATACACTGGTTTTTCAGACGCTCGTAATCATGGCTGGCTTTGGAATTTGGCCTTTGGGGAGACGAGACAATAAGACGCTACACTACATAAGAACTACCAACTGAGACCTGGTCTACAAGGGCAGCCCAATGTCAGTTTAGATATAAGAGTTAGATAGAACCAAGGTATGCAGTTGCTTTGCATCAAAATGCAGAGGACCCAAAGGAAAATGCATCCATGAGTCAATGCAGAGCTCAGCAAACTGTATGAAGGGTTCCTAATTTGCACTGACTGGAATTTGATTGTCTTGGTACATTTTGTTAAATTCAAAGTACCTCTGATTAAAATGGTAAAATGTCATAACTGAGTCATGTCAAACTATATCTCTCTCTTCTACACTTCAAATCCACTAGGCGTCCCTCCCTGTTCTGAATTGCGTTTTCAACAACCTGGTACCCGGAACTCACGAGGGCGTTCATAAACTGAACAGGATGGTTACCTATCAATTTCTGTCAACAGTACTGATCGTAAAGCCAGATGACAGGGAGGGCAATAGACTTGATAGGTCCTTAAATACACTCAGAGGCAGGGCAACTTTGCAACTTTCAGACTACTCTTCATAGCAGTGTCTGCAGTTTGTTGACTATCATTGGATTGTAGCCCTTTTCCCTGAGAGCACGTCTGCCTATGAGAGATGAACTCACTATTGTGCATCCCTCTTGATTCTGTACACTGGCTTCAGGAAACAGAATGCTTCATAAAAATGTTTGTAAACATGACCAATCATAAACCGACAGGTCAATATCATCAAAGTAATGACCGACAGAGAGGAATTAACAAAATGTTTGTGTCTATCGTAGCAGACAACGTGTGATGTAGTTCAGGTGCTTAGGGACAACACAACAATGGCTGATTTCCTAGAATTTTATGATTAGCTAGATGGTATTCTGTCTAAATCTTGCATTTTGACTACTTGTTGCATAGACATTCAGTAAAGATGATCTACTCTACTTATGTATAGATGTATTTGACCAATTGTTGGATTAATATATTGATTTACAGAATAAAGACTATCCACTCTGCTCTTCCCTCTCCTCAGTCATGTGGTGGGTGGGGGTTGTCTGTACCTGCAGTCGTCGAAGGTGGTGCCGGGTGATGCCAGGGCCAGGCGCTTGCGGAGCTCGTCCCTCTCACGGGTCACCTGGCGCAGCTGGAACAGGATGGTGTCCAGGTTGTCACCAGCTGGCCGGTTGTCGTTGAGGGCTGGGGGCGGAGACGAGGCTGAGCCGTTACCGGTACCGGGGGGTGAACCTGCAACAGTGAGTATGTCACCACGGGCAAGAGCAGCTCACCGCCACCGGAATACATGGGACAGGAAGGGGAAGGGTTTGGAGAAGATGAAATGGACGCTTGCATCATAATATCAACCAAACACAGAAATACCTAAGGTTATAAAGAAACATTTTATAAGCGCAGTCCTTCATATTGGAAGAGCACTAGAGTTCAGTGAGAATTGATTGAATAACCTCTAACTTTAAGTGATTCTTGATCTGGTTCTCCTGTGTCTCATTCTGGGTAAAATAGGGTTCTACCACAGGTGTATACAGGCCTACCACATCTGACTTGAGTTAAACAAGTTATTTACATAAACAAGAATTAGACTTGCAAGTTGACATTAATGTATTATTCAGATGAAGGCTGAGGTAAGGCACATAAATCTCAAGTTAGGATTTCAGCTAACAAACAAGAAAGAGTAACCTCACTTGAACCTCATGCAACATTGTCAACTTCTACTAGGCCTAATACTGTATTAATGTAGTATATGAGTGCAATGTTTCTCAAAAACCCAGTTACCACCACCATTAGACTGACAATTATGATTAAACGCAACACAGCAAGTCTGGACTATGACAAAACAAACCTAAAGTGGTTGAGGCCTTGTCCTTGACATTCTCAACCAATTCACTATCAAAGAACTGCTTTAGCACAGCATATTCTGATATGAAATTCCTCTAATATTTTCCATGTAAATATCCACATTTTCCAAGAATAGCCTCAGATCCACAAGGCAACAATGCTGGTAATCTCAGACAGCAGCATACTAGAGATGGGATTTATATCTCATAAAACATATTTCTGGAACTTTTTGTCTGTCTGGCTTATGCAGAGTCTCTGGGGCACTTTTATCGCGTTGCATTAAGCAATAGAATCATGTAGTCGTACAAAAAGACAATTTAAAAGGTAAATTGAGGAAGTAGAAAATAAAAGATTAATAGTCTACATTGAAATTAATAATTTCCCCTGTTCCCTTAGCTACGATGACATTTGTTCCATCCTTTTATTGACCTACAGATCATGAAAAAAAGCTTGTTTTTTTTCTACTAAGCTGCTGTAGGCCAATAGTCTATCCTAATACTTTCAAATATCCCTTTACCTTCTCTTTGCGTCTCTTCCTTGTGACCACCTATAGGTGAAACACCTGGATCATCTAAACATGACTACGGTGTGATACAGGACGTGTTTAGTTAGCCTACCAAGGGCTGTTACGATGACTGTATTACCGCCACACCCGGCGGTCATGAAGGCAGTCAAATTCCACATGACCGTTTAGTCATGGTAACTAGGCTTCTCCAAGCTCAGATGCTGCTGATGGCCATAAGTAGCCTGCCAAACATGGTAACTGTCTGGTACTCGCCACTCTATTGTCCCTCTAATCACTCTGACATCAATGCAAATATAATTGAAAATCTAAATCAAACAGTTCATGAGAACCCAGGAGCTCATGTTGCGCAACATTTCTATAGGCTATGCAATTGCGCGAGAAAACAGTGATGGCCTCCATTAAAAAGAGGATCCCATCAGCTTTCTGTAGGCTAGGCCTACTATATTTATTTCTCAACTTTCCTAATGTTAAGCACGTTGCTTATCTTTACAACAGGAGTATAGCCTACCAGGCTGGCATGACAATAAACCACGGGGAAAAGTGACCTCCATTCGCTATTTAAGTGCATAGATGACATCTATTGTTTCCCGCTGCCCCCGTTTCGATACAGGTGCATGATAATGGTTCATTCTAAATCAAAACAAATTTCACACATATATTATTTAGTATATGTAAAGACAAGATTAAAGTAGTCTGATGGGTGACAATATTAGCCTATCACTTGAGGGCGCTGCATTGCCGCTTCTGTGCGCTGCATTGTCGCTTGTGAATGATGCCCAGCGTGTGCAGTAAGGCAAGAAACAGCTCATGCCTTTTTCAAATCATAGTCACACACTTCATGTAGTCTAGCCCATAGGCCTGCCTATATGTTTTGATAAGGTTTGTATCACAGCTAGAGTAGCCAAAAAACTTTAAATGAAGCACATTAATTCTCTTTACAATCGTTGTAGAGCCTAACTGGCATACATAGTCGGCGCGTGAGTTTCAACTTTGGGGAAGATAATTTATACCATAAAAATGCACCTTTATAATAAAGCATTACATTAATAATCACATTCGCGGTCACTTTTGAGAACAGTGTTTTCCCGCTAACTGCATTTTGGAACATTCACGCTTACGGCCTACTGCCGTGAGCACATTGCTGCGCTTATAATGTGAAGAAATAGCCTAATAGTTTATCACCATTTTAAGCTAAACGTTCTGATCTGTGGCATCAGCCTCATTGCTTTTAAAATGTTTGATGCAAGTGGTTGTATTCATTTTGGATCTATCGCATCCCACAACTGTCCCAAAGCATGTTTGGAATATTTATTTATTGCATAGAAGGACAAGTTAACCAATAGAATGTCGACTTTTGTACCATGGGGCATAGTAGATTGACACAGGCTAGTACTTTTGCTGTTTGTTAGGCCAACTCATCTTGTTGGTTGATGAAAATTAGGCTAAATGTGGACAATTCTGCTAAACAGCTAAAATATGCGCCTCAGAATTTGATGAGGGATGCGCAGTTGCGTCCGTCTTCACTTGTAGTCTACTTCTAGCTGAGATGCCTGTGAGAAGGAACCAATCACGTGACGGGCATTGGCTAATAAGAATTGAGATATCTGAGAGAGCCATGTGAGTGAGGTGCTTCGGAGGACGGCAGCTCGGAAAAGGGAATTATAATATTCAGCCCAAAAGCACAACGGCCACTGGCCGCAAAAGGCATGGATTTTTTAGGGGGCATTATGGCCACACAATGGGGATGCCGCCGTGAAATTTGAGGCCTGGTGAGAATATTGTCAAGTGCTTGTCAAATTGTGAATGAGAGACTGATGAACTGTGTACAAGCCTGCACTGCCTTCCATGCTACTTTTTTCAAATCATCATTAGAGTCGCATCATGCAGCCTTAGAATACATTCCAAATCCAAACATATAGCCCAACGTTTGTATCACAACTAAAGTTGCATAAATAACCTTAGATTAAGCATATAGAAGGACATGTTTCTTTGTTAACCGCTAAACACAAGAATAGCCGCATGTCCGCACTCTCTCGGAAATTGTTTGTAGAAAATATCCCTTTTATTTTATTCAGCTATGTTCAATTGTATTCTTCATACTATAAAATAATGCCACGGAATACTAAGCTAATCTTGTCTGCTAAATGAACTAGTGTAGGCCACAGCCATATGGCGTAGCCAGAACAGGACAACTAAGAGTATGCCATTTTGTTCTTCTAAAATGTCTTCATTTCATGTTTCTTTAGACCGGTCTAAAATAAATAAAATGATTTATTGTGATGGTGTAGGCTATATTAAATGGATTTATTCTAGATGTTTCAAAAAGGTCTGTATCAGTGGCTTCTAGACTGTGTGGAAGCAAGGAGATTCTAAACATGTTTATGTTAATTACTGGTCAATTACCATGGGACTGGCAGTTATTTGCTTGACAATCACCGGCTGACAAAATGTCATAACCGCCACAGCACTAACACGGAACCCAAACCGGCTGCGCGCGTGTGCGCTATCGTGCATAAATGTATTTTGTCCCCCTACACCAAACGCGATCACGACACACAGGTTAAAATATCAAAACAAACTCTGAACCAATGACATTAATTTGGGGACAGGTCAAAAAGCATTAAATAAGTATGGCAAATTAGCTAGTTAGCTTGCACTTGTTAGCTAATTTGTCCTATTTAGCTATCTTGCTGTTGCTAGCTAATTTGTCCTGGGATATAAACATTGAGTTGTTATTTTACCTGAAATGCACAAGGTCCTCTACTCCGACAATTAATCCACACATAAAACAGCCAACCGAATTGTTTCTAGTCATCTCTCCTCCTTCCAGGCTTTTTTATCTTTGAATTTATATGTTGATCGCATCTAAACTTTCATAGTATTACCACGACGACCGGCAAAACAGTTGGTCTTTCAATCACCCATGTGGTTATAACCAATGTGGAGATGGCACGTCGGTACCTGCTTCTATAAACCAATGACGAGATGGGAGAGGCAGGACTTGCTGCACGTTCTGCATCAGAAATAGAAAGGAGTTCTATTTTAGCCCTTGGCATCGCAGACGCTTGTTGGCGCGCGCGAGCAGTGTGGGTATAATATTTGAATAACATGGATTTCTAAATTTATTTTGTGACACTCGCGCACGTGACGTGTCCAGTCTGGTCAGCATGTAAGCCTACACCACGCCTTTCAGAGAAGACCCCTCTACCTCCCTTCACCCTCTCTCTCTTTTAGTTTACCCCTCTTTCCCACTCATCCCAGAACAGAAGCAGGCTTGTCAGGGTGGCCGACACAGACCCATCTCTCTCTACCTCTACCTCCCTCCCTCACTTCCCAGAACAGAAACAGAAGGAGGAGCGGGCCAGACCAAGAGACAGACGGACAGGCAGGCAGAGCCAAACAGGCAGGAATTCGGAGGATTATGTGCCATCCTTGGCATCAGGTTGGGCCTTTAAGGGTTTACGTAACACCCAGTGATGCTGAGTCATTGGACCCCTGTCAAGCTCTGGCACTAAGTGAGTGTTAAGGAGGTAGCATGGTGAACACACACAGAAAATGTCCTAGGCCCAATACTTACCGACACTGCTTAGGGAGCTGCTACTCTCAGAGTCTGAGGGCATGGTGGAGAGAACACTGTATGTAGAGCCTGCAGAGACAGTGAAGAGGTGGAGAAGAAGAGAGTAACCAGTCAAAAAGAAGATCCCGAAATCAGGTATTTTCCATTGAAGTCGTTCTTGAAACAAATGGTTTGGTTCGTCAATCGATGAATTAATACTGTAAAGTTAGCTTCATAACCCAATACAAATATGCATGAAAATAAATTGACAAATATATATTCTCCTGTACTTATGATTTTAACTCAAATTTATTCATGTCCCCTCTCGCTCTCCATGCAACTAGTACAATGCTTTGATGTATATTTCCTGTATGGCCCTGCTAGTCAAGCAGAGTGTCACAGTTAGAAAGGAGAAAATCACATTCTAAGTCAAGCAGCACATGGAGACAGCACTCAGGACAATGATGCCCTATTTGCATAGTGCTACACACTGCTCAAGGCGCCTGCATGCTTCCCAGCAGAAACAGTTCCAAAAAAGGTCATGCATATATTATGACATTGTGACGTTTTTGTTTGTTTTGGACTTCGGTAAAGGTTTTTTCGGCTGTTCGGGCACAACATTTTCTCAAGGCAAGCCAAAGTCGGTACCTGAAGTCTACTCCCCTTCGTTGGTGATTGGTCAACAGTAGGGATTCTTCAATAAAGTCTGTCGTCATTCAACGAGAGACGACTCGTTTTCAAGCACATTTTTTCGATTGAGAAATACTGGACAAAACATCTTAGTTAGATGTAAAATTGCATGATTAAGAGCTCCTTGACAAAAGGCTGAAACTAATGACTGATTTGAGTTCTTAGATTCATTTTGAAGTACATACTGGCAACGGCATCTCAAAATGGACATTTTTGCTGCTTTATTCTTGTTTTTCAAGCGATGGTCTTTTAAGGGAGTATGCGAGCACACTAGTTTGGTTCGCCTAGCCGACCTGAAGCATGCCGACTCCTTTACGCCCAGGGAGATTTCATTTGATATTTATACGTTTTAGTCATTTAGCAGATGCTCTTATCCAGAACAACTTACAGGAGCAATTAGGGTTAAGTGCCTTGCTCAAGGGCACAGACAGATTTTACCTAGTCGGCTTGGAGATTTGAACCAGTGACCTTTCGGTTACTGGCCCAATGCTCTTAACCACTAGGCTACCTTTTCATGTAGAGGAAGCCATAGAGGGAGCTATACAAGGTCATGCTGCTGGACATCACCGCTCTAGCTGCAGCAACAGAGTGACTGCCTTTAAGGGGCCACGTAAACATATGAGTTTAACCCTTTGCGGAGTGAGTTCTTAGAATGTCATCATTCTCAGTGTTCCACTTTGGAATTTTTACTTCAGTACAGACTGAATGAGCAGCCCTTGCTGTTGTCATCTTTAAGAATCAGTTAGAATGTTTGCCATAGTACATAATAGACATACCGTTTAGTGTTCCTCTGAGTATTAAGACAAACAGATATACAATAGCTGGTTATATATAGTCTAATGGGTATATTGTGATCAACTGAGATGTGCCTCTGTCACACTTCAAGCAGGCATAAGACTGCAATTAAAAGGAGAAGTTATTTTTTTGTTTACAACCAAATCAATTTGTATTGTAAATGGCATGTTATAGAAGGGTCCAGACACCTTTGTGATTTCACATGTTTTCGATAGTTACCCCAAAACAGCAAATCACTTCCTCATCCTCATTGTGTAGTATGGGGGCCCCCAAAATAACAAAATAGCCAAAAACACCTCCAAACATAATTTTAGAAATGGCAAAGCTCTCAGTAAAGTGATGCAGGTCTTTAGATGTTGTACACATGAAATTGTGTCATTCAGAACTTTATCTGTAATGTTATATTCTCTTTTGTGCTACTCAAGCCATTTAAATTTTCCATGTAGCCTGCTGCTACAGGTAACTGCCAAAATAAAAGGTAAACACCCCACGTTTTCAATATAAATTGTATCACTCATTACACAAGTGTTCCCTTTATTTTATTTATGTATTTTTTATTTTACCTTTATTTAACTAGGCAAGTCAGTTAAGAACAAATTCTTATTTTCGATGACGGCTTAGGAACAGTGGGTTAACCTTGTTCAGGGGCAGAATAACAGATTTTTACCTTGTCAGCTCGGGGATTCAATCTTGCAACCTTACAGTTAACTAGTCCAACGCTCTAACCACCTGATTACATTGCACTCCACGAGGAGACTGCCTGTTACGTGAATGCAGTAAGAAGCCAAGGTAAGTTGTTAGCTAGCATTAAACTTATCTTATAAAAAACAATCAATCATAATCACTAGTTAAATACACATGGTTGATGATATTACTAGTTTATCTAGCGTGTCATGCATTGCATATAATCGATGCGGTGCGTATTTGCGAAAAAGGACTGTCGTTGCTTCAATGTGTACCTAACCATAAACATCAATGCCTTTTTTTAAATCAATACACAAGTACATATTTTTAAACCTACATATTTAGTTAATATTGCCTGCTAATCTGGCTCGTTGCGAACTCTGTGAAGACTTTATTTTATTCCTAACAAAGACAGCCAACTTCGCCAAACGGGGGAATATTTAACAAAAGCACATTTGTGAAAAAAGCACAATCGTTGCACGACTGTACCTAACCATAAACATCAATGCCTTTCTTAAAATCAATACACAGAAGTATATATTTTTAAACCTGCATATTTTGCTAAAAGAAATCCAGGTTAGCAGGCAATATTAACCAGGTGAAATTGTGTCACTTCTCTTGCGTTCATTGCACGCAGAGTCAGGGTATATGCAACAGTTTGGGCCGCCTAATTTGCCAGGATTTTACGTAATTATGACATAACATTGAAGGTTGTGCAATGTAACAGGAATATTTAGACTTATGGATGCCACCCGTTAGATAAAATACGGAACGGTTCCATATTTCACTGAAAGAATAAACGTTTTGTTTTCAAGATGATAGTTTCCGGATTCGACCATATTAATGACCTAAGGCTCGTATTTCTGTGTGTTGTGTTATAATTAAGTCTATGATTTGATAGAGCAGTCTGACTGAGCGATGGTAGGCACCAGCAGGCTCGTAAGCATTCATTCAAACAGCACTTTTGTGCGTTTTGCCAGCAGCTCGTCGCTGTGCTTCAAGCATTGCGCTGTTTATGACTTCAAGCCTATCAACTCCAGAGATTAGGCTGGTGTAACCAATGTGAAATGGCTAGCTAGTTAGCGGGGTGCGCGCTAATAGCGTTTCAAACGTCACTCGCTCTGAGACTTGGAGTGGTTGTTCCCCTTGCTCTGCATGGGTAACGCTGTTTCGAGGGTGGCTGTTGTCGATGTGTTCCTGGTTCGAGCCCAGGTACGAGCGAGGAGAGGGACGGAAGCTATACTGTTACACTGGCAATACTAAAGTGCCTATAAGAACATCCAATAGTCAAAGGTATATGAAATATAAATCGTAGAGAGAGAAATAGTCCTATAATAACTACAACCTAAAACTTCTTACCTGGGAATATTGAAGACTCCTGTTAAAAGGAACCACCAGCTTTCATATGTTCTCATGTTCTGAGCAAGGAACTTAAACGTTAGCTTTCTTACATGGCACATATTGCACTTCTACTTTCTTCTCCAACACTTTGTTTTTGCATTATTTAAACCAAATTGATCATGTTTCATTATTTATTTGAGGCTAAATTGATTTTATTGATGTATTATATTAAGTTAAAATAAGTGTTCATTCAGTATTGTTGTAATTGTCATTAGCACAAAAAAAAATGAAAAATTGCCGATTTAATTGGTACCGGCTTTTTTTGGTCCTCCAATAATAGGTATCGGCGTTGAAAAATCATAATCGGTCGACCTCTACTCTCAAGTGCTATACAGCCAACTCATATGGTCGCTGGCATTTAGCATAAAAATGACCAAGTATAGATCTGGGACTAGGCTGGGGTAAATGAGCTGCTTGCTGTCCCTCTAGCAGAAATGCTGAACAGCAGCAGTCTAGCTGGTCCAGTAATGCCCCTACTTGCATTACAGCGAACACACAGCCTATTATCAGCCAAGCTAGTGGTGCTTTAACCCTGAAGAATACTAGAAGTCAACATAAGTGAGACAAAGTTAAAAAAACAACTATGATAGCAACTCATAAATCTCGATAGCGGAGGTGCATTGCTCGAGTCCCCTGGGGCCACAGTCCTGTTGATTACATCACCGATGGCTTTTGACAAGGGACTAATTTCTCCAGGTGTGTGAATTCTCCAGCCAATCAGTATTGGGAGACTGGGAGAGACCAGGGAGACAGGGAAACCAGCAGAATGCTGTGACCACTTGGCAAGCTTACAGTCATCATTAGGCTATAGCTTGTCTTGGGCATGCAGTTGTGTAATATACTGTGATCAGATTATATCTGTACATTGAATAATCTTGAGTTATCTCAGAGAGCAGAACACCGTCGCTCCTTTATGAACAAGGTAGGTAAATGTTAATACACACCCTGTCTAGACTACATCTTATCATGACATAACAAAGTAGCGGGAAACACAGGCCTTTGGTCATGCATCAGAGACTGCATTGGAATAGTGACAGAGAAGGTGACGGACGGACGGTAGACCACAGAGAGAGGGGGGGGGGGGTAGAAGACAGAGCGAGAGGGGGGGTAGATAGAGAGAGGGGGGGGGGTAGAGAGAGGGGGGGGTAGAAGACAGAGAAGAGGGGAGGTGGATGAGAGAGGGGGGGGTAGATGACAGAGAAAGAGAGGGGGGGGGTAGATGATAGAGAGGAACATTTTACATCTCGCTAGAAATTCATAATGAAACGATCTTAACAGAGAAAAACATCCTCGTGTGGTACCTATATCCCCCCAATAGAATCGCCATGCTTTAACGATGACAGCTTCTCCATCCTAGAGGGGGAGATCAACCAGTTCCAGGCCCAGGGACATGTACTGTACTAGTTTATAGCGACCTAAATGCCAGAACTGAACAAGAACCCGACAACCTCAGCACACAGGGGGACAACCACCTACCTGGATGTGACAGCTTCCCTCCCCAATAAGCCCCCCTTGACACAACTAAGACAACATAACCAACATAAATGGGTCACAACTCCTGCAGCTCTGTCGGACGCTGGGTATCTACAGTTGAAGTCGGAATTTTACATACACCTTAGCCAAATACATTTAAACTCAGTTTTTCACAATTCCTGACATTTAATCCGAGTAACAATTCCCTGTTTTAGGTCAGTTAGGGTCACCACTTTATTTTTAGAATGTGAAATGTCAGAATAATAGGAGAGAGAATGATTTATTCCAGCTTTTATTTCTTTCATCACATTCCCAGTGGGTCAGAAGTTTATATACACTCAATTAGTATTTGGTAGCATTGCCTTTAAATTGTTTAACTTGGGTCAAACGTTTCGGGTAGCCTTCCAGAAGCTTCCCACAATAAGGTGGTTGAATTTTGGCCCATTCCTCCTGACAGAGCTGGGGTAACTGAGTCAGGTTTGTGGGCCTCCTTGCTCGCACACGCTTTTTCAGTTCTGCCCACAAATTTTCTATAGGACTGAGGTCAGGGCTTTGTGATGGCCACTCCAATAACTTTACTTTGTTGACCTTAAGCCATTTGCCACAACTTGTAAGTATGCTTGAGGTCATTGTCCATTTGGAAGACCCAAGATTTAACATCCTGACTGATGTCTTGAGATGTTGCGTCAATATATCCACAATGTCCCGTCCTCATGATGCCATCTATTTTGTGAAGTGCACAAGTCCTTCTTGCAGCAAAGCACCTCCACAACATGATGCTGCCACCCCCGTGCTTCACCGTTGGGATGGTGTTCTTCGGCTTGCAAGCCTCCCCCTTTTTCCTCCAAACATAACGATGGTCATTATGGCCAAACAGTTCTATTTTTGTTTCATCAGACCAGAGGACATTTATCCAAAAAGTATGATCTTTGTCCCCATGTGCAGTTGCAAACCGTAGTCTGGCTTTTTTATGGCGGTTTTGGAGCAGTGGCTTCTTCCTTGCTTAGCGGCCTTTCAGGTTATGTCGATATAGGACTTGTTTTACTGTGGATATAGATACTTTTGTACCTGTTTCCTCCAGCATTGTGAAGAGGAGAATTGATACAGGCTAGAATCAGTAGCCTACTGTCATTTCATATTATGAGACAAAAACACCCAAACCCACTCTGCAACGAAGAGTAGCCTACCCGGTGTGCTCGAAAGACTGGCCCCGTCATTAGCAAAAAGAAAGAGCAGGCCAGTGCGAGGGAGAGAGAGCGAGGAGGGGCAGGCAGGACAGCGCGAGAGCGAGGAGGGGCAGGCAGGACAGCGCGAGAGCGAGGAGGGGCAGGCAGGACAAAGCCAGGAAGAGAGAGCGAGGAGGGGCAGAGGCAGGACAGCGCGAGAGCGAGGAGGGGCAGAGGCAGGACAGCGCGAGAGCGAGGAGGGGCAGAGGCAGGACAGCGCGAGAGCGAGGAGGGGCAGAGGCAGGACAGCGCGAGAGCGAGGAGGGGCAGAGGCAGGACAGCGAGAGAGCGAGGAGGGGCAGGCAGGACAGCGAGAGAGCGAGGAGGGGCAGGCAGGACAGCGAGAGAGCGAGGAGGGGCAGGCAGGACAGCGAGAGAGCGAGGAGGGGCAGGCAGGACAGCGAGAGAGCGAGGAGGGGCAGGCAGGACAGCGAGAGAGCGAGGAGGGGCAGGCAGGACAGCGAGAGAGCGAGGAGGGGCAGGCAGGACAGCGAGAGAGCGAGGAGGGGCAGGCAGGACAGCGAGAGAGCGAGGAGGGGCAGGCAGGCCAGGGCGAGAAAGGAGGGGCAGGCAGAACTGTGCACATACGCAACGTAATCTGCATCTCGCCATGTTTTAATTGTCTGGCATGCCTCACAAATTTTGCCCTTGACAATCAACCGTCCTCTGTTGTGGATGATGTTGGCTTTCGCCCGACTGGACGAGCACCGGTACACGTTGCCCTACCGGAGTTACACAGTAATAGCGTCAGTGCTATTAGCTTCACGACATATTTTGGAACGCAGTTTGGTCTTCACGTGTCAAAAAACAATTTGATGTGTTAAATCATCTTTAATTTTGACACGTCAAATAACAGTTCTATTATAGAATGTTGTGTGTTCTGAATTTGCATGTGCAAGCCAAGCACCACCACTACTATCAGTAGCACTGTCAAAGCTGTAAAAAAAAAGTCTGCAAACACCGACCACGAACGATGTGTTTACAATACTACGTTGGTAATAAAGCATTATTTGCTTGACCGCAACGTCGACCGGTAGCTAGCTTGCTGGACCGGTAGCTAGCTTTAGCTCGGTACCTAGCCAGCACCAATACAACCAGCCTGAAAACAATGACCAGTAGAACCTGCAGTCATTTTCATTATTCTCAGCAATGATTTAGGAATCCTTGTGAGTAAGTATTAGCTAGGTAGCCACTTGTTGTTCGCTTATTAAAGTTGATCATTTCATGAAAATAAATAGCTAGCCAGCTACTTAACCCTGTTGCCAAAAGCTAACGTTATAAGCAGCCAGCTAACTTAATCTGTCTACAGTAGTGAGGCTCGACCGGACAGGGTTATGTTGTGAAGCTAGCCACAATAAGGATTTGGCACAGTAGTGGTATTTTCAGTTTGCCTTCAAAATAAAAGTACCTATTTGAAAGTGATGCAGATGGTTACAAAGTGATGTTATCATGCCATATTTATACTAGATAATGTTAAACAAGGTTGGAATGTGAAGCAATGAAATGGGGTATCAGGCTACTCGGTGACACCCACAGAACACAACTGTGAAGAGTTTATGCAAATATTAGCATTGTAGCTCTTATCGCGGGACCGTGACTGTGTGAAATCACCTCCCCAGTCAGCCTATTGTGTGTATTGACATTCATATTGTCCTGTACAGCTTTACCTAAGGATTTGGGATCAATGAAATGGGGTATCAGTCTACTCAATAAAATGTTTCCCAACGTCCTCCTCAGAGTTATCAGACTTCAAAACATCCACACGGTATTGTTTTTCCTCGAATAGTGTTCAATACACATAGGTTGACAATAAATGTGGCTCAATTCACAGTTGTTTCAGAGTCCCACAATAAGAGCTACGACAATAATGTCATTGATCCACAATCCATAGGTAAGGCTGTTCAGTGAAATAACTATGCCCCCAACACAATTGTAAAATATAATACATCCAGTGTGAGTTCAGGTTTGTCAAATTAACAAAATTGTCTTTTGTTGATTTTATATAACATTCCAACCTCATTTAGCATGATCTATTCAATTATGGCATAATTCTACTATTTGTATTCATTTGCATTACTGTCAATGACATAGTAGTTTAATTTTGAAGGCTAACCGAAGTCCACTATTGTGGCTAATCTTTATTGTGGCTTTCTTCACATAGATGGGGCCAACCACCATTAATCAAAGAACTGTCATATATATTACGATTATTTTAGATTATGACACCTAGCTATCGAGTTAGCTAGCAAACTATAGCTACTGAAACAGATGTCTTTTTGCTATGTTTATGGGGAAGAACATTGTTTGCATCCATGAGCTAGCTAGCTTTTATTTATGACCAGCACTGACAAATTTACCAGCATCATTGATCAATCGTTGTGACATATGAAATACGAGTGCTGGTGTAATCAATGTGTAATAACTACTAAAAAAATGTATGAACGTGTTAAATTATAATGTGATGTACAGTCATATTCAGGTCCAGATTGGTCAACAAGCTTATTTGACACGCAAAGACCCAAAAGGCGTTCCATAGTATGAGAAACCCTGGTTGAGAATGAAACGACTGAACAAATGAACATCAAAACAGAACAGGAAGTAAGTGAAAGAAATAGGTTTTGATTATGTTTTACTGGTAATGGGGACATACGTAAATGCCAACAAAATAACTTTTTGGTCAGTGTGGTGTGTGTGTGTGTAACCTTTATTTAACTAGGCAAGTCCGTTAAGAACAAATTCTTATTTACAATGACGGCCTACACCGGCCAAACCCGGACAACGCTGTGCCAATTGTGCGCCGCCTTATTCATGGCCGGATGTGATACAGCCTGGATTCGAACCAGGGACTGTAGTGACGCCTCTTGCACTGAGATGCAGTGACTTAGAACGCTGTGTCCATGTGTGTGTGTTAACTATTAAACTGTACTAGAATGCTTAAAAGGCAGCTAAAATGTTAAATATTGGTTAACGGTATCGGCCAAAAATGTCATATCGGTACATCACTAACTGTGATAACTGCACTGTGATTTAAATTGTGGGGGAAAAATTGGTTATGGATTTTTCTTAACGTTATGGACCCCAACTTCACACCCCTAGTTGTAACCCGTTATGCTGGAGTGGATACACCACGGCAGTACAATAGACAATAACAAAATGCCCAGTGACATGTAGTATAACATAAGGCCTATGAAATTACATCATATCCAGCAGACAGGCTGGGTGTACGATGGATGGATTGATGGCCTAATCTAGAGACATGCTGGGAGAGAAAGAGAGCGGTTGTAGCTTGGCGCTACAGTAGTCAGATCCCAGGAGAGAGATAAGAGCACTGGGTTGGTAGTAGTGAGTAGCAGTAACAAAGTGTCAGGACATAACTCATTGTGTCCCCATGGTTTATGTGCTGCTGGGAGTGGGACACTAGTCGACAGGCAGACAGACCCACAGGTCCTGTCCTAGTCCGTGTACACACACAGAGAACAGCAAGCTGCTGATTGGGAACTTTGGGCCTGCTACACTTCAAAACAGATGCCAAGTCTGAGGAAGAGACTAAAACAAAAGAGCGATAAGGGCATAGAAAGAGAGAAACGGGGAGGGTGGGTGAGATAGCTAGAAGACAGAAAGAGAGGCCTTCTCGTAACGACTGCCTCTCAGCTCACCACAAATCAGTAGAGCGTAAAAACAGAGGTGTTTTCAGAGTACACTGCACACACCTGAGCCGAGTTGAGGTGTAGCACAGTCGCCCAGAGGCAATGGTCCATCTTCAATACACAGAGAGAGCTCCTGTCAGGGAGCAGCGCATAACACATTCCTCTTTGTGTCTGTTTAAATCAATGTCTCAGTCAGTCAGGAGAGAGGCCTATACAGGTAGAACTACTCTATAGGTGAAACACCAAAGCACTGCAGGGGACTGGGAGAAGTCTCTCCACAAAGCACTGCAGGGGACTGGGAGAAGTCTCTCCACAAAGCACTGCAGGGGACTGGGAGAAGTCTCTCCACAAAGCACTGCAGGGGACTGGGAGAAGTCTCTCCACAAAGCACTGCAGGGGACTGGGAGAAGTCTCTCCACAAAGCACTGCAGGGGACTGGGAGAAGTCTCTCCACAAAGCACTGCAGGGGACTGGGAGAAGTCTCTCCACAAAGCACTGCAGGGGACTGGGAGAAGTCTCTCCACAAAGCACTGCAGGGGACTGGGAGAAGTCTCTCCACAAAGCACTGCAGGGGACTAGAAGCCATGAAATTGGTTTTGATTAGCCCTATTGCACCATATGTGTATGAATGAAATCAGCTTGAAATGCTATAGCATAGTTTATTATACAAGGCAAAGATACCGGTGGTCTACTTAGGCTATATATTCTCTAATTGACAAAATACAACTCTCATATTGGCAGTTTTGAAGGATTGATATTTTTAAAATCCCATTGAAAGAATAACCATAATAAACAAAATGTTGCATTAGGGCCCTGCATTTTGCACAATGTGACATGCCTGCATTTGAACTTTTATTATAGCTTTTCATAATCTGAGAACCAATTAGGCTAATGGTGCATCAAATGAAGGTACATTTCTCTGGGTTTCCCACAGCAGCCATATTGGGAAGGTTGGAGAAGGGAGAACCAAAGCGCTGCTCTTCCTCCACGGTCTACGTGCTTGCAAGTGTGTGTGTGCCTTGAAGTCAAAGGGGTGTGTCTTGTGTGTGTTTGTACAGTGTATGATGCATGCACTGTGTGTGTGTGTGTCTCAGTGAAAGGAGGAGAGAGTCTGCCAGTGAGGAAATGCGAATGAGAGGATGACTTGAGAGCAGGTTGCTATCACACACACGAGTTGTCTCCTCTCTACGCTCCCTTTCCTTCTCTGCCTGAAGCAACTAGGAGGCTCGTCTCCGTTCTCTCACCAGCCCTGCCTGGTTAAACGCAGTAATCGCGTCAGCCTGAATCGCTGCACTTAAGATAATGAAAATAATTCAAAAATACCTCGACTACAGCTCTCCCTGTGTGTGTGCGCTGAGGCAGGAGTTAATAGAGAGGGCATTGGAGGCATGATAATACACATCTCACAGAGACACCTTACAACAGGCAGAGTAGAGTGCTCTGGTGAATAACCGCCATGGACCCACTCCGACTGCGTACTACATGCAACCATATCCTCTATGCAGTGCACCACTTCTGACTAGGGCCCATATTAGTGCACTACTTCTGACTAGGGCCCATAGGGCTTTGGCCAAAAGTAGTGCACTACGTAATGGAATATGGTGCCTTGGGGGACGCAGTCGAAGTTCCATACGTACAGCCCTGCTGCTGCTCCTCTCGTCTACAGCATTAAACACCAAGGTGGCAATGTGCAAATTGCCAATGTCGCAAGTTTAACAGAGATGGTTCAGTGAGTGAAACACACCTGTGTGATGAGTTATAGTTACTCATTCCATGTGTTATAATTATTTTTTCCCCCTCTCTGCATTGTTGGGAAGGGCCCATAAGTAAACATCTCCCTCTCCGCCTTGCTCCCCGTCTCCACACAGCCACTGACTAAATGAAGCATGGTATCACCAACCATTCAAAACAGTGCATTTTGATACTGGTGAATTGCAATACACTAAAAAGGGAGTATGCACTAAAGTGTGTATGCAGGCATACTAGGAATGTAACAATTCACAGACACATTGGTCCCCGATTCAAATGTTTAATGATAAAACAGCATTGGACTGCGGACCCTAAACCAATCCAAATGGGGCATGCATAGGTCTGGAAAACCGAATCAAACGTTAAGAAACACCAATTCTTCCGAAAATACCTCATCTTTTGTGACAACTGATGCACCCTCTCCTTCAGTACCAAACTAAGCATGGAACTGTGTTGTAAGTCATTGATCTACAAGAGATTTTGCATGCCTAACAACCCTAGGGAATATTAATAGCCTTGGCAAAGTGCGCACTATTTCGATGGTTCAGGTTCACCATTAGCAATAGTTTTGGTAGTCAAAACAATGAGTAGACCTACAGTTGAAGTCGGAAGTTTACATACACTTGGGTTGGAATCATAAACTCGTTTTTCAACCACTCCACAAATTTCTTGTTAACAAACTATAGTTTTGGCAAGTCGGTTAGGACATCTACTTTGTGAATGACGCAAGTCATTTTTCCAACAATTGTTTACAGACAGATTATTTCACTTATAATTCACTGTATCACAATTCCAGTGGGTCAGAAGGTTACATTCACTAAATTGACTGTGCCTTTAAACAGCTTGGAAAATTCCAGAGAATGATGTCATGGCTTTAGAAGCTTCTGATAGGCTAATTGACATCATTTGAGTCAATTGGAGGTGTACCTGTGGATGCATTTCAAGGCCTTCCTTCAAACCCAGTGGCTCTTTGCTTGACATCATGGGAAAATCAAAAGAAATCAGCTAAGACCTCAGAAAAAATATTGTAGATCTCCACAAGTCTGGTTCATCCTTGTTAGCAATTTCCAAACGCCTGAAGGTACCGTGTTCATCTGTACAAACAATAGTACGCAAGTATAAACACCATGGGACCACGCAGCCGTCATACCGCTCAGGAAGGAGACGCGTTCTGTCTCCTAGAGATGAACGTACTTTGGTGCGAAAAGTGCATCAATCCCAGAACAACAGCAAAGGACCTTGTGAAGATGCTGGAGGAAACAGGTACAAAAGTATCTATATCCACAGTAAAACAAGTCCCATATCGACACAACATGAAAGGCTGCTCAGCAAGGAAGAAGCCACTGTTCTAAAACCACCATAAAAAAAGCCAGTCTACGGTTTGCAACTGCACATGGGGACAAAGATCGCACTTTTTGGTGAAATGTCTGATGAAACAAAAATAGAACGGTTTGGCCATAATGACCATCGTTATGTTTGGAGGAAAAGGTGGGAGGCTTGCAATCCAAAGAACACCATCCCAACCGTGAAGCACGGGGGTGGCAGCATCATGTTGTGGTGGTGCTTTGCTGCCGGAGGGACTGGTGCACTTCACAAAATAGATGGCATCATGATGAGGAAGGAAAGGGATGTGGATATATTGAAGCAACATCTCAAGACATCAGTCAGGAAGTTAAAGCTTGGTTGCAAATGGGTCTTCCAAATGGACAATGACCCCAACCATACTTCCAAAGTTGTGGCAAAATGGCTTAAGGACAACAAAGTCAAGGTATTGGAGTGGCCATCACAAAGCCCTGACCTCAATCCTATAAAAAAAATGTGGGAAGAACTGAAAAAGTGTGTGCGAGCAAGGAGGCCTACAAACCTGACTCAGTTACACCAGCTCTGTGAGGAGGAATGGGCCAAAATTCACCCAACTTATTGTGGGAAGCTAGTGGAAGGCTACCCGAAACGTTTGACCCAAGTTAAACAATTTGAAGGCAATGCTACCAACTACTAATTGAGTGTATGTAAACTTCTAACCCACTGGGAATGTGATAAAATAAATAAAAGCTGAAATAAATCATTCTCTACTATTATTCTGACATTTCACATTCTTAAAATAAAGTGGTGATCCTAACTGACCTAAGACAGGGAATTTTTACTAGGATTAAATGAGTGAAAAACTGAGTTTAAATGTATTTGGCTAAGGTGTATGTAAACTTCTGACTTCAACTGTATATGGTCATTTTCAGATACACAGGGTAACGTCACTGTGCCCATGTTTGAGCGCTGACCAATGCAAGGTAGGCGGCCTGTTCCTGATCTTGCACATTAAATAGTATGCGTAAAACACCTGTCTCAACGTCAACAGTGAAGAGGCGACTCCGGGATGCTGGCCTTCTAGGCAGAGTTCCTCTGTCCAGTGTCTGTGTTCTTTTGCCCATCTTAATCCTTTTTATTGGCCAGTCTGCGATATGGCTTTTTCTTTGCAACTCTGCCTAGAAGGCCAGCATCCCGGAGTCGCCTCTTCACTGTTGATGTTGAGACTGGTGTTTTGCGTGTACTATTTAATGAAGCTGCCAGTTGAGGACTTGAGGCGTCTGTTTCTCAAACTAGACACACTAATGTGCTTGCCCTCTTGCTCAGTTGTGCACCAGGGCCTCCCACTCTTTCTATTCTGGTTAGAGCCAGTTTGCGCTGTTCTGTGAAGGGAGTAGTACACAGCGTTGTACGAGATCTTCAGTTTCTTGGCAATTTCTCACATGGAATAGCCTTCATTTCTCAGAACAAGAAGACTGACGAGTTTCAGAAGAAAGTTATTTTGAGCCTGTAATCGAACCTACAAATGCTGATGCTGCAGATACTCAGCTAGTCTAAAGAAGGCCAGTTTTATTGCTTCTTTAATCAGAACAACAGTTTTCAGCTGTGCTAACATAATTGCAAAAGGGTTTTCTAATGATCAATTAGCCTTTTAAAATGATAAACTTGGATTAGCTAACACAACGTGCCATTGGAACACAGGAGTGTTGGTTGCTGATAATGGGCCTCTGCACGCCTATGTTGATATTCCATTAAAGAATCTGCCGTTTTCAGCTACAATAGTCATTTACAACATTAACAATGTCTACACTGTATTTCTGATCAATTTGATGTTATTTAAATGGACACTTTTTTTGCTTTTTGTCCCCAAATGTTTGAACGGTAGTGTATCTAGATACGTATCCTCTTGAAAGGGAAAGACGCACATCCCTAATGCATACAGTGAGGGAAAAAAGTATTTGATCCCCTGCTGATTTTGTACGTTTGCCCACTGACAAAGAAATTATCAGTCTATAATTTTAATGGTAGGTTTATTTGAACAGTGAGAGACAGAATAACAACAAAAATATCCAGAAAAATGCATGTCAAAAATGTTATAAATTGATTTGTATTTTAATGAGGGAAATAAGTATTTGACCCCTTCTCAATCAAAAAAGATTTCTGGCTCCCAGGTGTCTTTTATACAGGTAACGAACGGAGATTAGGAGCACACTCTTAAAGGGAGTGCTCCTAATCTCAGTTTCTTACCTGTATAAAAGATACCTGTCCACAGAAGCAATCAATCAATCAGATTCCAAACTCTCCACCATGGCCAAGACCAAAGAGCTCTCCAAGGATGTCAGGGACAAGATTGTAGACCTACACAAGGCTGGAATGGGCTACAAGACCATCGCCAAGCAGCTTGGTGAGAAGGTGACAACAGTTTCTGTGATTATTCGCAAATGGAAGAAACACAAAAGAACTGTCAATCTCCCTCAGCCTGGGGCTCCATGCAAGATCTCACCTCGTGGAGTTGCAATGATCATGAGAACGGTGAGGAATCAGCCCAGAACTACACAGGAGGATCTTGTCAATGATCTCAAGGCAGCTGGGACCATAGTCATCAAGAAAACAATTGGTAACACACTATGCCGTGAAGGACTGAAATCCTGCAGCGCCCGCAAGGTCCCCCTGCTCAAGAAAGCACATATACATGCCCGTCTGAAGTTTGCCAATGAACATCTGAATGATTCAGAGGACAACTGGGTGAACGTGTTGTGGTCAGATGAGACCAAAATGGAGTTCTTTGGCATCAACCCAACTTGCCGTGTTTGGAGGAGGAGGAATGCTGCCTATGACCCCAAGAAACCATCCCCACCGTCAAACATGGAGGTGGAAACATTATGCTTTGGGGGTGTTTTTCTGCTAAAGGGACAGGACAACTTCACCGCATCAAAGGGACGATGGACGGGGCCATGTACCGTCAAATCTTGGGTGAAAACCTCCTTCCCTCAGCCAGGGTATTGAAAATGGGTCGTGGATGGGTATTCCAGCATGACAATGACCCAAAACACATGGCCAAGGCAACAAAGGAGTGGCTCAAGAAGAAGCACATTAAGGTCCTGGAGTGGCCTAGCCAGTCTCCAGACCTTAATCCCATAGAAAATCTGTGGAGGGAGCTGAAGGTTCGAGTTGCCAAACGTCAGCCTCGAAACCTTAATGACTTGAAGAAGATCTGCAAAGAGGAGTGGGACAAAAACCCTCCTGAGATGTGTGCAAACCTGGTGGCCAACTACAAGAAACGTCTGACCTCTGTGATTGCCAACAAGGGTTTTGCCACCAAGTACTAAGTCATGTTTTGCAGAGGGGTCAAATACTTATTTCCCTCATTAAAATGCAAATCAATTCATAACATTTTTGACATGCGTTTTTCTGGATTTTTTTGTTGATATTCTGTCTCTCACTGTTCAAATAAACCTACCATTAAAATTATAGACTGATCATTTCTTTGTCAGTGGGCAAACGTACAAAATCAGCAGGGGATCAAATACTTTTTTCCCTCACTGTATATACGATGTGCATTTATCAAGAGTCAACTGTAGTCCACCTTCAAACTGTCTGGGAACGGTTGGTTTAAACCTCCATTTGAGAAAGTGCATACAGGCTGAATGAATGACTGTCATTCAGATGCAACATTTTCTAAATGGTCTAGTACAGGGTTCACCAAGTACAAGTCACCAACCCTAGTACAGGGTTCGCGGCTGAATGTAATTGGGGACCACTAGTCTAGTAGGACAATAACTGGGTGTATAGTACTGGCTACATGCAATCTACTGTACAATGGAAAATAGAGAATATGACTGACACCATGTTATGGATTTATAAGCATAGTTATACGCATGCACATCATGCTAGGGTCGATATGAAAGGGCACGTCAGCCGCGAGAGCATTTCCATGGAAACAAGTCAGTCTGTGAGCGTATAATATAAAAGCCAGGAAGCACTTGTATTTAAACGTAAATGCAAATTACATGATATTACATATTGATGACAACTTGGGAAATTACGTGCACATTTAGCCCTACTGGCTACTGCATTTCATTTCCCCTAATAAACCTAAAGTAAAAGGACACTTGAATTACACTGAACAAAAATATAAATGCAACATGCAAACTGTTGGTCCTATGTTTCATGAGCTGAAAAGACCCCAGAAATGTTCCATACGCACAAAAAGCTTATTTCTCTATTTTGTGCACAAATGTGTTTATGTCCCTGTTAGTGAGCATTTCTCCTTTGCCAAGATAATCCATCCACCTGACAGGTGTGGCATATCTGGAAGCTGATTAAACAGCATGGTCATACACAGGTGAACCTTGTGCTGTGGACAATACAAGGCCACTAAATTTTGCAGTTTTGTCACAACAGAATGCCACAGATTTCTCAAGTTGAGGGAGTGCAATTGGCATGCTGACTGCAGGAATGTCCACCAGAGCTGTTGCAAGAACATTGTATGTTCATTGCTTTACCATAAGCCGCCTCCAACAAACATTTTAAGAATTTGGCAGTATGTCCCACAGCCCTCACAAACGCAGACCACATGTATGGCGTTGTGTGGGCGAGCGGTTAGCTGATGTCAACGTTGTGAACAGAATTCCCCATGTTGGCGATGGGGTTATGGTATGGGCAGGCATAAGCTACAGACAACGAACACACCCGCATTTTACCCAGGGCAATTTGAATGCATAGAGATACCGTGACGAGGTACTGAGGCCCATTGTCGTGCCATTCATCTGCTGCCATCACCTCATGTTTCAGCATGATAATGCACGGCCCCAATGCAAGGATCTGTACACAATTCCTGGAAGCTGAAAATGTCCCAGTTCTTCCATGGCCTGCATTGTCACCAGACATGTCACCCAACATGTCACCCATTGAGCATGTTTGGGATGCTCTGGATTGAAGTGTGTGACATGTTCCAGTTCCGGCCAATATCCATGAAGAAGTCAATTCATTAGGCCCTAATCCTCATTGCAGAGCAGTGGGACAACATTACACAGCCCACAATCAACAGCCTGATCAACTCTATGTGAAGGAGATGTGTCGCGCTGCATGAGGCAAAACGGTGGTCACACCAGATACTGACTGGTTCTGATCCATGCCTCTACTTTTTTTTTTTAAGATATATGTGACCTACAGATGCATAGCTGTATTCCCAGTCATGTGAAATCCATAGATTCGGGCCTAATGAATTTACTTCCTCATATGAACTGTAACTCAGTAAAATCAATGAATTTGTTGCATGTTGCCCTCTTCGTTCAGTATAGTTTGATGGGGGGGAAAAAGCATACCTAAATACAGTGAAATAGCCCCATCTGTATCCTATACATTGTATAATATGCCCACTATGAATGTGACTCTATATGTGCATTGCAACTGTAATGAAGATATGTTGTTACCTATATATGGGTGGTCTCTGAAGTGTTATTCTGGAATACATATTGCATGCTCCTCATACAAAAGGGAGGAATGGCAAGTGTGTTCATTTAGCATCTACTGCCTAGCCAAACAGTAGCAGAGTCCACACTGACTATAATAAATAGTGATAAGAGTTTGGTTATAGAGCCTGTGGCCTCTGTCTCTGCTGGAGATCATTTGAAGGTGAAATGTTGCTGTGGAATGAACAACGTGATGCTGAAACAGAACCAAACTTTGGTAACAACTTAATGTTAACAAAGTTCCATTCTTTTCAGCATCACATTTTTCATTCCACAGCAATATTTCACCTTCAAAAAAGTTCCATCCTGAAAGAAACCACAAGGGCCACACAAGGACCTGGAGTTCTGGTATTATGGCTTTGAATGCTGCATATCATATCATATCCTGGTCCCGTGTGGCTCAGTTGGTAGAGCATGGCGCTTGCAACGCCAGGGTTGTGGGTTCATTCCCCACGGGGGGACCAGGATGAATATGTATGAACTTTCCAATTTGTAAGTCGCTCTGGATAAGAGCGTCTGCTAAATGACTTAAATGTAAATGTAATATCAACACCCCTAATGTCAACATGAGAATGACATAGCTAGTCAATGATCCATAGGATCATGTGGCTGGGGTTGGAAGGAAACAGTTTTATCTTATGTAGGATAGCTTTTAGAAGTATTGCACAGCAGACCACCCTGTAAGTGCACTATGAGACGTGGGTATAGGTAGCACTTCAATATCTCTAATGTTGTGTGGAGGAATGTAGCAAGAATGCGTCATACGTTTTGATGTGCAAAAGTGTTGCATGCGTGCATGGTATCTTACCAGACGAATGGTCAACGGGTCCACCGCCGTTAGTAAAGAGTGCAGAATACAGCTCAGGGTACGTCTTCTCCAAGGCCACACACAGTTCGAGGAAATGGTCGCTTTCCTTGTTCACAAGCATCTTCAAAAGCTGGTCCACTTTCTCCGCGCTGGAAGAGCAGTTTTGGTCCAGTTCGAAGCGGTCGAGCTGGCTTAGAGTACCGGAGATTATCAGCAACTCTATCAGCCGGTCTGCGTCAGTTATTGAGTCCAGCAAGTTTTGGTGGCATTGGTCTAACAACTCTTTGTGCTTTGGCTCCATTGCCGTTCGCTTTAGTTCGGTAGCTAACTAGCTAACGTTAGCAGACTGGTTAGCTAACGTATCCTTGGCTTTATTTCTCCAAAATGACCCCCCTGCCCGATAAGCGAACAAGGAACTAACTTCCTAATTGTCACTTGTATGAATTCAGCAGAACAGCCATGACATCTAATGGCATGGGACAGCAATTTTTTATAACAAATAGGAAAAGGCACACGAAGCCATATTTGTTGCCTACTGTTGACTGCACTAAACAGCCATACATTTTCCCAGGTTACTTACGTTTGGCAACTTCATCCATTTTTGCGTTATTCCGACAAAACCCTGCCCTAACACATGAGCTTTTTCCAAAGAGTCATTTATTTCATGCACTATACCACCTCAAGTGCGAGGAAAACTACCGTAACTCTCTCGCCGTTCCCCAGCTATACTGTATCCTGCGCAATGTCTGGGCTGTTCAGCAGCTGCTGCTTGCTGTCAATCAAATTCCCATACAATGCCATGTAAAGTAAATCGGGGCGGGTCTTACACCAAGACACACCTGATTTTTCAATGGGCGTACGTTCTGAAAACCTAGGCGGAAAAGAAAAATGCATAAAAATGTTGCTGTGATACATACATTGTAGCATAAATACATTGTAGAAGAGGCAGTAATGACAACCAACTCAGCAAACATTGTTGTAGCCAATTAAAACATTTTTGGTATCCAACATTTATCCATTTTGGTGAGATGAAGAGGAGATTTTCACTGTACTTGTGCACGTGACATTAAAATTTAAAAATGTAAACTAAAGAGATGTTTTATTATGTTTATATGAATATAAATTAATATGTTTAGATTAATTAAAATCGTTGAATATATTAATTCATATGGTTTTGTTGTGAAAAAAATATGTTTAATTACATAGCAATACACACAGCGCACAAAACATTAGGAACACCTGCTCTTTCCATGACATAGACTAACCAGGTGAATCCAGGTGAAAAAGCTATGATCCCTTATGGATGTCACCTGTTACATTCACTTCAATCAGTGTAGATGAAGGGGAGGAGACAGGTTAAAAATATATTTTTAAGCCTTGAGACATATGGACTGTGTATGTGTGCCATTCAGAGGGTGAATGGGCAAGACAAAATATTTAAGTGCCTTTGAACGGGGTATGGTAGTAGGCGCCAGGCACACAGGTTTGAGTTTCACGTGCGTATCAAGAATGGTCCACCACCCAAAGGACATCCAGCCAACTTGACACAACTGTGGGAAGCATTGGAGTCAACATAGGCCAGCATCCCTGTGGAATGTTTTCGACACCTTGTAGAGTCCATGCACCAACAAATTGAGGCTGTTCTGAGGGCAATAAGGGGTGCAATCAATAATAGGAAGGTGTTTCTAATGTTTTGTCAACATGTGTTTTCATGTGATACTGAATGAACCATTCTTACCAGTGTGCCAACTGTACTGAGACATTTCTCAGTCTCTGACACATTGCTGTGCAGCCAAAATGAATTGAAGGGAGGCAGCAACCAAGAAGATGAATAATGCCATCACTAACACAGAGAAGCTGCTGCCTTCATACAGACTTGAAATCATTGGCCACTAATGGATCACTAGTCACTTTATTTTACAATTGGCTCATTCATCCCCTTCCTCTCCCCTGTAACTATTCCCCAGGTCGTTGCTGCAAATGAGAACGTGTTCTCAGTCAACTTACCTGGTAAAATAACGGTAAAATAAAATTTAAAAAAAATAAATAAAAATTAATATTGCCACTTTAATAATGATGTTTACATGTCTTGCATTACTCATCCCATATGTATATACTATATTTTAGACCATCTATTGCACCTTGCCTATGCCGCTTAGTCATTGCTCATCCATATATTTATATGTACATAGTCTTATTCCATCTTTCTTAACCGCTAGGCAACCTGCCGCCCCAACAGAATCACCGGAATGAATACACCCCTAGGTTCAAATACTATTTCAGTTATTGCAATTACTTTTCAATACATTTCAAAATAAGTATTCAGATAACCTTTATTTGAAAAAACAAGTACTTATTAGAAAACACTCAAATGCACGCCGATGCATTTAACCCAGGTATTTGAAAATAGTATTTCAAATAAGTATTTGAAAAAACTTTCAAATACAATTTGATTGAGTAGTTGGTTTTTCCAAATAACCATTAAAATACTTAAAGACTGTCACGCCCTGGCCTTAGTTAGCTTTGTTTTCTTTATTATTTTAGTTAGGTCAGGGTGTGACATGGGGGATGTATGTGTTTTGTATTGTCTAGGGGTTTTGTATGTTTATGGGGCAGTGTATAGTCTAGGTGTATGTATGTCTATGGTTGCCTGGATTGGTTCGCAATTAGAGACAGCTGTCTATCGTTGTCTCTGATTGGGAACCATATTTAGGCAGCCTTTTTCATTAGGTAGTTCGTGGGTGATTGTCTATGTCTATGTTGCATGTTAGCACATTGTTTTGATTAGCTTCACATTCGTCGTTTATTGTTTTGTATTAGTTTGTCAAGTGTTCTTCGTTTTTGTCTTCATTAAAAATAGAAGATGTATTCAAACCACACTGCGCTTTGGTCCTCCTCTCTTCAACGTTACGACGATCGTGACAAAGACAGAAAAAGGCTTTAAATAACAATTACCTAATACAGATGTATTTGAACACTACGTCACCGCCAAGTCTAAGTGTAGAGCTAAAAAATTCAAGCCCCTTGGGTGCTGCCATAGAGTTACATTAGAAGTGCCCTCAAGGTCATTGGCCACAGATAAAATTATGTCAAATCACGTTACATCTACAGTAGCTTTGATTGGACTGATCATGTCAACATTATACTTTCAAAATCTTAGCTAGCTGTCATCCTCATGAATCAAGTCGACAATCTACTGGCAAATCCTTTTTAATCCTTGTCATATGAAGATAAATAATAAAGAGAAATTATATATAAAACTTATCGGTGCTCATTGGCCATTGGACATAAACATTACACAACAAGTTGCAAATCGCAAATTCAACAATGAGTGGTTTGGAAGGAATCAGTGGCTAACTGCAAGCATTGCAAAGCAATCATTAGCCTGCTATTCAGGGGAGTAGCTTTGTGGTCCCAAGTCTGGGATTAAGAGTCTCTTTTCCAAACTTAAAATGATAAACATTCAACATTGGCCATGCTGTCATTGAAGCATGATTTGTGCTGTGCTCAAAACAACTGTTAACTCGGAACTGCGAAATTTCAAGACAACTGGAAACTCGGGAAAAACGAGCTCCAATTGGGAAAATACGTTTTGAACGGTCATCCAACACTGAATTTTAAATCTGGAACTCTGGCCTCTTTCTAGAGCTACGACCTGAAGATCACTGATGTCATCATGATTCAGCCTTGTTTTTTTCCAGAGTGCCCAGTTGTCTTGAAAGCACCATAAATCCAGAGAATGCCAAACTTTGATGATAAAGTGTGATGAAAAAATTTGCCCACGAAGGACCACCTTCCTGTTCAAGTGAGCACAGCACAATAAGGTGAGTCCAAAAATGTCTTGTATGCTGCTGCATAAATCATGTAATATGCCAGGGAGATATGCATACTGTAGCTAAGAAAGTAATACTAAGTATATGTTGTGTAGTAAGCTGTTAGTAGCACATGTGCCTCACCCTAATAATTTGGTATATTTTCCTCTCTTAATATGGCCTACTGTTCTGACTTGGTGGTGCACATGTAGCCTTTAACTTGTTTAAAATAAATATTATCATCGAATATTGTAAGAGCTTTCATTGTCTGCTTATATGCCCCGTTTATTTATCCTACGGTTCTGACTTGGTGTACAGGATGAACACTGCAAGAACGGCCCATGTTCTGAATTCTGTTGCTGTACATTTCAAAAGTGCTGAACAAATAGTTATATTGAGTACGTCCGTCCTAGCTCGGTCATTAATGTCTTAATCGAAATTACGGATTGCCTCTTATCCTCTTGTCGTCCCCTTATGCCACAGTGTGTACATCTCAATTGTCAGTAGAAACCACATTTGTTTAAGCAAGTCAGCCATATCAGCTATGTTTTTTTAAAAGGCAGTAAATTAGGCTGAATTAACTGTTTCTCTGCCAGACAAGGCTCCGCTGATATCCAGGTGTAGCAGTGGTAAGGTGTTGGGACTGCTGTCGGGACAGCTTTATGTAGGTCCTGATAGTTTGTGGGCACCATTTGTCACCGTTATAGTGCAATTAATGTATTGTTTAGTGTTGTGTAGTGGCTTTGCTGGCACGCATCCCACATTTTTGTTTTGTTTGCCCCACAAAGATGTACATGCTAAAATAACCACTGCAAACATGTCATTCAGTACAAGCCGTTACGCAACATAGCAAACGTTCAATCATGTAATCACTGACATGTTGCACGGAGCCTTTCGATAGGTTAACCACAACAGTGTCTGACTTTTGGCTGTCGATGATGCACCTACCCCGACTTCACTCGTCAACTTTCGTTTAGTCGGCTGCGTTAGCCATACTGCACAAACAGACATATGTTTTACTGTTTCAAATTAAATCAAATCAAATGTTATTTGTCACATGTGCCGAATACAAGAGGTGTAGACCTTTACCGTGAAATGCTTCCTTACAAGCCCTTAACCAACAATGCAGTTTTAAGATATGCAGTTTGTAGAGTTTATTATGTTCCTACCATTTCCTGACTTTACTTCTGTGGAAACAAAGCATCCCATCATCCCTGCTATTGCATTCTACGAATAAACCGGGCAATAGCCCAAATAGCTGTACTCCTCTCTCTCTGTGTTTTTACAGACACACCACCCATACCAACACCAGAAATCGAACCGAATATAAAGTTCTTTCAGCCTACCAGTTTTTACAATCACAATGAGTGTCCTCGGCCCCCTGCTAAATCAGCAGTGCCAACACACACAGAGAGAGAGAGAGAGACTCATCTTAAAACATGAGTTTGACCTCAATCATCATCATGCATACGCCACATTTCCATGGTGACAGTCAGTCAGTCAGACTGCTGCTCAGTATCGTGCATGCTACTCAACAGCTTACGCAACTACACACCCCTATCATTCATAACACACATTCATGTCAAAGAGGAAAAGAGAGGCAGGTGCTTCTATGACTGCTGACAGTACTTTAGTCACACACGCTCGCACGCGCACACACACAGGGAAGGTGCATGGGGAGTGCTGCGGTCTATGATGCCCTGGTTATGAGGACAGGCCATTTGAAGACTACTTTGTGATTTTATTATGGGTGTATAATTTATAAACAGTGATGGCAGCAGGCATGTCAGTATGATGTCGTTATGTGTCTGGGAAATGCTCCTGAAACACCATGAATTTTTTATTAAACCACCCTGACGAGAGAGAGAAGGAACAGCACGTCAGAAATCAGCTCAATGTAATTGAAGAATCCATAGAATCTAACCACTTCCAGGAAAATTGGAACGCACTAAACAAACAACACACTTTTTCCACATTTTGTTACATTACAGCCTTATTCTAAAATTGAATACATGATTTTGTTTTTCTCATCAATCTACACACAGTACCCCATAATGACAAAGCAAAAAACAGGTTTTTAGAAACGTTTGCATATTTATAAAACCAAAATACAGAAATACCTTATTTACACAAGTATTCAGACGCTTTGCTATGAGACTCGAAATTGAGCTCAGGTGAATCCTGTTTCCATTGATCATCCTTGAGATGTTTCTACAACATGATTGGAGTCCACCTGTGGTAAATTAAATTGATTAGAGCTCCGAGACAGGATTGTGTCGAGGCACAGATCTGGGGAACGGTGCCAAAAAATTGCTGCAGCATTGAAGGTCCCCAAGAACACAGTGGCCTCCATCATTCTTAAATGGAAGAAGTTTGGAACCACCAAGACTCTTCCTAGAGCTGGCCGCCGTCCAAACTGAGCAATCAGGGGAGAAGGGCCTTGGTCAGGGAGGTGACCAAGAACCCGATGGTCACTCTGAAAGAGCTCCAGAGTTCCTCTGTGGAGATGGGAGAACCTTCCAGAAGAACAACCATCTCTGCAGCACTCCACCAATCAAGCCTTTATGGTAGTGGCCAGAAGGAAGCCACTTGTCAGTAAAAGGCACATGACAGCCCGCTTGGAGTTTGCCAAAAGGCACCTAAAGACTCTCAGACCATGAGAAACAAGATTCTCTGATCATTTTAAAACATCTTTTAATATTTTTTTACCCCTTTTTCTCCCCAATTTTGTGGTATCCAATTGGTAGTTACAGTCTAGTCTCATCGCTGCAACTCCCGTACAGACTCGGGAGAGGCAATGGTTGAGAGCCGTGCGTCCTCCGAAACACAACCCAAACAAGCCGCACTGCTTCTTGACACAATGCCCACTTAACCCGAAAGCCAGCTGCACCAATGTGTTAGAGGAGACACCGCACACCTGGCGACCGTGTTAGCGTGCACTGGGCCACTCGGGAGGCCCTTAAGATTCTCTGGTCTGATGAAACCAACATTGAACTCTTTGTCCTGAATACTAAGCATCACATCTGGAGGAAACCTGGCACCATCCCTATGGTTAAGCATGGTGGTGGCAGAATCATTCTGTGGAGATGTTTTTCAGCAGCAGGGACTAGGAGACTAGTCAAGATCGAGGGAAAGATGAAAGGAGCAAAGTACAGAGGGATCCTTAGTGAAAACCTGCTCCAGAGCGCTCAAGACCTCAGATTGTTCACCTTCCAACAGGAAGGTTCACCTTCCAACAGGACACCGACCCGAAGCACACAGCCAAGACAAAGCAGGAGTGGCTTCGCGACAAGTCTCTGAATGTCCTTGAGTGGCCCAGCCAGAGCCCGGACTTGAACCTGATCGAACATCTCTGGAGAGACCTGAAAATAGCTGTGCAGCGACGCTCCATCCAACCTGACAGAGCTTGAGAAGATCTTCAGAGAAGAATGGAAGAAACTCCCCAAATACATGTGTGCCAAGCTTGTAGTGTCATACCCAAGAATATCCAAGGGGGTAATCGCTGCCAAAGGTCCTTCAACAAAGTACTGAGTAAAGAGTCTGAATACTTATGTACATTTTATATTTATTTACATTTTATAAATGAGCAAAAATGTCTAAAAACCTGTTTTTGCTTGGTCATTATGGGGTATTGTGTGTAGATTGATGAGGGGAAAAAACAATGTAATCAATTTTAGAATAAGGCTATAACGAAACAAAATGTGGAAAAAGTCCAGAGCTCTGAAAACTTTACGAATGTACTGTATCTATCCAAAATTGAGATTTAGGGATAAACCACTTCTACAATTACATTGAATGAACTACAGGACAAAATACAAACCCTCCAACCCAAAAAGGCCTCGTACATTTCTTCAGTGAAAACAATGTACTGAGCTAATGTCATATTGGCTTTTTACCAAATTACCGTACGACAGACCACGTATTCACCCTTCACACCCAAAATGACAAACAAACCTAAACAAAGGCAGCCTTCTCATGCTTTGTTGATTTCAAAAAAGATTTTTACTCAATTTGGCATGAGGGTCTGCTATACAAATTGATGGAAAGCATTAAGACATTAAAATTGGCAAAAAACACATATATAAAAAACACATTTCTTTCCACAGGGCCGTGGTGTGAGACAGGGATGCAGCTTAAGCCCCACTCTCCTCGAAATATACATATCAACGAATTGGTGAGGACACTAGAATAGTCTGCAGCACCCGGCCTCACCCTACTGGAATCTGAAGTCAAATGTCTACTGTTTGCTGATGATCTGGTGCTTCTGTTCCCAAAACAGGAGGGCCTTCAGCAACACCTAGATCTTCTGCTCAGATTCTGTCAGACCTGGGCCCTGACAGTACATCTCAGTAAGACAAAAATAATGGTGATCCAAAAAAGGACCACAAATACAAATTTCATCGAGACACCGTTGCCCTAGAGCACACTAAAAACTATATACACAGGGGCCTCCCAGGTGGCGCAGTGGTCTAGGGCACTGCATCGCAGTGCTAGCTGTGCCACCAGAGTCTCTGGGTTTGCGCCCAGGCTCTGTCGCAGCCGGCCGCGACCGGGAGGTCCGTGGGGCGACGCACAATTGGCCTAGCGTCGTCCGGGTTAGGGAGGGTTTGGCCGGTAGGGATATCCTTGTCTCATCGCGCTCCAGCGACTCCTGTGGCGGGCCGGGCGCAGTGCGCTAACCAAGGGGGCCAGGTGCACGGTGTTTCCTCCGACACATTGATGCGGCTGGCTTCCGGGTTGGAGGCGCGCTGTGTTAAGAAGCAGTGCGGCTTGGTTGGGTTGTGCTTCGGAGGACGCATGGCTTTCGACCTTCGTCTCTCCCGAGCCCGTACGGGAGTTGTAGCGATGAGACAAGATAGTAATTACTAGCGATTGGATACCACGAAAATTGGGGAGAAAAGGGGATAAAAATAAAAAATAAAAATAAAAACTATATACACTACCAGTCAAAAGTTGACAAACCTACTCATTCAAGGGTTTTTCTTTATTTTTACTATTTTCTACATTGTAGAATAATAGTGAAGACATCAGAACTATGAAATAACACATAACACACCCGGAAGCCAGCCGCATGCCGTAACCAAAAAACTATATTTTATATTTGAGATTCTTCAAAGTAGCCACCTTTTGCCTTGATGAAAGCTTTGACAACTCTCAGGCTCTCATGCTCAACCAGCTTCCTGAAGTAGTCACCTGGAATGCATTTCAGGTGACTATTTATATATTTGTGTATTGTTTATAGTAATTTATTCTTATTTAATAAAAAATACTTTTGAAATCTCTTGACTGGTGTGTTGACTGGTGAATTGACTCAATTTGTTCTCTTTTAGCTCTGTATTGCCTCTACTTGACAACAGCTCAGAGTGGAGATGTTTCATTTATTTACAGGGAGAGAGAGGTTCCCCCTACTGGCCCTCATGCTTCAATACAATTTCAATGTATGAATCACTATGACTGCGTTTAGATGGGCAGCCCAATTCTGATATTCTTTCCACTAATTGGTCTTTTGACCAATCATATCAGATCTTTTCACATCAGAGCTTTTTCAGAGCTGATCTGATTGGTCGAAAGACCAATTAGTGAAAAGAATATCAGAATTGAGCTGCCTGTCTAAAGGAACTATGGAGGCAATTTAGCCTGTCCAGACACAACCCCTAGTCCCTACACTTGTGGAAATCTGAGAGGATTTGATAGCATTATGATAATAACTCCACCTTGTCCTCCGATTGGTTATGTGGGATTTTCACAATATTGCTTACACCTCCAATCCTTTCAGAACTACACAACTCACTCAATGCATTGTTTTAGAATTCAGCCTATCATAAGGCAATCAGAAAACACTTCACTTTGTGTGGCTTTCCGGCAGACTAGACGCTATGTTGCATATTGCTGCCTTTCACAGTTTGGAAAGTGCACAGCACATTTGTTCACAAAAAAAAGGGAAATGGGAAATTGCACTGCCGTCTATACACACTGAGTGTACAAAACATTAAGAACACCTTCCTAATATGGAGCTGCACCACCCCCTTTGCCCTCAGAACAGCCTCAATACATCAGGACATGGACACCTAAAGGTGCGTTCCACAGGTATGCTGGCCCATGTTGACTCCAATGCTTCCCACAGTTTTGTCAAGTTGGCTGGATGTCCTTTGGCTGGTGGACCATTCTTGATACACACGTGAAACTGTTGAGTGTGAAAAACCCAGCAGTGGTACAGTTCTTGACACACTATAACCGGTGTGCCTGGCGCCTTCTACCATACCCCGTTCAAAGGCACATAAATATTTTGTCTTGCCCATTCACCCTCTGAATGGCAAAAATACACAATCCATGTTTCAATTGTCTCAAGGTGTAAAAATCCTTCTTTAGCCTGTCTCCTTCCATTCATCTACACTGATTGAAGTGCATTTAACAAGTGACATCAATAAAGATTCATAGATTTTACCTGGATTCACCTGGTCAGTCTGTCATGGAAAAGTTTTGTAAACTCAGTGTATATGCAGACGGTGTAATTACAATGTAGTTACACATTTTACCTTTTTATCAACAGTTAATCCTGCCGGGGTCAAATTTTTGTTAGGGCTCCCGAGTGGCGCAGCGGTCTAAGGCACTGCATCTAAGTGCAAGAGGCGTTACTGTAGTCCCTGATTTGAATCCAGGCTGCATCACATCCGGCTGTGATTGGGAGTCCCACAGGGCGGTGCACAATTGGCCCAGCGTCGTCCAGGTAAATAGGAATTTGTTCTTAACTTACTTGCCTAGTTAAATAAAGGTTAAATAAAAATGTTATAAATAAAAATACAACCACAATCTGAGAAATGTTCTGAGCTTCAAGACATTACTGCCCTCCAGAGGCCAGAAGGAAGAACTGTCCTGAGCTACAATACATTACTGCCCTCTAGGGGCTAGAATGGAAAAAAAACACATGACAGGTTGAGATATTGTTGGATATTGCATCTTGTAAACATTATTCTAATCATAAATGCACCAAATGAACATTGATTACATGTATTGACTATTGGCCTCATGATTATCTGAACTCCAGTCCCAGTGTCTTCTGTATTGGAACAGGGTTTATAGACCAGTGTGAAGAAAAGGGTCAAAGAGAAATTTAAATTAGTTTTACTTCATATTTATCCTCTCCAGCACCACCCCAACATATGTGAAAACAGCACGTGTTTCCGATGACAACATCCGGTGTGTATCATGTGATTTCACTTAACTATGACCTTTAGTTACCTTTGCCTACTCATAGTTGCATAATAAAATCACCTGACGCACACCAGATGATGTCATCATAAACACTTATCTTCCTCTATCTTTTTGACTGCAAAACATAGAAACACAATTTTTTCCCGCATATGTTGATGTTGGGGTGTTGCTGGAGATGATGAAAATGAAGTTGAGACATTTCCCTTCAAAGCCTGGATCCATAGTTTCTTTTCACAATAGAAGCCGCCCCCCTGCTTATGTTGTGAGCGAGAATAGATAAGTTTGAACAACAAACATGGGGGTGGCCCAGCCACAGGAAAGGTGTGTCTTTCTGATAAATCCGGGCCAGTGGAGTGAGAGGAAACGGAAGATCTCTAACTGCTCCTACTGCCACCTGACTCAAACAAAGCAAACAACCAAAACCACTGTAAGTGACAGTCACAAATAAATGGCCAACGTTCTCCTATTCAGGTCAGTGTTGACATTGTTGCCTTTACAATGAATGTACAAAACATTAAGAACATCTTTCTAATATTGACTTTAACCCCCCCAGTTTTGCCCTCACAACAGCCTCAATTCTTCAGGGCATGGTCTCTACAAGATGTCGAAAGCACAGGAATGCTGGCCCATGTTGACTCCAATGCTTCCCACAGTTGTCAAGTTGGCTGGATGTCCTTTGGGTGGTGGACCGTTCTTGATACACACGGGAAACTGTTGAGCATGAAAAACCCTGCAATGTTGCAGTTCTTGACACACTCAAACCGGTGCGCCTGGCACCTACTACCATAACCCGTTCAAAGGCACTTCAAACTTTTGTCTTGCACATTCACCCTCTGAATGGCAAACATACACAATCCATGTCTCAATTGTCACAAGGCTTAAACATCCTTCTTTAACCTGTCTCCTCCCCTTCATCGCCACTGATTGAAGTGGATTTAACAAGTGACATCAATAAGGGATCATAGCTTTCACCTGGATTCACCTGGTTAGTCTATGTCATGGAAAGAGCAGGTGTTCTTAATTTTTTGTATACTCAGTGTAAAATTAAGTAAGCCTGCTAGCTACTTACTAGCCATTGTTTGAAAATGTCAGGGGGCTGGGGTCATGACAGTAGCAGAAACAGGAAATAGTACTCTTTCTTGCCTCAAGACTAAACACAGTATGACGCAACACAACATTAGCATGGATGGAATTACTAGGGGAAACAACAGCCGTGTTTCTCAACATTTATTTTCAGATATAGTCATCATCAGAGCACCGTTACTGAATTGTGATGCAATGAGGTTTACGTTTGGAGTTATATTGACAGATATGCTCAAAGAAAAATACATTTCACTGTACTTGTGCACCATTAAGAACTTGAAACTTGCGCTTGTAGCAAACAGCAGAAAACACATGAGTGAGTGTAAAGGAAAGTAAACAACAGTGATAGTGTACACACACCATATAAACACAATTATAAACTGGGCGGTTCAAGCCCTGAATGCAGATTGGCTGACAGACGTGGTATATCAGACCGTATACCACGGGTATGACAAAACATTTATTTTCACTGCTCTAATTACGTTGGTAACCAGTTTATAATAGCAATAAGACACCTCAGGGGTTTGTGGTATATGGACAATATACCAAGGGCTGTATCCAGGTACTGCTTAACAACATCCCTTAGCCGTGGTATATTGGCCATATACCACACCCACTCAGGCATTATTGCTTAAATATAAACTGACCACTTTGGTATTTTAGCTGCTAATTATTCTTATCAGAGTAACGTATTCAAAATTGCTCAGCTAAATCAATTAGTACTGAATTAACTTGTACAATTAGATACGCAAAATATTGGCACAGGCTGGTTAAAATAAAATATATCTTTAAAAAATATATATATATTGATTTAAATTCCAAATCTAATCAATGTTGCACATTGTACCTTTAAGGGCATTTTGATCGACTAAGATATAACACCAATCAAAGGAAAACTTATTGAAAAATATATACTTTGTTGCTCATAAAAATATAGAAAAGGAACAGCTTTAGGACATGATGTTCTCATATCATAACATGTGACAACAGTTGCATTGAAAAAATGGATGGCATGGCATGCAGAACTGCTGATTGTGGTGCATGCATAGACAGACAGTCAGACAGATTGGCAGAATGGCATATATTATGATAATGATTATATTATAGGCCAGTCAGTAAATGGATATAGTGTGGAGGAGATCCCGTAGAGAGCTGACATGGTCCCTCTAGTCGCTCCCTCCACACAGCTTTAACAGCAGTTTCTTATAGTCCCCTGAGGTGTCTCCCTGTCATAGACAACAACAACAACAACACAAACACATCAACAAACTAGTCCAGAACATCATGCTAGAAAACCCAACCTGCTCTATAACAGTAGCATTGTTGGAGGTTTGTGTGTGTGTATGTGTGTGTATGTGTGTGTGTGTGTGTGTGTGTGTGTGTGTGTGTGTGTGTGTGTGTGTGTGTGTGTGTGTGTGTGTGTGTGTGTGTGTGTGTGTGTGTGTGTGTGTGTGTGTGTGTGCGGTGATGAGGAGAGATACTTACAGAGATGTCTGTGTAGAGCGACTTGCCGTAGTTCTTGACGTATTCCTGACGGATATCCAGCATGTCCACCTCAGAACGTGTCACCATGATCCGAATCAGGGTTTTGTCTTTGGTCCCGGCCCCCTGAGAACACGAACACACAGGTCAGGCTGGACCTAAGCACTTATTTGAAGAGTACAATTATCAGAAGCAATTACAGTAATAACAATGTAATTTCATTGTAACTGGGAAAGTAGAAATGTAATGAACTTAAACAATGTGCACTTATCAGTCGTGAACATTTCTGTTGTACTGTGTGTATGTACAGTATGTTGCTATCAGCCCAGACAGGCAGACCGCAAGGGAGCGTGTCTTACCTTCATGGACTTGTAGAGTCTCTCTGCAAAGTAGGCAGGTGTGTTCTTAATACACTTGACTGGAACACGGAGAGAGCAGAGGGTTAGAATGCCCAGCATGTACTGATCACCTACTAAACCTTAGACCAACCCCAGCTATATGGAGGGAGGGACTGATAACATAGCCCGATTCCCAGTCTGTTAGTGCTAGCATGCCAACTCCTTGTCAGTCATTGTCATGGCTAACGTTTGGGTTGACGATGAAAGCAATGGAACTGGCAAGAGCACAAACAGATCCGAGGGGAGGGAAACTCTCAAACAAACAAAACTGTTTAAAATGATAGGAAGGGATTCAACTGAAAATATTGTATATAAAGTCCTATCTGAAACCTGAACTTGAGAGTTGAAGAAAACAGAGAAAATATGACTGTAGTTTGAGCGGTGAAATACATTTTCAAACATCACATCAACATTACTTCTATATGGACGAACATGCGTGATGGAAGAAGCACACAACACGCCACACCACATCATCACAAGGGTGTAAGGTTGAGATATTCTCTTGATACACAGTCAGATAACAATGTCATCCAGTCAAATGAATCTAAAAGCATGTTACTGTACCATTAACCTGAGCAATGATAGCCAAGTGGGGAAAAACACAACAACAATTACTAATTCAGGCAGCAACAGTGTGGCAACACATTGTTAAAGCATCTTCTATAACATATTTCAACAATAACAATGAGAAAGTTATGGGTGTTAACCAATGATGTATATAAACCCTGGATTGCTGATGCTATGTATTGACCATTGAGAGGCTTTGAAGCCACTGGTCGGCCATATTGTCACTCCACAGTAGGAGCAGTCCTCCATAGGAATGAATGGAATTCTACAGTATTTCAATTAAATGTTTCAAGGACAAAATTGCATGTATTTAAGTATTTCATTCTTGTAGTGGGGGCAGTAATGTTAGTAATCTGTAAAAAATATATACTTTAATAAAACAGTTTTTATATATTTTTATGTTTAACTTACATAATATAATTTAAACATATGCATGAATCTTTTTTTAAATGTTTATTTTGTAACCTTTATTTATCTAGGCAAGTCAGTTAAGAACAAATTCTTATTTACACCGGCCAAACCCGGACGACGTTGGGCCAATTGTACGCCGCCCTATGGGACTCCCAATCACGGCCGGATGTGATGCAGCCTGGATTCGAACCAGGTACTGCAGTGACGCCTCTTGCACTTAGATGCAGTGTCTTAAGGTAGGGGTAGGCAACTAGATTCAGCTGCGGGACGATTTTTGTCAGAGACGATGGTCGGGGGGCCGGAACATAATTATAAGAATTTGTACACTGCAAATTTACCACAACTAAGGCCAAAAATAGATAATTTTCAAATACAATAATTTCATACCTTGATTACATTGAGACATGTATCATGGCACCGTAGAAGATGGCTGACGTGTTACGTGCTCCTAACCAAATGTGTTTTTTTGTTTAAAAAAAAATGCGTTATTTTAAAAATTATTCTGTACATAATGTTGCTGCTGCCGTCTCTTATGACCGAAAATAACTTCTGGACATCAGAACAGCGATTACTCACCATGAACTGGCAGAAGCTTTTTTTTGCTTTAACGAGTCTAACGAGTCCAACGAGCCCGACGTGAAGGACATACTGCTTTCCCGGGAACAGGCCCAAATCCCCGTCATTTGCGTGAAGAGAAGACAGAGAAAAAGAGGACGGAGGTCGGGCTGGCTTCTGAGAATCCGTAGGCAATCGAATAATCCCCCATTACCTTCCGTTCTACTAGCTAACATGCAATCATTGGAAAATTAAATTGAAGACCTAGAAGGAAGATTAAACTACCAACGGGACATTAAAAACTGTAATATCTTATGCTTCACGGAGTTGAGGCTGAACGACGACATTATCAACATACAGCTGGCTGGTTATATGCTGTACCGGCAGGATAGAACAGCGGCGTATGGTAAGACAAGGGGTGGCAGACTATGTATATTTGTAAACAACAGCTGGTGCACGATATCTAAGGAAGTCTCGAGGTTTTGCTCGCCTGAGGTAAAGTATCTCATGATAAGCTGTAGACCACACTATCTACCTAGAGAGTCCTCATCTGTATTTTTCGTAGCTGTCAACATACCACCACAGACTGATGCTGGCACTAAGGCCGCACTCAATGAGCTGTATTCCGCCATAAGCAAACAGGAAAACGCTCATCCAGAGGCGGCGCTTCTAGTGGCCGGGGACTTTAATCCAGGGAAACTTAAATCCGTTTTACCAAATTTCTATCAGCATGTTAAATGTGCAACTAGAGGGGAAAAAACTCTAGACCACCTTTACTCCACACACAGAGATGCGTACAAAGCTCTCCCTCGCTCTCCATTTGGCAAATCTGACTATAATTCTATCCTCCTGATTCCTGCTTACAAGCAAAAATTAAAGCAGGAAGCACCAGTGACTCGGTCAATAAAATATTAATGGCATTGAGGAGTACACCACATCAGTCATGTGCTTCATCAATAAGTGCATCGATGACGTCATCCCCACAGTGACCGTACGTACATACCCCACCAGAAGCCATGGATTACAGACAACATCCGGACTGAGCTAAAGGCTAGAGATGCCGCTTTCAGGGAGCGGGACTCTAACTCGGAAGCATATAAGAAATCCCGCTATGCCCTCCGACGAACCATCAAACAGGCAAAGCGTCAATACAGGACTAAGATCAGATCATACTACACTGGCTCCGACGCTCGTCGGATGTGGCAGGGCTTGCAAACCATTACAGACTACAAAGGGAAGCACAGCCGAGAGCTGCCCAGTGACACAAGCCTACCAGACAAGCTAAACTACTTATATGCTCGCTTTGATGCAAATAACTCTGAAACATGCATGAGAGCACCAGCTGTTCCGGACGACTGTGTGATCACACTCTCCACAGCCGATGTGAGTAAGACCTTTAAACAGGTCAACATTCACAAGGACGCAGGGCCAAACGGATTACCAGGATGTGAGCATACGATGACCAACTGGCAGGTGTCTTCACTGACATTTTCAACCTCTCCTTGTCCGAGTCTGTAATACCAACATGTTTTAAGCAGACCACCATAGTCCCTGTGCCCAAGAACACTAAGGTAATCTGCCTAAATGACTACTGACCCGTAGCACTCACGTCTGTAGCCATGAAATGCTTTAAAAGGCTGGTCATAGCTCACATCAACACTATTATCCCAGAAACCCTAGACCCACTCCAAGTTGCATACCGCCCCAACAGATCCACAGATGATGCAATCTCTATTGCACTCCATACTGCCCTTTCCCACCTGGACAAAAACAACACCTATGTGAGAATGCTATTTATTGACTACAACTCAGCATTCAACACCATAGTGCCCTCAAAGCTCGTCACTAAGCTAAGGACCCTGGGACTAAACACCTCCCTCTGCAAATGGATCCTGGACTTCCTGACAGGCCACCCCTGGTGGTAAGGGTAGGTAACAACACATCCGCCACGCTGACCCTCAACACAGGGGCCCCTCAGGGGTGTGTGCTCAGTCCCCTCCTGCACGGCCTGGCACAACTCCAACACCATCATTAAGTTTGCCGATGACACAACAGTGGTAGGCCTGATCACCGACAACGACGAGACAGCCTATCGGGAGGAGGTCAGAGACCTGGCCGTGTGGTGCCAGGACAACAACCTCTCCCTCAACGTGATCAAGACAAAGGAGATGATTGTGGACTACAAGAAAAGGAGATTCTCATCGATGGGGCTGTAGTGGCGCAGGTTGAGAGCTTCAAGATCCTTGGTGTCCACATCACCAACAAACTAACATTGTCCAAGCACACGAAGACAGTCATGAAGAGGGCACAACAAAACCTATTCCCCCTCAGGAGACTGAAAAGATTTGGCATGGGTCCTCAGATCCTCAAAAGGTTCACAGCTGCACCATCGAGAGCATCCTGACTGGTTCCATCACTGCCTGGTATGGCAACAGCTCAGCCTCCGACCGCAAGGCACTACAGAGGGTAGTGCGAACGGCCCAGTACATCACTGGGCCCAAGTTTCCTGCCATCCAGGACCTCTATACCAGACAGTGTCAGAGGAAGGCCCTAAAAATTGTCAAAGACTCCAGCCACCCAAGTCATAGACTGTTTTCTCTGCCACCGCACGGCAAGTGGTACCGGAGCGCCAAGTCTAGGTCCAAGAGGCTTCTAAACAGCTTCTACCCCCAAGCCATAAGACTCCTGAACATCTAATCAAATGGCCACCGATACTATTTGCATTGCCCACCCCACCCCACTCCCCCACCTCCTCTTTTACGCCGCTGCTACTCTGTTATTATCTATGCATAGTCACTTTAATAACTCTACCTACATGTACATATTACCTCAATTACCTCGACTAACTGGTTCCCACGCACATTGACTCTGTACCGGTACGCCCTGTATATACAGTGGGGCAAAAAAGTATTTAGTCAGCCACCAATTGTGCAAGTTCTCCCACTTAAAAAGATGAGAGAGGCCTGTAATTTTCATCATAGGTACACTTCAACTATGACAGACAAAATGAGAAAAAAAATCCAGAAAATCACATTGTAGGATTTTTAATGAATTTATTTGCAAATTATGGTGGAAAATAAGTATTTGGTCAATAACAAAAGTTTATCTCAATACTTTGTTATATAACCTTTGTTGGCAATGGATTTTTTTCTCTCATTTTGTCTGTCATAGTTGAAGTGTACCTATGATGAAAATTACAGGCCTCTCATCTTTTTAAGTGGGAGAACTTGCACAATTGGTGCCAGTCCTCACTTGTAAAAAGGCAATTTTAGGCTTCGGGGTTACGGTAAGGGTTAGGAAATTATTATTATTATTTATATTTTACCCCCTTTTTCTCGATCTTGTCTCATCGCTGGAACTCCCAAATGGGCTCAGGAGGCGAAGGTCGAGTCATGCGTCCTCCGAAACATGACCCGCCAAACCGCACTTCTTAAAGACCCGCTCGCTTAACCCGGAAGCCAGCTGCACCAATGTGTCGGAGGAAACACCCTTCACCTGATGCCCGAGGTCCGCCTGCCGCCCGAGGTCCGCCTGTGTCCGGCACACCACAAGGAGTCGCTAGAGTGCGAAGAGCCAAGTAAAGCCCCCCCGGCCAAACCCTCCCCTAACCCGGACAAAGCTGGGCCAATTGTGCGGTGCTCTATGGGACTCCCGATCATGGCCGGTTGTGATACAGCCTGGGATCAAACCCGGGTCTGTAGTGACGCCTCTATCACTGCGATGCAATGCCTCAGACCGCTGCCCAACTCGGGAGGCCCGAAAATATGATTTTGAATGGGAATCAATTGTTGCTCCACAAAAAGTCCTCACAGGTATAGTAAGACATAGTTGTGTGGGTGGGTGGTGCGCATTGTTTTGGGTGCTACGTAGTGTTAGTGTGTGCATGTGTAGAAACGTGTAGGTGTGACACTGGATAGACCTGTATAGGCATGGCAGTGCATGTGTGTGTATTAACCAAAAGGTTTCCCCTTACCCACGGCCACCATTCCACTCTCCAGGTCTCCAGACATTTCTCTGTCGATGCTCTTCTCTAGGTCTCTGCCACACATCTGCTGGTACTCATGGAACACTACACACACACACACGCACACACGGATAAGGTAGCGGCAAAAGTTCTAGCTACGAGTCAAGGTGAGCGGAGAGCACCAGAGGACTGATATTTCATATACATTAAATTGATATTTTATATACATTTAATTTATATTTCATAGATATTTAACTTCTGTCGTCACAGTACCATTCCTCTCCCCTGTAGTTACCTGCTCTGAGGTGGGGTTTGCTCCTAGAACACAGGATGGCGTTGAACTTGGACTCATCAGTTCCCACCTTGTTCTCCCCAGCAGCATACAGTGCCTGGACAGAGGGCACACAATACACACAGGCATCTTTCAATGAGTAGGTAGAGATTTCTAATATGTTGTGTAGAGTCCAGAGTTTTTCCTGCTCAAATCACGTGGTCATGAAAAACTCATGGCCCGACGTATGCTGAAGACATACTACAGTATGTAGATTAGACGTCACACGGTCGTAATAGATAAGAAATGGCAATATACGGTACCTGAGCATCTTGTTTAGCTACAGAGATGTCCACCGTCTCTCTTTCATCTCGATTACCCTGAGAGCACAAACACAACACATAATGAATCATCCATCTATATGTACTGTTCCTATATGTATATGTATTTAGAATGTATACACTATTCTATATCTATGGGCCATGGGCTGTACCTGGGCCAGAGAGATGAGGAGTCTACGGAAATGTCCTGAGGTGTCCCCACTGATGGCATCTTCCAGAGACTTCTTATACTCTGAAATAACACACACAGTCCACTTCCACAATCCAATACAACCGAGGCGTGGTGTGTTTCTGAAAGGAAATATACAACTTCCTTGTTAACATTGTCTCCCTGAACAGTGTTTGTATGTAACTCACCTGTCTTGTAGACCTGGTTGAGCTCTCTGATCTCTGCATTGGAGCGAGAGGACAGGATCTCTATCAGACAGGCCTCGTCTGTCCCTGCGCCCTGTCAGAACATACAGCAGAGAATGGCTGGGAGGTTATAACAGGGATATTATTATATACCAAGTATGATTTGTCTTTCTCTGTTCTTTAAGTTAGTTTAGCTAGTTAATAACACAAAAATAACACAAAACAAAACATTACTCGTTTACATGCACACGCACGCACGCACACACACACACACACACACACACACACACACACACACACACACACACACACACACACACACACACACACACACACACACACACACACACACACACACACACACACACACACACACACACACAAACACACACACACACACACATATGTTAAGAAGAGGGAATCTGTCAGTGATTATAAAAACCCTTTCACAAACCTTAATGGCCTCCTTCAGTTCGTATGCATCAAGCTGGGATGGAGTCTTCAACATGGTCAGCACCAGCTTCTCAAAGTTCCCTGACAGCTCGGACTTAAGATCCTTAACCAGATCCTGGGAAGGTAAGGGGATACAAGCTTGGTATAATTCAATGCTATCCAAGCAGTCTTTGAGTTGGGCTGGTGCTCAGCAATACAGCGAACAAGCACCTTGAATTTTCTGTCTTGAATACAGACACCGTAATTTTCTGTACTGCTTGAGGACTGGCACCTCTTTTAGAATATTGGCAGTAAGTCTATATAGTATAGTGCAGGGTTCTCCAACCCTGTTCCTGGAGAGCTACCGTTCTGTAGGTTTTAACTCCAACCCTGTTCCTAGAGAACTACCTTTCTGTAGGTTTAACCTCCAACCCTGTTCTTAGAGAGCTACCATTCTGTAGGTTTAATCTCCAACCCTGTTCCTAGAGAACTACCTTTCTGTAGGTTTAACCTCCAACCCTGTTCTTAGAGAGCTACCGTTCTGTAGGTTTAACCTCCAACCCTGTTCTTAGAGAGCTACCTTTCTGTAGGTTTAACCTCCAACCCTGTTCTTAGAGAGCTACCGTTCTGTAGGTTTAACCTCCAACCCTGTTCCTGGAGAGCTACTGTTCTGTAGGTTTAACCTCCAACCCTGTTCCTGTAGAACTACCATTCTGTAGGTTTAACCTCCAACCCTGTTCCTGGAGAGCTACCGTTCTGTAGGTTTAACCTCCAACCCTGTTCCTGGAGAACTACCATTCTGTAGGTTTAACCTCCAACCCTGTTCCTGGAGAGCTACCGTTCTGTAGGTTTAACCTCCAACCCTGTTCCTGGAGAACTACCATTCTGTAGGTTTAACCTCCAACCCTGTTCCTGGAGAGCTACCGTTCTGTAGGTTTAACCTCCAACCCTGTTCCTGGAGAACTACCATTCTGTAGGTTTAACCTCCAACCCTGTTCCTGGAGAGCTACCGTTCTGTAGGTTTAACCTCCAACCCTGTTCCTGGAGAACTACCATTCTGTAGGTTTAACCTCCAACCCTGTTCCTGGAGAACTACCATTCTGTAGGTTTAATCTCCAACCCTGTTCCTGGAGAGCTACTGTTCTGTAAGTTTAACCTCCAACCCTGTTCCTGGAGAGCTACCCTTCTGTAGGTTTAACCTCCAACCCTGTTCCTGTAGAGCTACCGTTCTGTAGGTTTAATCTCCAACTCTAATCTAGCACAACTGATTATAATAATTAGCTGCTTGATAAGCTGAAGGGTGGCTCTCTAGGAACAGGGTTGGAGTGAAAACCACCAGGAGGCTGGCTCTCTAGGAACAGGGTTGGAGTTACAATTTCCAGGAGGGTGGCTGTCCAGGAACAGTGTTAGAGAGGTCAAATGAATAGAGGTACTTATTTCAGTCCACTTCAAGTGCTGATGGCATCTGTGTTCAACTGCTGTGCCATCTGTGTTCAACTGCTGTGCCATGTGTGTTCAACTGCTGTGCCATGTGTGTTCAACTGCTGTGCCATCTGTGTCAACTGCTGTGCCATGTGCGTTCAACTGCTGTGCCATCTGTGTTCAACTGCTGTGCCATCTGTGTTCAACTGCTGATGGCATCTGTGTTCAACTGCTGATGGCATCTGTGTTCAACTGCTGATGGCATCTGTGTTCAACTGCTGTGCCATCTGTGTCAACTGCTGTGCCATCTGTGTCAACTGCTGTGCCATCTGTGTTCAACTGCTGTGCCATCTGTGTTCAACTGCTGTGCCATCTGTGTCAACTGCTGTGCCATCTGTGTTCAACTGCTGTGCCATGTGTGTTCAACTGCTGTGCCATCTGTGTTCAACTGCTGTGCCATCTGTGTTCAACTGCTGTGCCATCTGTGTCAACTGCTGTGCCATGTGTGTTCAACTGCTGTGCCATCTGTGTTCAACTGCTGTGCCATCTGTGTTCAACTGCTGATGGCATCTGTGTTCAACTGCTGATGGCATCTGTGTTCAACTGCTGTGCCATCTGTGTCAACTGCTGTGCCATCTGTGCCATCTGTGTTCAACTGCTGTGCCATCTGTGTTCAACTGCTGTGCCATCTGTGTCAACTGCTGTGCCATCTGTGTTCAACTGCTGTGCCATGTGTGTTCAACTGCTGTGCCATCTGTGTTCAACTGCTGTGCCATCTGTGTTCAACTGCTGATGGCATCTGTGTTCAACTGCTGTGCCATCTGTATCAACTGCTGTGCCATCTGTGTCAACTGCTGTGCCATCTGTGTTCAACTGCTGTGCCATCTGTGTTCAACTGCTGTGCCATGCGTGTTCAACTGCTGTGCCATCTGTGTCAACTGCTGTGCCATCTGTGTCAACTGCTGTGCCATCTGTGTCAACTGCTGTGCCATCTGTGTCAACTGCTGTGCCATCTGTGTCAACTGCTGTGCCATCTGTGTCAACTGCTGTGCCATCTGTGTCAACTGCTGTGCCATCTGTGTTCAACTGCTGTGCCATCTGTGTCAACTGCTGTGCCATCTGTGTCAACTGCTGTGCCATCTGTGTTCAACTGCTGTGCCATCTGTGTTCAACTGCTGTGCCATGCGTGTTCAACTGCTGTGCCATCTGTGTCAACTGCTGTGCCATGCGTGTTCAACTGCTGTGCCATGCGTGTTCAACTGCTGTGCCATCTGTGTCAACTGCTGTGCCATCTGTGTCAACTGCTGTGCCATGCGTGTTCTGGGTATGTACCATGCGTGTTCTGGGTATGTACCATGCGTGTTCTGGGTATGTACCATGCGTGTTCTGGGTATGTACCATGCGTGTTCTGGGTATGTACCATGCGTGTTCTGGGTATGTACCATGCGTGTTCTGGGTATGTACCATGCGTGTTCTGGGTATGTGCCATGCGTGTTCTGGGTATGTGCCATGCGTGTTCTGGGTATGTGCCATGCGTGTTCTGGGTATGTGCCATGCGTGTTCTGGGTATGTGCCATGCGTGTTCTGGGTATGTGCCATGCGTGTTCTGGGTATGTGCCATGCGTGTTCTGGGTATGTGCCATGCGTGTTCTGGGTATGTACCAAGTGTGTTCTGGGTATGTGCCATGCGTGTTCTGGGTATGTACCATGCGTGTTCTGGGTATGTACCATGCGTGTTCTGGGTATGTACCATGCGTGTTCTGGGTATGTACCATGCGTGTTCTGGGTATGTACCATGCGTGTTCTGGGTATGGCTGTAGCTAATAAAGAATCAGATCCCTCAGCGAGTCGTTTACTGGCAGAACCAACAGCTGCTGTTTAGATATCAGTGGCACACACTAGAGAATACACACTTCAGGACTCTCACTTCAGGGCAACATATTCAGACCATTTTATGACGCTGTAACACTTATTTCATTGTTCCCTAAAAACTTAATTAGATAAATAAGGTATCAAGTGTTTAAATGGGAGTGAGAGTCGTGCCTATTCCTTTCAGAAGAAATTATAAGAAACAATGTATGGTCATAATCACTGTATTGTCTTTCTATACTAAGAAATAAGCTATAAGAAAATGTATATTGTACTTACATAGTATAATATAGTATAATGTCAATATGACTGTATTAGCTACCTTTCCGTAGGAGGTTTTGAAGGCCATGAGCATGGGAACACGCTGTCTGTTGGAGCGACTTCCTAGCAGGTCTATGATGGCCTGTTCATCAGTACCTGTAGGACAAGTCCACTGTCAGAACACATATTCAAACAGCCCATCCATTTCCCTTGGTGGATTTAGAACATCATTTTTTAGTAGTGTAGCTGAGCAAACAACATTACCAGGTCCTGGTAATACATAATTAAGTCATTCAAAGATCGATGATCATTAATAGAAGACAACATAACTGCTAGTGTTGATTATACCTATGCAAACTGTTCAAATCTACACTGTGTATTGTATATGGGACTGGCAAGGGGTTGTTTCAGGACAGGGCCTATTCTAACAGCTGGCCATTACGCATGCAATTTTTGTTTCTGGTTCCAATATTAGACTGGGTCTAACTCACTCACTAGACCCCTATATAAGGGGCTAGGGGTTGTTTCTGAATGGGGTCTAACTGGCCGTGTCCGAATACCCATACTTGCGTCCTAAATAGTAGGCTGTTTGAGTATGCAAAATAAATTGTTTTATAGTATGTATTTCAAAAATTTGAGTATACTTTAAATGCCCAGATGTCATAGTAATTTCTGCTTTGACTACAGTTGATAATCAGATATGGGGATGTGCTCCCGAAATCAACCAATAATGCGAAACAACGCAATCGCGCATTGCCCATTCTCACTATGAGAAAATAGAACGTTTTATAGTAAGTTCATTTTTGAAAATCGAGTATGGTTTAAATGTATTTATTTTACTTAACCTTTATTTAACTAGGCAAATCAGTTAAGAACAAATTATTATTTACAATGACGGCATACGCTGATGAGCCAAGTAAATCCCCCCGGCAAAACCCTCTCCTAACGCAGACAATGCTGGGCCAATTGTGCGCCGCCCTATGGGACTTCCGATCACGGCCGGTTGTGATACAGCCCGGGATCTAAGCCGGGTCTGTAGTGACGGCTCTAGCACTGCGATGCAGTGCCTTAGACAGCTGCGCCACTCAGGATCCCTAAATGCCAGGATGGTATACTAATTTCGGAGCTTCATCAAGTAAAATTCAATGCACACTATTCCACAATGCATTGGAAGAGGTGGGCTGCGTGTGATAGGCCCTAGTTCTCTACAAGTGGCCAAACAACTAACTAGGCTACTTAAAACCCGTTCCTGCAGTGGAATGACCAAATCACCCTTCTGTGATGTACAGTTTATAGTGTAACATTGGGATGCAAACTCAAAATGTAATACATCTCTATGTCTGACATGGAAAGGGAAAGGGATACCTAGTCAGTTGTACAACTGAATGCATTCAACTGAAATGTGTCTTCCGGGCCCATAACCACGTGTGTGAGGTGTACACTTTTGTTTCAAAGTAGATTTGTTTAAGACTACCAAGAAACACTGAGTGACGCTGATTTAGACCATTGCATTAAAAGGTTAATTGGGAAGATGCCGAATAGCGAAGGTTCTGAGGTTTTGTTCAAATGTAAGCTATGTAGTTTTTGTTCTTCTTAAAATGATCACAAGTATTGCATCGTAGGCTACATCTATGAAAACAGAAGTATTTTAAATTTTTTTTTTGTTCTCTTGGTTTTTGTCAGAGCTTTTAAACTAAATACAAAACCATCTTTTGATTTCTGAATGTGTCGACACGGGATTCGGGATGTGGCTGCATTATTGATGTCATGTTAATCAGGGCTTTTTGATTTGTTTTTGGGCGACCCAATCAAATTAACATAGAAATGTGAGTTATAGATCTGTCTTTCGCATTGAAAGAAAGTCTAAGAAGCGGTTTCTTAAGTTTCATTTTTGCGTCTTTTACTTTCGGTTTGGTACACCAGCTTCAAACAGCTGAAAATACAATATTTTTGGTTATGGAAAATATATTTCACAGCGGTTTAGATGGTACAATGATTCTCTACACTCTGAGTGCTTGTTTTGTAACATAAACTGAAATTAGGCGAAATTATTTTAATTTTAGCAACCAGGAAATGGCGGAGAGATTTCTGCATATTGAACCTTTAATTATTTAATTTATGGATCAAGCCTTAGCAGTCATTCTGATCTCCTTCCCTATGATCAGTGCTTTTGTTTGTTATGTTGCTGTCCAGCGGTTCAGAATTTGCGATGCACCCGACTGTCCACGTTTCCTGTGCAATAGTCTATTGATTAGAACATTTGACAAGTTTTGGTGTGTACTAGGCTATTTGATGTCATTTATATATGTTACAGCACTTTGGTTTTACGAATAGATAACTTTTTCCTGTTTCTCCAGTTTTGCATTTTGCCTCCAGCAACTTCACAAATCAGTTTTGGGTATGTGGTAGATTCTGACTATTAACTAATAAATATGTTGAAATGGAACCAAATTATCTGTTTCTGTCTTTAGTCCTTTTTAAATAGCATAGATTGGCTATATGGGCTACAGTATAGCGTGAATGTGATAGTCTGACTATAACCAGCCTGAGTAGGCCTATAATTCCATTAGGTAGAATGTGATAGTCTGACTATAACCAGCCTGAGTAGGCCTATAACTCCATTAGGTAGAATGTGATAGTCTGACTATAACCAGCCTGAGTAGGCCTATAACTCCATTAGGTAGAATGTGATAGTTTGCCTATAACCAGCCTGAGTAGACCTATAACTCCATTAGGTAGAATGTGATAGTCTGACTATAACCAGCCTGAGTAGGCCTATAACTCCATTAGGTAGAATGTGATAGTCTGCCTATAACCAGCCTGAGTAGGCCTATAACTCAATTCATATTATATTCAGAGTTTAGAGAAATTAATTGAATTGGAAATTGGCTGGTTAATACGAGACATGTCCATTGAATTTGGAAAATGCACCTGCACTCAGCCCTGCCCCACCTACTCAAGCCAGTCAGGAGTACATAGTGTGCACTTTAAGTATGTAGTACACTAGTATGGGTATTCGGACACAGTCTCTCACTCGCTAGACCCCTATATAAGGGTATAGGGGTTGTTTCTGAAGAGGGTCTAACTCACTCACTAGACCCCTATAGTGTATAAGGGGCTGTTTCTTGACTGGGCCTATGTAACCAACTCACCAAAGCCCTTCATGGCTTTCCTCAGAACCTCCACATCTCTCAGTGGGTCTGCTCCTGGATAATCCTTGATGCTTCCCCGGAATCCTCTCTGGAAGAACAGGGAAGAAGAGGGCATTTTCCAGATTGCTTTACCCTTTCAGTGTTAGCTGCCAGTAAAACTCCTGTCAAATCTGTAATCATTGACATCTCAAGAAGAAACAGAAAACTATAGAAACACTATCAGTATTATTGCAGAACACTCAGATATCCAAGTTGAAACACATGGATGAAGTATGGACACTTAACAGGATGTAAACCTGTCCTAAATAGTCTTTTGAAGTACTATTGTCACAATAGGGTTAAATCTTCCCAGTGTCTCTTACGTTGATGGCAGGAGCGACGGGCATGGCTCCACCTCCATATCCTGGCATGGACGGGTTGGGCGACGGGGCACGAGGGTACCCTGGCATGGGCTGGTTAGGCGCTGGTCCTCCTCCGTAACCAGGCATGGAGGGGTTGGGTGAGGGTGCCTGTGGGTAGCCAGGCATGGGCTGGCCTGGGTAGCCCATGCCTGGGCCTTGAGTCTGGGGCATCTGCCCACCTGGCTGTGGGTACAGGCCATGGGGCTGTTGGTTAGGGGGCTGGGGGGAATGTTGGGGGTACCCACCAGAGGTGAATATGGCAGGGTTGGGGTTAAAGCCCCCCATGGATGATGAGATCTGGTTGGCCTGTGATTGGAAGAAAAATGGGCATCCAATAAAAATATGCACAGACAGTATGCCGATTGGTTTAAACTATTATGCACGCTAAGCTGTTTTGCAGATGATCAATCATGTATTATAGGTAATACAGCATCTGCTGTTGTGTTTTGATTACAAAGAAAATAAAAGACAATGCAACATAAAGAAATTATACAAAACATGTCGTTTTGAAGGATTACAACAGTGAAAGAGGAGGTGGCAGAAAATTATAAAATTTTTTGAAGCAGTATCTTAGCTAATTACGAGCCATATTATTTTCATCATGCAAGAGAGATTTTGAAGAAAGGTTAACAAGAAAGCTGCAACATAGATTATTTTTATAAAAGTCTTACCAGTCAATAATTGGGTTGTGATTTCCAATATTGGCCATGCAATTCATGCTAACTGAAATATTTAACGCAATGATCTGAAGGGGGATGAAGTACAGGCATGTTGAGAATATTCTCTGTGTGATTTGGGGGGATGGATGTATTTTCATGCCATACTTACCATGCCTGGAAGATTGCCTGCGTTGAATCCAGGGTTGGACAGATTATCAACACCTATGGTGGGGAAACCAGCACCACCTCCCCAACTACCTGCAACAGGTGACATAGATGGGTGTATATGTCACTAAACAGTTTATGGCAAATCACTGACAAACTGATATAGGATTATTATTATAATAGTATGTATGTAGTATGTACTGCTTTTGCTATTATGTTGTGGCTGTATATGCTTTTAAACAATCAATCGATCAATTGTTACCAAAAAAAGTGCTTTTTTCAAAACAACATAGAAAGTGCTAAGATTTCATAGTAAGGTTTCAATAAATGTCTGGTGATTGTGCTAGGCCAGAGAGGTAAATACATTGACTTTGGAGTGAGACACCAGGACTGGCAATGAACTGTTCACACTTTCCAATATATGTGACTAACCTCGGCTTCTAGTCAGCAGATATGTAATGATTCTCAGGGCACACAGAATGGGAGGACTGTGTCAGACACTAGTTGGTCTGTGAGTGTTGTCTCTCAGCACAGCAGAGGTTGTTTAGAAAACACAACGCATGCACCACAACTTTACATCTAAACCTCATGATGATCTCTGGCCCTGAGATACAGGATGACAGAAGGACTCAGTCTCTGAGTCTGTCCAGCAGTACCCTATCCTCTTTTCTTGACCATGTCTTTATGTTTCTGTCTGTCTGTGTCTCCCTTAGATTACATTACATTTGATATACCTTGTACCTGTAAGAAATACTGGACGTGTCTGCATATTTTAGGCCAATCATGATCTGTTGAGCTGAGGCCTTACCTGCCGGGGGCATGGCTGGGTACCCTCCAGCTCCAGGCTGTGGAGGATAGCCACCAGCCTGAGGGGGGTAACCTCCAGCCTGAGAGGGGTAACCCCCTGCTTGAGGTGGGTAGCCTCCGGCTTGGGGTGGGTAGCCTCCGGCTTGGGGTGGGTAGCCTCCGGCTTGGGGTGGGTAGCCTCCGGCTTGGGGTGGGTAGCCTCCGGCTTGGGGTGGGTAGCCACCGGCTTGGGGTGGGTAGCCACCGGCTTGAGGGTATCCTGGATAGCTCATGGTTTATGGTCTGAAATAAAGAAAAATATCCAAATATAAGGCCTGTTTAATGTGTAAATGCATTTTATAAAGCCAGGAGTTTTTCTGTTCCTGGTTAGGTCATGATGACAGGAACACCTCCTGCCTTACAGATACACAATATGGCAGTTGGACACACAGTTAGTGCCACGCATCTGTTTGTTGTAAAAACAAAGTTTTATGACTCAAATTGTGGCGTGAACACATAGGTTGGTGTTGTGGTGTCCATAGCAACTACAGAGCTAGAAACACGCCCATATACACAGTGGACCCCTCCACCCTCAATGAAGTTAAGCTGTGGAGGAGAAATAAGGCTGAATTCCTCAGGATGACCCAAGGTTTAAGGAATCTGGGTTCCCTAAGCTGATGGCTTAATTGTTAACATGGACAATTTATGGGTTGGGTCATACTGTGTGAAATGGAACTACTATGTTCATGAAATTGAGTATTTTCCTGAAATCTAGCACAAGGAAATGCCATCTGGAAGAAGACATACATACAGTGTGTATCTTGAATAGTAATTGAGAAATAATTAATTAAAATGGGAGAATACCTATTTAAAGCCTTACTGTACACTGAAATACTACATTTCAAATGACCCAACCTTGACTCTCCTTTGCTTTTGTTACTTTTGGTGTTGGCAGTACAACTGCTTGTTATTTGACAGTGATTATGCTGCTGAGTGTGAAAAACCCATACTCCCATTTCATATGCCAACTTGTTCAATCCATGGCTCCATGTACACAATCCCTTCTCATAATTTGCATTTTAAGGACAGGGGAAAGAATGACAGACTGCTGCTGTATTTGAATAGGAACACAGTTCTACATCAGTGGCCTGTTCAGAAGGATGTATGGTTAGGCTAGAAAATGTTCAGATAGATATGTATAGTGTAGAACAGATATGATTCTCTCTCAGATTGAATAGGGAACATGTGAGCAATATGAATTATGTTTCAGACCATTTTATATCACCGACTACACCTCAGCAAAAAGTTCACTTTTAGATGATACAGTATAATATTTATGATGTAAAGACTTACTACACTGTTATTACACCGTAACCCCCTATTTAATGTACTGTGCATGCGTATAAGACTACAGTTTAAAGGCGTCCATCCATAGATTCGGTTTACTCCTTGCAGATCTCGACTAGACGAAGTGAACGTCTGTTTTCGCATATTACCTTAAAATACCTTAGCTTGTAAAACGAGAAACAAGCGGCAATATTACTGTTTGTCCTTCTTGAGACGCTGTAGCCAGTAGACGTAAAAACGAGTTCTTAGTTACGCAATATTACATCTTAGACGTTTGGTGCAGTATTTCTCAAGTGGAAAACTGAAAACTAGTCGTCTGTCGTTGAATGACAAACACTTGAAGAATCCCTACTGTTGCCCAATAACTACAACCAGTTAGCAAGTCGGAAATGTTTGAGTTTCCTAGTTCCGTCTACCACGTGAACGCGGCAGTAGACAAGCCTAAAAAAATGTGTGTGCGCGAACGTCACAAATTTCGAAATAATACATCGTACTGTTTTGACGGGAAAGCCAAAGTCCAAACAGGAGTCAACCACGCTGTCGAAAAGAGTAAGACGTATGAATGATTCTCATCTAACCCATGTACAAAATACTAATTTCAACATAATGTATTTCCCCTTCTATCATTGTCCTGAGGCTTACAGATTTCAACTAACGTTAAGCAAGTGTAATACTGGAGTGAAATTGTGACTGACGAAATCTCATCTACACAAAAACAGCATTTGACTAAGACCCCTGCTCGGCCTACTCACTAAAGCCGATAAAGGCTATTACTGTATAATAACCAAACCTCAAATCAGTGGCAAATAGAGGCTAACTGAAGAACTAGGCTACCAACTGACACAATCGCTTTGATAGATTACAATGAAATGTGACACCTTTTATATTGATAAAATGTGAGGAACGGTACACATTTATAAAGGACTGTGTATAAATGTAAGTAGCCATTTGGGTTCCTTGTGTACACCAACCATGTTTGCTGGGGGGATGGGAGTGTTCAATACAATACACATGATGGGTGTTGGCTGTTGAGGCCTTGAACTCATACAAAAATAGATGGTTTGAAAATAACTTCCGAGTGACTCAAATGTGTATAGGCAGGACAATCCAAAAGTTCAAACAACTCTTTTGCTGTATGTAGTAGACCCCAAAGAAAAATAAGTCTTATTTCCATCCACATGATTGGCCTATTACACAATATTTGAAGAAATAAATAATTCTAGGCAGTTAAACATTCTTATTCTAAATGTCATTTTCAACATTGAATTAATGAGAGAATAGCCATAGGCCGATGCTTATACTAACATTTTAGGAATAGCCTCTACACCAAATGACAGCACAGCAACTGTCAAAATAGACAGAAGCAAAATATTGTGCATCAGTCAACATCGAACCAAGGTAAAAAATGTAAATATATCAGTACCTTTTTGGTCGACTTTCAGGCGCCAGCTAAACGTTAAATTCGGTATTTCCTAGTTGTAATGTTGCGTTGTAAAGGTTTTCTGCACTAGGCCTACTAATCGGAAGAAGACAAGCCAATTTACCGAAGCTCTGGAAGACCGCCTTTCGCGTTGTCAGGCAAATTACGCAAACATAGTTTCAAATAGGTCTATAACGATAGGCCTAACCGCTTAGCCTACTTTTATCATGTTCTCTGTGAGACATTTTGTTATTGCGTATCATATCCTTCGAGGAAGAAGGCTCGCTAGTAAATTATATATTTCTATAGAAAGCGACGTGTCAATAACACATCTACAAGAAACTTAGTTGCGCACTATCGCTATTGGAAATATTTGATCTACAAGGCTAGGTCACATTTGATTTAACCGAAAATTGCATTTCGTTTGCCACTTACTTTTGGTTCGCTAGACGCCTTGTCCTGGCTGCGCTGAGCTCTTTTTCAAGCTACAGCCCCTGTATGTATATAAGGAAGGTGGGTGGGACTCATATTTTCCATTGAGAAACACCCATGGGCACACACCATAAAGTAATTGACACACCACACTCGAGCACTATTGAGTGACCAACGTATGACAGTGACATGTTAGGCGACTCATCGAGTTATGTAAAAAGTGACAAACGATGACAGAATTCACCTAGTCATAGAGAATATGGTGCAATCGATTGAGCATAGCCTATGGTTATCTATGCTAGCACAAAGATACACGTTTAGGCTTACGTTTTTTTTCTATTCAACTGGAAACTGTTCATTTGTCTTCAATAATTGCTGTTGATTTTTGTTCACAGGGTGTACTTTTAGACTTTACCCGGCCTACTAATAACAGTGGTGGAAAATGTACCCAATTGTCATACTTGAATAAAAGGACAGATACCATAATAGAAAGTTACTCAAGTAAATGTTAACGTCACCCAGTAAAATAGTACTTGAGTAAAAGTCGAAAAGTATTTGGTTTTAAATATACTTAAGTATCAAAAGTACACGAAATTGCTAAAATATACTTAAGTATCAAAAATAGAAGTAAAAGTATAAATCATTTCAAATTGCTTATATTAATTAAGCAAAGCAAACGGCACCATTTTCTTGTTTTTAAAATGTACGGATAGCCAGGGTCACACTCCAACACTTAGACATTATTTACAAAAGATGCATTTATGTTTAGTGAGTCCGCCAGACCATAAGGCAGAAGCGATGACCACGTGTTCTCCTGAAAAGTGCATGAATTTCACAATTTTCATGTTTTGCTAAGCATTCAAAATGTAATGAGTACTTTGGGTTGTCAGAAAATATTTATGGAGTAAAAAATAACAATATTTTCTTCAGGAATGTAGTGAAGTAAAAGTAAAATTTGTCTAATATATAAATAGTTAAGTAAAGTACAGATATCCAAAAAAGCGACTTAAGTAGTACTGTTAAGTATTTTTACTTCAGTACATTACACTACTGACTAATAACATATCAATGGGTGTGTCTATGTCCACAACAACTTGACAGCCATGCTGGGATAGCTGGGTATTCACTAGGATCAAACTGAAGCAAACGGGCCGAAAAGGGGAGGGACCTACCTGAATTTGTCCAATAAGAAATCCTTGTTTTCGTTGCAAAACATTTTGTTACCATGTGCACTAATGAATATACGACCATGTTCTTCAATAGGCCTACGACCAGATGGGGCAGAATTTGCTGTGCCTTCTAGCCACAGAAATATTTGACAGTAACGAATATTCTATATTTTATTTAGCCTATCTATTATTGGAAGCTTGTGGAAGGTGTGACAAGTTTGGGTTCTTTTCACAAAACAGTACAATTGGATAGGCAGAGTTGCATCATTATGTGCTTTAGCCAATTACCACACTAGCCTATAATGACCCGCCTAAATTTCATCACAGCATTCACAGCATTATGAACTATTTTATTTACTCTGGAATAGTCATATTTCATTTACAGTGGATCAATTGAAGTCAGTGAACTAAGCAGACCAGACCCAGCTGCTATCACATTGATGTCTAAGGGAGAGCCACCTTGTTAAGCAGAAAGGAAATTACATGTTTTTCTCCCAATGGTAAAAGGCCTGAGGGAACTATCTTGATTTATCCACCAGCTTTAGCGATGTCTTATAACTATTACCTTATTCCCTTGTGATGCCACAAGAGGGAGTGTGAATATGTGCTGGTATTTGTTAGGAGGTCAGGGTTAATCTCTGTAGACTAGCACAGGGTTAGTCTCTGTAGACTAGATCGGGGTTAGTCTCTGTAGACTAGGTCGGGGTTAATGTCTTTAGACTAGGTCAGGGTTAGAAGGGTTAGTGTCTGTAGACTAGGTCAGGGTCAGGGTTAGTGTCTGTAGACTAGGTCAGGGTTAGTGTCTGTAGACTAGGTCAGGGTTAGTGTCTGTAGACTAGGTCAGGGTTAGTGTCTGTAGACTAGGTCAGGGTTAGTGTCTGTAGACTAGGTCAGGGTTAGTGTCTGTAGACTAGATCAGGGTTAGTGTCTAGACTAGATCAGGGTTAGTGTCTGTAGACTAGGTCAGGGTTAGTTTCTGTAGACTAGACAGGGAGGGTCTCTGTAGACTAGGTCAGGGTTAGTTTCTGTAGACTAGGTCATGGGTAGGTCTCTGTAGACTAGGTCAGGGGGAGTCTCTGTAGACTAGACAGGGAGGGTCTCTGTAGACTAGGTCAGGGTTAGTTTCTGTAGACTAGGTCATGGGTTAGTCTCTGTAGACTAGGCCAGGGGGAGCCTCTATAGACTAGGGCAGGGTTAGTCTGTAGACTAGGTCAGGGTTAGTCTCTGTAGATTAGGTCAAGGGGAGCCTCTATAGACTAGGGCAGGGTTAGTCTGTAGACTAGGTCAGGGTTAGTCTCTGTAGATTAGGTCAGGGGGAGTCTCTATAGACTAGGGCAGGGTTAGTCTGTAGACTAGGTCAGGGGTTAGTCTGTAGACCAGGTCATGGGTAGGTCTCTGTAGACTAGGTCAGGGGTAGTCTCTGTAGACTAGGTCAGGGTTAGTTTCTGTAGACTAGGTCAGAGTTAGTGTCTGTAGACTAGGTCAGGGTTAGTGTCTGTAGACTAGGTCAGGGGGAGTCTCAATAGACTAGGGCAGGGTTAGCCTGTAGACTAGGTCAGGGGTCAGTCTGTAGACTAGGTCAGGGGTAGTCTCTATAGACTAGGTCAGGGTTAGCCTCCATAGACTAGGTCAGGGTTAGTCTGTAGACTAGGTCAGGGTTAGCCTCCATAGACTAGGTCAGGGGTCAGTCTGTAGACTAGGTCAGGGGTAGTCTGTAGACTAGGTCAGGGTTAGCCTCCATAGACTAGGTCAGGGTTAGCCTCCATAGACTAGGTCAGGGTTAGCCTCCATAGACTAGGTCAGGGTTAGCCTCCATAGACTAGGTCAGGGTTAGCCTCCATAGACTAGGTCAGGGTTAGCCTCCATAGACTAGGTCAGGGTTAGCCTCCATAGACTAGGTCAGGGTTAGCCTCCATAGACTAGGTCAGGGTTAGCCTCCATAGACTAGGTCAGGGGTAGTCTCTCTCTCGCTGGATGAACATCCTGCCCATTATCTGCTTTCTTTCCAATCAAATCTAAATAAGACTGTCTTTAACTGACTTCCTACTGCTGTTTATGTAAACATGCCTCTCTCTCAGTGGCAGACAGTGACTAACAAATTATGGACTAGTTTAACCAAAGACTGCTGAGCTGCTGCCCTCTGCTGGAACATAGTACTGATTACACAAAGATGGGTGAATGAATGCAGATAATGAACTAAGCACACCAGACCAAGCTGCTAATGCAGCTTGCTAACCAAGCTGCTAATGCATTGGTGCCTATGGGAGAGCCACCCCCAACAGGATCGGTGTCCCCCCCGCGGGACTGTTGAGCTAATGTGCGCTAATGTGATTAGCATGATGTTGTAAGTAACAAGAACATTTCCCAGGACATAGACATATCTGCTATGGGCAGAAAGCTGAAATTCTTGTTAATCTAACTGCACTGTCCAATTTACAGTAACTATTACAGTGAAAGAATACCATGCTATTGTTTGAGGAGAGAGCACAGTTATGAACATGAAAATGTATCAATAAACCAATTAGGCAGTTTGGGCAGACTTGATACAACATTTTGAACAGAAATACAATGGTTCATTGGATCAGTTTAAAACTTTGCACATACACAAAATCTAAATTGCGCCTAAACTGGAGTAATAAATTGTGGCCTTTCTCTTGCATTTCAAAGACGATTCTCCTACATTAATTTCACATTTCCACCAACTTCAAAGTGTTTCCTTTCAAATGGTATCAATAATATGCATATCCTTGCTTCAGGTCCTGAGCTACAGGCAGTTAGATTTAGGTATGTCATTTTAGGGCGAAAATTGAAATCCTTAAGAGGTTTAAAACAGACTGGGACAGTGAACATTTTTTTCCAATGGTAAACGGTCTGAGCGGTACATCTTTGTTTATCCACCGTCTTTGGTCTCTACTACAGCGTCTTTGGAACCAAGGAACTTGCAGAACAGGATATGTTTTTTTGTCTGGAGCTATACTATGACGACCAACTGAAGTATTATCGGCGATGGAAAAGTATATCTTTAAAATTGGTAACCATCTTTTCCCAATATTCAGATACCTTGGGCTGATCTTCACTGTAAATAAAGATAAAGTTGCCATTGTTATGAAGGTTCAAGGACTGTTACTGGATATAGTTTGGGGTTTATTTGAATTGTAATGAAAGTTATTTGCATTTAATTTAGTTGACAATCTCACTCATTCTCTCTCTGACACACACACACAAGCACACACCCAGGCTACAGCATATTAAGACTGAACAGTTTTATAGGTTGCCACTGCATACCAAACACAATTTTGTCAAGTACTATACAGTGTATATATTTTGGGGTTTAAGACGGAATGATTGGTTGACAAATAATGCTCCCACTAGCCAGGCGATGGCTGCATAGTTGGTGAGAAGCCAACGAGTGCCTTTCAAAGTGTGTTTCAATATGGGGATAAAAATGTTAAGACTTGCACCTACAGTTGAAGTCGGAAGTTTACATACACTTAGGTTGGAGTCATTAAAACTCGTTTTTCAACCACTCCACAAATTTCTTGTTAACAAAAGATAGTTTTGGCAAGTCGGTTAGGACATCTACTTTGTGCATGACACAATACATTTTTCCAACAATTGTTTACAGACAGATTATTTCACTTACGTAAATCATCAGTAAATAATTTATCTATACTGTATATTCTTATTGTGTATATAAACTGCATTTCCAAACAATATTTATTTTTACAGTTTTTTCTGACTTATTACTGTATTTCTATTTATAAATGTGTATTTCCCCGCGTTGGAGAGCTTGCAAGTAAGTATTTCACTGTTCCGTTTACACCCTGTATCCTGTATTCCACAAGTAGTAGGCCTATGTTACAAGAATGTATAATTATGAAACATCATTATAATAAATACACTAAAGGAATTATTCTTTATAAGTAACCTATGGCTATGTAGAATAATATACAGTTTCAGAAATCAATTGAATTGTCTTCTAACATCTTCTTCATAATGACACAACATGTAGGCCTGTGCATTTTATTCTGAGTATAAAACTACCAGGTTCATTTCAAACTCCCCTGCTTTTTTTTGCAGTCTTCGCCATTACCTGAAAGCGGGGCATCCGGCTCATATCGCACAGCACCCATCTTAAAAATCGAATGCAATCCATGCTAAAACCATTCTTGACAGCTAGGACTCTCAGGAACACATACACGGATGTTCTTTTCTACACAGAAGATAATACACAATTATTGTATAAAGATCTTCTGAACTTACCAATACCTACCATAAACTACCATAAAAACATGCTTCCCTTACTTGTTGAGAGTCATGAGAAGGTGAGGAGGAGGATGAGGAGGGAAAGAGGAAAAGACATTTGTGTGGGTTTGAGTCTGTATGTGACATGGTAACTACCCAAATGAAAAAATACTACAATAATTACTATATAGTTCTATAATCAAATGTAGTATGCTGTAGAATACTATACTACACACTGTAGTGGGAGAGACGGTCTGCCCGAGCTGAATTAGCAAAACAGGCGTCAACCAAGCTGGTCATAGCTCTGACTTTCGGGGCAAAGGCCGCATTTGGACCTGGACCTTTAGCCGAAGCCAAAGCCATGAGCAGGGAGGTTTTGTAGGAGAGGATCGTCCCCCAGTCATTTCTGACCAGAACAAGCCGCCCGATTAAAGCAGGGGGAAGCACCTGAGCGCCAGCTACACCGCTAGGAGCTCTGGGTAATTGATATGCAGTGGGCTCCCTACCAGTGTCCATACCCCCGAATCAAGTTGCCTTCGTACAGCATACCCCACCCTCGGGGGGATGCATCTGTCGTGATTACTTTGCGGGATACAACTCAGCCCATAGCAACTCGGGCCATGGCATGTCAGGGACACCTGAAGCGACTGTGTAGGCTGCGAGAATGGTTCCAGGTGAATGGCTAGCACTCAGCGCTTGACTGGCCGCATCAACAATAGCCCCAGGGGAACAACATCCATCACAGAAGCCATCAACACCAGTAGGCGTACAGATATAGGATACATTTGAGCCAGTTTGCTGCAGCTGGAAAATAGTCCTGTAGCATCAGGAAATGTGAATTATTACAGTATGTGAATTATAATTAATGGCCATCAAGTGTTGATACATTTTTTGTTAATGCAAATCAAGCCTGGCATTTAAAAAAATTAATTACAAACTTTAGCAGTCTTTTTAAACCTTGAATATACGACACGTTTGTGTTTCTTGCTGTGCAGGAACATTCTCAGCAACAAAAGAGTGATCAAACTAAGATCCTACATCTGTAGGCTCTGGTGAAAAGGCATTGTGACCAAGACGAAATTTGGCTAAGCAGAGCCGGAACTCGGACACTCTCCATGGCGATAGAAAAGCAAGTGAGTCTAGTTCGACACCCAGTAACGGAATGCGCTGAGATGGATTCAGACAGCTCTTTTTCTGGTTACTTATGAAGCCTAGAGACTGAATACGGGGCAGTAGCATGGATTTGTGTAACACTGCTTGCCCCCTCGACTCCACCGCCACCAGCCAATCGTCTGTACTAGCCGGGGGCTTATGAGCATGGCTTATGAGCATTCTGCATTTGTAGAGTCTGAGGTGCTTGCCATGTTTTGCCATAGATTTTCATACCCCCAAGACATGTGAACCTCTCACCATTACAATAACAGGGGAGGATAGCATTTTGGGGGGGGTATGATATTTGTGCGTCTAACTTTCTCACTGATTATTATTCACGAATATCATGGTAGAATCCACATTCTTGTAGAAGTGTTTAGAAACATATTCTATTCTTATTTACAATAAAAATGACTCCATTATTTACCATTAATTTCTATTCGACACAAAATAATCTCCATCACAACCAAAACAAACAGCAAATGCATCCAACAAATTTGTAGAGTCACAAGCTTGATGTAGTCATTGTGTTCTTTGAATATGGGACCAAATACTTAACTTTGAATTCACATATAAGTGAATTTGTCCCAATACTTTGCACCCCTAAAATGGGGGGACTATGAACAAAAACGGTGGTAATTTCGGGCTTGTGGTAATAGTTGGAGTGGAATCAGTCGAACGATATCAAATATTCTTCTTCGACAAACCATCTCCCTTTTTTCGCCATCTTCAACCGATTCAAGCTCACCCTCTTCCTCCGCCTATCTTTTCCTCTCCATTTCTCCTCCATATTCCAAGTATACGTCTCCTTATGATAATGCTGCACTTCTCCTAACATACATCTTGTTCTTGCCCTCTCAAGGGAGGCCATTTTTCCCCCACCAGTGACCCCTGTTCTTCGACGGACTCTGGCTGGACTTAAAACGATTGAAGACAACACAAAGTTAGAAATGTTTCATAGTATGCGGTGACCATCTCGCAACAGAGCCTTCAACTGCAAGGGGGCGTTGCGTTTCCACTCCGTTGTGGACCGCCCCATTGAAATGCATGACATCCGGCGCAAAGTAAGTGTTTATGGGGTAATGTGAATGAGGTTTAAGCTAGGCTAGCTAGCCTCTTTGACCGCAGCATGGTCCGTTTAGAATAACCAAGCGACTTAAAGCTACGTATACTAAACAAAAGACCAACCCACCCACATAAAAAAATACTATAGTATACTATGGTATAAATGTACCCCAAAGCAACCATTTTGACTATATTAACCCACACAGCTACAAGGATGCACTTTAATGCTAGGTTCACAACCTCATATTGTACCTTATAGAGACCCCAAATTATGTATAAAACAGTCTTAAAATGCTCTACGTTGGTTTAGATATAAGCATAATTTAACTTGTAAATACTGTAAACTCTCCTTCCAGACTCATATTAAACATCTCCAATCCAAAATTAAATCTAGAATCGGCTTCCTATTTCGCAACAAAGCATCCTTCACTCATGCTGCCAAACATACCCTCTTAAAACTGACCATCCTACCGATCCTCAACTTCGGCGATGTAATTTACAAAATAGCCTCCAACACTACTCAACAAATTGGATGTAGTCTATCACAGTGTCATCTGTTTTGTCACCAAAGCCCCATATACTACCCACCACTGTGACCTGTATGCTCTCGTTGGCTGGCCCTCGCTTCATATTTGTCACCAAACCCACTGGCTCCAGGTCATCTACAAGTCTCTGCTAGGTAAAGCCCCACCTTATCTCAGCTCACTGGTCACCATAGCAGCACCCACCCGTAGCACACCCTCCAGCAGGTATATCTCACTGGTCACCCCCAAAGCCAATTGTTCCTTTGGCCGTCTTTCCTTCCAGTTTTCTGCTGCCAATGACTGGAACAAACTGCAAAAATCACTAAAGCTGGAGACTTATCTCCCTCACTAGCTTTAAGCACCAGCTGTCAGAGCAGCTCACAGATTACTGCACCTGTACATAGCCCATCTGTAAATAGCCCATCCAACTACCTCATCCCCATACTGTATTTATTTATTTATCTTGCTCCTTTGCACCCCAGTATCTCTCCTTGCACATTCATCTTCTGCACATTCTACCATTCCAGTGTTTAATTGCTATATTGTAATTACTTCGCCACCATGGCCTATTTATTGCCTTACCTCCCTTATCCTACCTCATTTGCACATGCTTTATACAGACTGTTTCTACTGTATTATTGATTGTATGTTTGTTTATTCCATGTGTAACTCTGTGTTGTTGTATGTGTCGAACTGCGTTGCTTTTTCTTGGCCAGGTCGCAGTTGCAAATGAGAACTTGTTCTCAACTAGCCTCCTTCCTGATTAAATAAAGGTGAAATATATATATTTTTTAAATGCCTAACCCTAACCTTAAAGACCAAAAATCTCATTTTTTAATTCATACATTTTAACCATATAGCCAATTTCGACTTTGTGGCTGTGATAACTAGTGACAACCCAAGGTTGTTTTTTAATTTAATTTAACTTTTATTTAACCTTGAGACGTTATCCTTGGGACTTCCCTACACTAACCCCTACCCGTAACCCTTACCTAACCTTTGACCGTTTTATTTAATTTTAATTTTATTCATAATACAAAAATCAACTTACATTGCTACATCAAACATGTCTATCTAACCTTTGACCGTTTGAATCGTCAACTTCAATGGGGTGACGTCAGAGTTAGGAAGTCCCAAGCAAGGAGCCTGTTTAGAATTTTGGCTTGGGCATCGCTTACCCCACTTTCCCCTAGCTGGAAAAAATGAATGAACTGCAGTGTTTTTTAAAAGATTAGACTAGGCCTAGAGTAAATAAATGAACAATTCTGGCTAAGGAAAACTGCATGCAATTCAAAAACATGACAATGCATTCAACATACACATTACATACCATACAAACAAAGACCTGTATTACTATTGCCAATTTGATTGGCAATAGTCAGGTGACTGCCGTCAGCTGATTGCCTCCAGACAGAATATGACCGACCTGTCAGAAACTCAATGAGGATCGGCTGAGTTTAGCATAATCGAGTCTCTCTACGACTTTTGGGGCTTATATTTCACTAACGTGGACAACAGTTTGCCAACAGTTACTAAGGTGAGTTTAGTAAAAATATCCCTGAAAGTGCGAGAGTATGCTCTCAATGAATCATTGCCTAGCTAGCCAGCCAGTCTCCGGCAGTGCATAAACATTTATTCAACTAACGTCCTATACCTAGCTAACATTCCAAATGACATTTTGCGAAAGCTTGCGACTTCCCAATGAAACTTCCCAATGTTCGAAAACTAGTTTGCTTGCTAACTAGGGTACCAAACTGGCTAGCTAATCTGGCTTGTTTGCATTGCAATAAAGCAGCCGCTGGTGCCAGCTAATTTAGCTCGCATTTGCCAATCCATGCCTGTGTTGATCTTTACCTAAATTATATAATTTGGGTTTATTTTTGACAAATCAGGTAAAGGGTCGCGTTCAGTTTGCACTAAACAGTATATAACTTTTAAGTGGTTATTGTCCACGCTGAACGCCCGTTTGAAATGTTTTCTCCGGTTTATTCCCACTGAATAAATCCTTCAATATTGTTTCAGATGAGCGGGTTGCCGGTTGGGATGGCGAATGTCCCCAGCAAGAGCAATCACACCGGGAAGGATGGCCAGGTGTGGGAGAGACTCTGGACCTTGGAAGAGATGCGACAGACCAGCGCCAACTGGTCCCTGGCTGCAGACTCAGGAGTAGGCTTTGGTTATTATCTCCAAGTTATTATTCCGTTTCTGAATACCCAACTGTTTCTAATGCATTTAACAGTGTATCATCTGGTGGCTGAAGCAGAAACAGACTGGCCGGCAGGCTCTCAGCCTCTAACTCTACATTGTATGGGTAGAGCAATCACATAGCGTTATAAACAGCAATGCAACAGATTAACTACCCTTATCGCTGTGGCAAAGACAACGTCCGCTACTGAACAATCAGATACACTGTTGAATAGATGAAGATTAAACAGTTGTCGGTATCCTCTCCTCCACAGCTCTTCCTGTTCCTGCAAGACTTCTCCCAGAGGATGCTGTCAAAGACTCATGCGATAGAGAAGCAGCTGGATGGACTGATCAGAGACACCAAGGCCACAGACTGCTGCATGCACACCGTCTTCAACGACTTCCTCATGCTCTCCAACACACAATTCATTGAAAACGTACGTTGTGGACTGAAAATACCATGGTCGTATTCATTAGAGCATTTTAATGGAAGAAAACGGACTGAAACAGGGAAAGGACTACCTGTCCTTGACTTGTCTAATAAGTAACACATGTACTTTTTTTTGCTTCATTTTGTTCTACTACAGTGTGCCCAAATGAACACGACCCATGTCTTGTTCCTCTGTTGAGCTTGGTGCCCCTCTTCTTTAGAGGATGGTTGTGCCGTATTTTACATTTCCCAGATATTTTGATACTTCGCAAGCTTTTAACAAAATGAAGAAAAGATGAATCGTGCTACATGGTACAGAACTATGAGGAACTGATGTCTCTTGTGTTTAATGATCTGTTTGCTCATGGTGCCGCCTCTTTTTGTTCACTATCACAAGGTGCTGTGTTACATTGATAGATTCTAACTCATTCTTCTTGTATTGATTGTGTGATGTGTTATTGATATTTGTGTTTGTTGACCTCATCAGAGAGTGTATGATGAGGAGGTGGAGGAGGCGGTGCCAAAGCCTGATGCTTTGGAGAGACCGCCTGAGCAGGTAAATCATCTACCTACTCCTTCCTTGATGTGTTGTGACATGTATAGCACTGTGACATCGCGAGTTCCTCCCCGGGGATAGTTAAATTCAATTACCCCGCATTAGACTCGTGAGCAGAAGGAAGCCCAGCTGATTCCTAAGGTCCAGGAAGCAGTGAACTACGGTCTGATGGTGCTGGACTCTGCCTTTGAGCAGCTAGACGTCAAGGCAGTAAACTCTGACTCAGAGGACGAGGAGGCCACAGACAGAGTGGAGCCCATACTGGAGCCCAAGGTGAGTTTAGAATCATCTGGAAACATACAGGATTAGAGATAAAATTCAAGTTATTCACGCCTCCAGATGTCACGTTAGGATTAGTATCTGTCTAGTCTAGGGAGGATGGCCAATGTTTCCATGCCACTGTGTTTTTGATCTGTCTTTGGGGTCTAGGTCAGTTTGAGCACTTTGACAACTGATGTACACGTTTATTTTACATTTTTTTGACTAACATTTGATTTGAATGATTGTGCATGTATTGAGCAATGATGTTTTCTCTGACCGCTTCCTCACCTTCTTTCCTTCTCTAACCCACCTCTCTCTGTTTGTAGGACCTGTATGTGGACAGGCCTTTACCATATCTGATTGGCTCTCAGCTTTTTATGGGGCAAGAAGACGTTGGACTGGGCGACCTCTCCAGTGAAGGTAGATCACCTCTGTTCTTCATTTACTCTTTCTACTGAAGGAAAGTGTGTGTATTCTTGGCATGTGTTTATATTATTAGTGTTCAACACTCTTCCAAGCATAGTGTTTGTCATCTAACATTAGTCATGTTTCTCAGAGAGAAAGTGAAACTGATGTCATTCTTTACTTCACAGAAATGTCAGTCGACAGCGATCGCGACACCGTCATTGTGAGCGAAGATGGCAAAGATGCTAACGTAAGTATTTTTTCATCCAGAAAGAGTCAGATGTTTTTTGAAAGTGTGAAGTTGACATTATTATTATCCTCAAAATAAGTTGAAAATACTGACAATTTGATTTAGATAAACACCACAGGGATAATACAGTTATGTGAACAGCAGTCAGACGATGACTTTGACCAGGATGAGGAGGGGCCAGCGACCATTAAGAAGAAGGTGAAGGTCAATTTCACTGTGACTGTCAGGGTCGACGATCAAACCCAGAGTTAGTTGATATCTCTGTGATAACAATAACAAACGTACATGATTGTATCGCTGTGTGCACAATTCTGACAGGGGATGATTAAGGTATTTGCCAATTTAATCAATGACGAAACACAACAGAAAAATGTGTGATTGATTGAATCCTTTCTACACTCTGGACACTGGCCATAAGCATGCTGCTGTTTATGGCGATGATGGTAATGGTTACACCTTAGTGAGGATTGTGATTTTATTTGCAACCTCATGGATGACATTGAATGATTTCCCCTTCAGAAGTCGTCTATGTTGAGTGATGATGAGGACGAGGAGGGAGATTCAGACATATTCGGAGAATCGGACGAAGATGATGATGATGACAGAAAGGTATGTTTGATTATAGTTTGCTGGTGGAGACTGATACTAATAATATGACAGACAGATCATTTATGAAATATAACTAGCCTTTACCCAGCTAAGTCAACAATGCTAATACATTTGTTTTATGACTTGAGGGAGCATAATGAATGTGTCATGTCTCAACTATTGAATGTAGACATAAATGTGAAATATTTTTTTGTAGGTAATTGCTTGTCCCCCTTACATGAATATTGATGTTCTATTCCACCTCTCTTTTACGGAAGTCTTTGTGTCACATTCAGAATCCAAGACCATCATCCTTTGCTGATGAGCTGGCCGCCAGAATCAAAGGGGAACCTATCAGCAAGCCAGAGGGAGATCGCACATGTATGTTGGGTTGACATGACCTGAATTACAAACTATTCAGCATGTCCATTATCACCTCCACCATTTTTTGTTTTATGTTAAACTTATCATGGTTTCTGGGAAAGGTAACTGTATGAGCTCATATGCTAGCCTGGGTACCAGTGTGTTTCTGCTTTAGCCAACTTATTGCCATATGATCGTATGGCCCTGTGTTTTTTGCAGTAATGTGACATGCCTGGATTTTTACCATTTTTATTTAAGCCTTTTCATCAAAATGTCCTCTCTTCTTTTTATGTCAGACTGTCCAGCACCATCCTCAGACAATTGCTTGCATTTTTGATCTACAGTGGCAAGAAAAAGTATGTGAACCCTTTGGAAATACCTGGATTTCTGCATAAATTGGTCATAAAATTTGATCTGATCTTCATCTAGGTCACAACAATAGACAAACACAGTCTGCTTAAACTAATAACACACAAACAATTGTACTTTTCCATGTCTTTCTTGAACACACCGTGTAAAAATTCACAGTGCAGGGTTGAAAAGTATATGAAGCCTTGGATTTAATAACTGGTTGACCCTCCTTTGGCAGCAGTAACCTCAACCAAACGTTTTCTGTAGTTGCGGATCAGACCTGCACAACGATCAGGAGGAATTTTGGACCATTCCTCTTTGCGAAACTGTTTCAGTTCAGCAATATTCTTGGGATGTCTGGTGTGAACTGCTCTCTTGAGGTCATGCCGCAGCATCTCAATCGGGGTGAGGTCAGTACTCTGACTGGGCCACTCCAGAAGTCATATTTTCTTCTGTTGAAGCCATTCTGTTGTTGATTTACTTCTGTGTTTTGGGTTGTTGTCCTGTTGCATCACCCAACTTCTGTTGAGCTTCAATTGGCAGACAGACAGCCTAACATTCTCCTGCAGAATGTCTTGATAAACTTGGGAATTAATTTTTACGTCAATGATAGCAAGCAGTCCAGGCCTGAGTCAGCAAAGCAGCCCCAAACCATGATGCTCCTTCCACAATACTTTACAGTTGGGATGAGGTTTTGATGTTGGTGTGCTGTGCCTTTTTTTTCTCCTTTCTTATTAGTTTAAGCACACTATGTTTGTCTATTGTTGTGACTTAGATTAAGATTTTATCAAATTTGATGACCAATTTATGCAGAAATCCAGGTTGTGCGTGTGTTCCTTCCAAACAACTCAACTGTAGTTTCATCTGTCCACAGAATATTTTGCCAGTAGCGCTGTGGAACATCCAAGTGCACTTTTGCCAACTTCAGACCTGCAGCACTGTTTCTTTTGGACAGCAGTGGCTTCTTCTGTGATGTCCTCCCATGAACACCATTGTGTTTAGTGTTTCACGTATCGTAGACTCGTCAACAGAAATGTTAGTGTTCCAGAGATTTCTGTAAATATTTAGCTGACACTGTAGGATTATTCTTAACCTCTTTGAGCACTGTGCTCTTGCAGTCATCTTTGCAGGACGGCCACTCCGAGGGAAAGTAGCAGCAGTGTTGATCTTTCTCCATTTATAGACAATTTGTCTTACCGTGGACTGATGAACAGGCTTTTAGAGATACTTTTGTAACCCTTTCCAGCTTTATGCAAGTCAACTATTCTTGATCTTAGGTCTTCTGAGATCTCTTTTGTTCGAGGCATGGTTCACATCAGGCTTCTTGTGAATAGCAAACAAACATTTTGTGGGTGTTTTTTATAGGTCAATGCAGCTCTAACCAACATATCCAATCTCGTCTCATTGATTGGACTCCAGGTTAGCTGACTCCATTTAGCTTTTGGAGAAGACATTAGCCTAGGGGTTCACATACTTTATCCAACCTACACTGTGAATGTTTAAATTATGTATTCAATATAGTTTAAGCACACTGTCTATTGTTGAAGATCAGATCAAATTTGATGACCAATTTATGCAGAAATCTAGGTAATTCCAAAGGGTTCACATACTTTTTCTTGCCACTGTAATTCTCAATTCAGGCTTAAAATACAGGATAACATCTTGATATGCCGTATGACTGCGCGGAACACACAGTCTAGCACCCAGACTAATGATCCTACACTTCACTCAATAACAATCTACCTAAATTCAAGTATCTGTCCTCTCTGTTTTGATTATTATGGCCACTGTTTGCTCCATACAAGTTCCAAGATGTGTTTTCAGTTGGTACATTTGCACATAATGTAGGCCGTACAACATGTGATGTCATAATGCAAATAATGTTGGCAGATTACAACAGCACATGTTTCACTACATATCATTGTTCTGCATGTGCATGCTCATGTTTCCTTCCCCATGTCACTTCTCTGAAGCATTGTCGTCTGCCTCTAAGAAGAACAGTAAAGCAAAGAAAGAGCTAAAGCAAAGAAACACTATGTATCCAATTATATTGTACCTGCTAAGCTAACTGTTACTTCATAACACTTCAGTCAGAAGAGCATTAGTGGAGTTGGTCTCGCTCCAAAGTGACTGAATTAGATGTCATTTGACAAGCAGTCATGACATTGCAGTATTTTCCAGTAATTCTTTTGACTTGTTGTTGACACCTGTTTTTGTTGTAGCTATTGAAGATGACAGCGAGGAGTTATTCGGGCCGCCCAAGATGGAGGACGAGGACTTTTCTCCCTTTGGTGGAAAAGGAAGCCTCTTCAGTGGAGGGAGAGGACTGTTTGATGAAGTAGGCTCACATGAACGCCGTTTTGTAGCTTCCATGTCTTACTTTTTACATGTTACTTACCCATTGCAATTTCACGTAATATGATGGATAGAAATCAATAAGTGAACCGTTCAAAGAAAACAAAATCAATCTACAGCCTGTTAAAAGCTCCCGAAGAGTACATTAAATGAGTTTTGTCTGAAACCATAGCGACCCTGATAACATGATGTTTGTTGTCCAGGGGGATCTGTTCTCTGATCCACCTAAACAGCCTGTAGCAGAGGAGAAGACCACAGGTAGTAATAGCCATACAACTATCTGTTGAAACACCAAGGCTGTTTTCATTAGGGCACACTAGATATTTTGCAATCGAAAACATTTTTTGTGTTCTGCAAGTTTAGATGGTTGCTTTCCATTTCAGGATGTTTTGTTGTAAGTGAAGTGGCGCAGCGGTCTAAGACAATGCATCTAGTAATAACAGTGTTACTCAAACGATGCAGTGTCTTAGACCGCTGCGCCACTCGGGAGCATAGAAACATGCCCTAAGGACAGCAAAGGCTTTTCAAAGATTAAATAGTAATAACAGTGTTACTCAAATGAAGAAGACAATTTTCTGTGGCTTGAGAACCTAATGCCTCTGAAGATACCGTCCTGCCTTTCTGAAACGGAATTGGATTTATTTAAATTAAAACTAAATACTATTACAATACATGACCACAGACAGTCTACTGTACTATGTTGACAATTCTGTGATGGTATTGACAATTTTATCCTCTCCAGATTTTATCTGACGAGTCTATCCTGTCCTCTTCTTTCCCCATAGAGAACAGCCTGTTTGGCACTCCTAATGACTCTGATTCAGTGGAGGGTAGAGAGAACGGCAGTCCAGCCAAACCCAGCAAGACCCAGACATCAGCCCCTAGAAAGACCGCTTTAGGGGGGCTGTTCGACGATGAGGAGGATGACTTCTTCACCGGCAAAAGCCTTAATAAATCCAGATCAGGTAAGTCAATCAAACCGTAACCTCTCTCTCTCACTAGCATGGTGGGCGAGACCACAACTTGAGATCAATGATCGTAAAATATCAGTGAAAATCTTACATACATCAGTTACTCTTAGGTATGTGAATCAAGTTTTCACCTTATTTTCATTCATGCAGTTTCACATCTTAGATCTTGCTATAACTGTCTTTAGCACAAGCACTCATAATGTGTTGTCACCTGTGGTCAGCTGGACAGGAGGAACCCAAGCAGAAGACAGTGGATCTGTTTGGAGGAGGTGATGAGGATGGTGACATCTTCGGTGACAGCTCTGGTGTTCTGCCCCCTCTACAGAGCAGGAGGAAGGTGGTGGAGGAGGAGGAAGTACAGGTGAAACAGGCTCCTCAGAAAAAGGTGAATATACACATGTGTACAGAGCATTGTTTTTACCTATACTGTATCATAGGGCCTCCGCTCACTACCTATGAATTTAGAGAAAAACGGGGCAATTCAAGAGGATGCTACGAAAGTTATGTCAAAACGTTGTTTTCTTTGCCTTATGTCATTATACATCACACATAATGAGTCATTAGATTGTTCTCTGCAATATTCTAACTTTAGTATACTTATACTTGACAGTGTTGATGAAATAAGAATGTTAGTTTGTTGTGACCATTGCTAGTTTAGACTGCGCTGCTCTTGGGTCTTTCTCTTCCATATTTGGCATTGGGAGGTGGTACCATTTGTAGGTGTTTCTGCGGGTTAGACCAATCAAAATCAACTTGATACCAATCTACGTTGAGAGGAGCCATTTCTATGCCGATTTAAAGGGAAAGATTCAGAAATAAACAACGAAAACGTGAACATATTGTCTTCACGAAGGGTGGTTATTTAAATTGTCTGTTAGCTTTGTAAATAAATACATATTTAGTCCCTATTTTAATTTTATACTGCAGATTTCATTTTGAAAAAGCCCATGTTTTCACTCGTTTGACCTGCAGCCATTAGTTTACTTTTTACCCCTTTTTCTCCACAATTTTGTGGTATCCAATTGTCCTATCGCTGCAACTCTCGTACGGACTCGTGAGAGGCCAAGGTCAAGAGCCATGCATCTTCCGAAACACCGCATTGCTTCTTGACACACTGCTCGCTTAACCTGGAAGCCAGCTGCACCAATGTGTCGGAGGAAACGCCGTACAACTGGCGACCGAAGTCAGCATCCATATGCCCGGTCCGCCACAAGGAGTCACTAGAGCGCGATGGGACAAGGACATCCCGGCCGACCAAACCCTCCCCTAACCCGGACGACGCCGGACGCCTCATGGGTCTCCTGGTCGTAGCCGGCTGTGACACAGCCCGGGATCAAACCCGGATCTGTATGATGCCTCTAGCACTGCTTTAGACCGCTGTGCCGCTCGGGAGGCTTGTTAGTGCTGTTCTGCCGCGGAGCAGAGTTCTATGGAGCAGTGACCACTTTGATCATTCCATTCACTCTAAACATGCTAAATTCTCAGAGTAAATTGTCTAACTTTTAAACCATCTATGGTAGCGACATGGGGGTTAGACTACTGTTTTTCTGGTGCAATTCTCTGTTGAATGGACATATTTGTGTAAACCTTGAATTAATTAATACTTTTATGGGTGAACAACCTACATATTAAGTGGGATACTTGTTAATTGACTAACATTAGCGTGATCATGGTTATTGATTTAGGGGACTTGGGTATCATGATTACATGTTGCACTGATGATAGTTGTTGGTTTCAGTGATGAGGATGATGGTTGTTGGTTGTGCTGAGGTTGTTGGTTGTGTTTAGATGCCAGCAGGAGGTGTCTCCATGTTTGGTCCTGGTACCAAGAGCCTGCTGACTGAGACACTAAAGAAACGACGGCCCTCCACCAGTGAAGAGTCAGAGGAGGTGGGAATCCTCTTTTATCCATCCATTATCTCTATATGCAATATCTTTCTCTTTTTCTCTCTCTCTTTCTCTCTCTCACTCACTCAGAAGTGTGCTTCTTTTCAACACTTATTCTCAAGTAAGGGTCCATTAAATATATGTAAACATAAAATATGTCAACATGAAAATTGTAATGGTCTTGCGAATTATTTTCCAGGCAGACTACTGAGTTCTATTTCCTCAAATGTCACATTGATAGCTAAAATGGCGGTAAAATGTAGATTCAATCCTGCCTTTTGTCCATATGGAACATTTCTGGGATTTTTTTATTTCAACTCATGAAACATGAGACCAACACTTTACATGTTGCGTTTTATATTTTTGTATAGTTTACCCACCTTTTTACCACTACATCAGTGGAACCACACCATGTAAGGTACAAATAAATGCGTCTAGACATTGCGAGCATGGGTGAATCGCTCCTAAAGAGCCACATGAAGGGGGAATGACAACTCTGCATCCTGCGCTGGCGTCAGTTCTACATTTGTGACTTTTTCTCTGCAACATCCTCCAGAGCTTTTTTGCCCATCGCCTCATTCACGGGGTGCCCGCGATATTCCGCTTTATCAAGTGACGGCTGTGCTCCTGCCCTTCTGGTGGCCTTTAATGTGCCGTGTTCCTCACACAGCCCACCCACCCTTTTCCCGGCCGGCGACACTAAAGCTGAGTAGAGTAGAACTTGAGTAGAACTTGTAAGGTGATGAAACCAACTTTTTTTCTCTCTATTAGGTTGTAGCTATATACTGCCATCTGGTGGCAACTAGATGGCAACAATGACATATGAACTATTACGAATTGATGGTCCTTGAAAATAAATATTAGTGATTGAAAAAGTACTTAAGTCCTTGAACTTGACTTGCCACTGTCTGTACGAACCCTGTAGAATTTAAGGTGATCATGGAGCACACTTTGTTTTACAGATTTAACCTCAACTTTCTGTCCCTGTCTTTCTACAGATATGTCCAACCATCCCTAAGAGTCAGTCCAAGCCTGAACCGACACTTCAGAGCAAAGCTCCTCTGTCCATATTTGTTGACGAGGAGGATGAGGTAAGAAAATGAGCTATGACTGATATCGGTCCATAAAATATAATGAATTGGTACCTGCATCTTCATATCTAACCACTTTATTTCATTATGCAGGATCTGTTTGTGTCTGCGAAGAAGTCTAAGTCAAGCCAAACTGAAGATGTCACACCACAAGTCAAGAATCCTGTCTCTAGCGCCCTCTTCAGTGATGACGAGGTAATGGGAGGGAACGGAACCTTGCTACATAAACTTCAGTTCAACATCAGCCTTTCAGAAAATAATGCCTCCTTCTGTAGCCACTACCCCTTTTTGTATTCACAGATCTGAAATAACTGGACAGGTGTGTGGGCAATTCCACCGTAACAGAGTGATAATTTATGTTTAAAAAAATATATACACTACCGGTCAAAAGTTTTAGAACACCTACTCATTCAAGGCTTTTTCTTTATTTTTACTATTTTCTACATTGTAGAATAATAGTGAAGACATCAAAACTTTGAAATAACACATATGGAATCATGTCGTAAGCAAAAAAGAGTTAAACAAATCAAACTATATTTCATATTTAAGATTCTTCAAAGTAGCCACCCTTTGCCTTGACAGCTTTGCACACTCTTGGCATAGTAGGTGTTCTAAAATCTTTTGACCAGTAGTGTAAATATATATTTTTATTGCAAAGTTAAACCATACAACTCTATGCACAAAGACTACTTTTAACAGTTTCCACAGAACATTTTACAAAAACACATTTACTTGAAGAACGGTACAGATGGAACAAACCGTCATTCTGTTACCAAACTTTGCATCTGCACTGTTCTTCAAATACATTTAGTTTTTGTAACAATTTCTGTGGAAATTGTTTGTTGTACTTGGGCTTAGGGTTTTATGGTTTGCATAACTTTTCAATCATTGGTTTTTGTTTGACATATATTTTAAAGTGTAAGATCTGAGTTTCTGCATCACTCTGTAATTGTGGAATTGCCCATAGCCAATATGGTGATGGCAACTCCATCCAATGGGCTCAGCACAGCTTCAGATATAGCTTACAACCATCCTATTCCAACAAATCTGCAAACACCAGAAGGGTAGGGGACAAGCGGTAGATTTTGAACCGGGCTTGATATTGAAGGTTGTCGCTAATACTTCAACACATGCTATCTATTTAACCCTTTATATTCTGTCTGTATCAGGACCATTGGATGAGCTCCAAGCATAGTGCAGGAAAGACTGGAGGGATGAAGTCCAGTGAAAGCGCACCCTATAGTCTACCCAGTGTCAAAGCAGATCCTTTCGACAGCCTGTTCGATGAGGATGATCTCTTTGCTGCTACCAAGGAGTTGAGGTAAACTTTATATCCACAACAATAGAGACACTGTGCTAAAATGTTTGACTAGTGTAAAAAAAAAAAAAAAAAGTATAATCACTATCTCTAGTTAGGGTCTTGGTGTTGTTTTGATGGGTGTAAATGTCTGTGTTGATGCAGTCAGAAGAAGCCACAGAGAGTGTCTCTCCAGTTTGAAGATGAGACTGAGGATGGTGAAGATAAGGGATCTCTCTTTGACTTCAAACCAGCCATCAACAACAGCTCTACTCTAGCTGACCCTAAAGTAAGCCTGGGTTACAGATTCTGGGTGTGTCACAAATGGCACCCTGCTCCCTATGTGCACTATATAGGGAATAGGGTGCCATTTTGGGAAGCAGACACTGACATGAATTATAACCTAAAGATAAAGCCTTCGAGGCAACAATTGAATTCAGTAATACCGTGCATTCGGAAAGTGTTCAGACCCCTTCCCTTTTTCCACATTTTGTTATGTTACAGCCTTATTTTAAAATGGATTAAGTCAATAAAAATCCTCATCAATCTACACACAATACCCCATAATGACAAAGTGATAACAGGTTATTAGAAATGTTTGCAAATTTATAAAATAAAAACTACATAAGTATTCAGACCCTTTACTATGAGTCTTGAAATTGAGCTCAGGTGCATCCTGTCTCATTGATCATCCTTGAGATGTTTCTACAACTTGATTGGAGTCCACCTGTGGTAAATTCAATTGATTGGACAGGATTTGGAAAGACACTCACCTGTCTATATAAGGTCCCACAGTTGACACTGCATGTCAGAGCAAAAACCAAGCCATGAGGTAGAAGGAATTGTCCGTAGAGGCCCAAGACAGCATTGTGTTGAGGCACAGATCTGGGGAAGGGTACCAACAAAATTCTGCAGCATTAAAGGTCTTCAAGAACACAGTGGCCTCAATAATTCTTAAATGGAAGAAGTTTGGAACTACAAAGACTCTTCCTAGAGCTGGCCACCCGGCCAAACTGGACAATCGGGAGAGAAGGGCCTTGGTCAGGGAGGTGACCAAGAAGCCGATGGTCACACTGACAGAGCTCCAGAGTACCTCTGTGGAGATGGGAGAACCTTCCAGAAGGACAACCATCTCTGCAGCACTCCACCAATCAAGCCTTTATGGTAGAGTGGCCAGACAGAAGCCACACCTCAGTAAAAGGCACATGACAGCCCGCTTGGAGTTTGCCAAACAGCACCTAAAGACTCTCAGACCATGAGAAACAAGATTGTCTGGTCTGATGAAACCAATATTGAACTCTTTGGCCTGAATGCCAAGCGTGAAGTCTGGAGGAAACCTGGCACCATCCCTATGGTGATGCATGGTGGTGGCAGCATCATTCTGTGGGGATGTTTTTCAGCGGCAGGGACTGGGAGACTAGTCAGGATCAAGGGAAAGATGAACGGAACAAAGCACAGAGAGATCCTTGATGAAAACCTACTCCAGATCGCTAAGGACCTCAGACTGGTACGACGGTTCTCCTTCCAACAGGACAACCACCCGAAGCACACAGCCAAGACAAAGCAGGGGTGGCTTCGGGACAAGTCTCTGAATGTCCTTGAGTGGCCCAGCCAGAGCCTGGACTTGAACCCGATCGAACATCTCTGGAGAGACCTGAAAATATATGTGCAGCGACACTCCCCATCCAACCTGGCAGAGCTTGAGGATCTCCAGAGAAAAATGGGAGAAACTCCCCAAATACAGGTGTGCCAAGCTTGTAGCGTCATACCCCAGAAGACTCAAGGCTGTAATCGCTGCCAAAGGTGCTTCAACAAAGTACTGAGGGTCTGAATACTTCTGTACATGTCATTTTCCAGTTATTTTTGTATTTCTTTACTTGTTTTTGCTTTGTCATTATGGGATATTGTGTGTAGATTGATGAGAAAAAAACTCCCAATTTAATGCATTTTTGAATAAGGCTGTAACTTAACAAATGTGGAATAAGTCAAGGGGTCTGAATACTTTCCAAATGCACTGGATGTAGACCTTTATCTATTATTTTAAAACAATTCAAATATTGAATGAAAATGTGTTTATATTCATATTTTTGGGGGAAAGTACTATTTTTATTACTGTTTGTGTTGTACTCTTCATGGAAATATATGTGTGGTAACATCCCTGCAGTGATATGTATGTATTGTTGAATTTTAAACAACTAGTCATTTACCCCCTAGTTCATACCCTTGTCTCCTGTGCCCTTGTCCTGTTCTCTAGGCTGCTGCTGTGGCCTCCCCAGCCCCCTCGCTGGTCCACACAGACAAACCTGAGGAGGTGACGGCACCTCCTCCCCCAGTGGAGAAGAGGCGTGCAGAGGAGAGGGCAGCGAAGGGTCCTGATGTACAGCCCCTGTCCTCTCTACTAGAGGGCAGTGAGAGTAAGAAGAAGCCAGTAGGGGCCGTCAGTCTGTTTGGAGGGATCAACGTGCTGGGAGACGGACTGGGAGCAGCCAAGGTGAGACGCTACATAAGGCTCAGGGTAGAAGTTCCCCCTAAGCTCAAATCTAGGATCAGCTGAACTCATCAAACCCAAATCTTAACCATAACTTAGTTTTAGTCATTTGGGCCCTTTCTCAATTCATCTTTCCTTGATGCCTCACATCCTCTCTCCTCCTCAAAATGCATTGGAGAAGAAGGCCTAAGGGGTGGGACCTTGGACATTCTCTTCCAGTATGGTTGAGATTAAGGTAAGGAGAGAGGAAAGGTGAATTGAAATGGAGCCTGGCTCCTAAGTGTAAGGTGCTGTACTCCGACTCTCTTTATATCTTCCTGTCACTTAACAAGCAGACTAAGAGCCCATTGGATGAGATGGATGGTGATGACTTCCTGTCTAAGGAGGGTCCGCCCCCCATGGAAAAGGAGTCCACGTGCGTGCGTCTGTGCATGTGTCTGTCTGTCTAAATCCTTTGTCTGTGCGTTAGCCTACAGAGGAGCGTCCTCATACCAAGAGCAGTACCGGGGTGTTCCAGGATGAGGAACTGCTCTTCAGTCACACTCAGCAGAGAGACAACCACCCCGACGTTGACATCTTCGCCACGCCTGACAAGTCTGTGGTGAGTTCTCGGGACAGTACTCAGTGAGATGGGAAAGGTGTTAGTGTTGGGCGAGAGCAAAAGCCTGCACTCACCAGGACCAGGGTGGATGCACATTCACGCGTACTACCTGCTATTCCTTTTAGTGATAAATGAATTGTACTTATGATATTCCTGGTGATAAAGTGCTGTGTTCCTGTCTCAGAGGTTCAGGCCCAGTAATGCTAGTAGCTCAGTGAAGTCCAGGCCCAGCTCAGTGAGGTCGGCAGCCCCAACACTTTTTAGTGATGAGGATGACCTCTTCAGCTCTGTCAAGCCCAAAGCTCTTCGGCCGGTACCCTATTCATTAACAACTTGATTAATTTACTGATGACTACACCCTCAGTCCTTGTCTTTCATTTGACCTCAGAAAGTATCAGAGAAGCCCAGTAAACCCGGTAAAGACAAGCCATCCCCAAAACCTTGTCACAGCACCAGTCACAGGGAGTGAGGTAAGGCTGATGAAACAAAGTCTTACGTAGGCTGGTTTACACAGGCAGCCCAATTCTGATTTTATTTTTTTCCACTAATTGGTCTTTTGATCAATCGCATCATATCTTTTCACATTAGATTTTTTTTTCAGAGCTGATCTGATTGGACAAAAGACTAATTAGTAAAAAATAAATCAGAATTGGGCTGCCTGTGTAAATGCAGCCTTAGTGCTCAGCAGTCTATGTGATTGCCAATGTGTTTATGATTGAAGGGTTTCAGAATTTGAAGGATATCTATAGACAGTAATGCTCTCTCCTCTCAGTTGAGACTTGTTATTCTGTGATATATTTCAAGGGAATGTTATCCAGGCTGTTACATTGCTTTTGGAGGTACTCCTGTCTGTGTCAAGATTACTTAAAGGTCAAAAACATGATTTTCCTATGTTTTAGATATATTTACACACTGAGTTTGGCATAACATTGTGAAAATGATAATGCCCTTTTAGTGTAAAAGCTGTTTGAAAAGACTGCCTGAAATGTCAGCCTGTTTTGATGGGATGACGTCACCAGGCGGTAAATTAGTTAATAGACCAATGAGAAAGAGTTCCACACATCTCTGCCAATAACAGCTAGTTATCCCCTCCACACTCAGACCACTCAGACAGTCCTGGCAAAATTCTTTGTTGAAAAATTGTTCTTCGCTAAGACACTATTTTTGTTTCTTGTTTTTCAATTAAAATGGTCAAAAATCACAGTTAGTTACTTAATTGTTACCAAGAAATTATTTGATATTGAGAAAAAAGCTGCATTGGACCTTTTCACCTGATCTATGTTGTTCAACTGCACAGAAGCCGGCACCAAGCTCTGTAAAATCTAAACAGCCTTCGTCACGGATTGGAAAACTCCAAGTAAACAACTTCTTCTTTTAAGTCAGTCAACGTTTTACTCTATCTTTACTCTTTCTGAGTGAGAGTTTATTCGTCCAACATGTGTTCTCTGCCAGACATCTTTGAACCTCCGCCTTTGACATGAATCATGTCGTCTTTTCCACTGCTGGCTTAAAAACTAAACTGAGACAGCGTGACTGTCAGATTGATTTGCATAATGTTTTATTTTTTACCATCAGACTGAAAGCGATTGCTCAACCTTTCTTCTTCCTGAAACTGCATGAATAGATGTCATTCCTATGTCTACATTTGGACTTTGGCTTTATTCTTGGGCTCTCTTTCCTCTGTATGTCTACCGCTTTGTTCTGATCATCATGAGGAACTGCATGAACAAAATTACTTGTAAATCCATTTCTATAATGTGATAACCATTTGCATGTGTCCTCACTGTGCTACAAACACTCTTATAAAGGACTTTAGTTGATGAACAAATGTGTTCCTCCTCCCCACTCTCAGACCAACCTGGTGATCAACCCTGCTGCCCTCCTGCCTAGAGTGTCCCCTTGGATCCTAGGGGGGGTCAGTGGACTACCAGGCCTGAGCCCCAGCTCCTCAGGCCTCAGTCCCAGTACAGCATGGACCCAGTCCCCCAGCGACGGAGGGCTTAGCTTCGACCACCCTGTCCAGGTGTCTGTGCTACAGTGTGCCAACAAGGTTGGTCAAGGGTCAGAGGTCAGGCACTGGGGTGTGGGGGAAACAAAGCACACCTAAAGCTCTAACCTTGTACCTTCCTAAATAAGCCTCTGTTATGACTTCATGTGTCTTCTCTTCCTGTAGGGTCGAGCTAAAGGCTCCATCTGCCGCAGGCCCCAGACCAGGGCAGCACGGCAGATGTCAGCTCAGAGCTCTGTGGACCAGAATAACCAGGGAGAGGACCGGGCCGGACACAGCCCAACCCTACCTCATCCAACCCAGCCTAGTTTGGCACTACTTAACCCAATCCAGCCTAGCCTGGCACTACCTAACCTAACCCTGCCCAGGCCTAGTCTACCGAACCAAGCCCTAACCACTGCCTTACCCTCCTTCTTACCTGCCTCTTTACCCTCCCAACCCCCGCTCACTGATGTCTCTGTCAGACCGGCAGTTCTAACACTACCAGTGTCCAACACCCCTCTAAAGAGAGACTTTTCTAAGGGTAGCAAGGTGAAGGTGCTGCCCTCTCCCGACGAGGCTGACCTGTTTGGGTCTGTCCCTGCCCTAGCCCCAGTCCACAAACTCACCGCAAAGACTACGGAGGGTGAGTTGACACCGAAGAAGGAGAAAGAAGGGACCCCTCTGTCCCTCTTTGACGACCCCATGGGTGACCTGTTCCAGAACGTCAAGCCGAGGTCTGCGATGAAGGCAAAGGCCTCTTCCTTCCTGGAGGATGAGGACGATGAAGAGTATATCTTTGTGCTGGGAAAGAGCTCTACTCCCACTACTAAAATGACTGCCGGGGGGAAAGTCACTAAGGCAGGGAGCAACTCTACTCCCAAACAGGACCTCTTCCAGGTATTGGTCATGGTGATCAATATTTTTCAGTCAATTGAACAATCAATCTGTCCCTTTTTTAAATTTATTGTGCAGCCAGGAATTTACAATATCTTACAATCATTGAAATGTTTGTTTATTTTTCATCGTACTAGTTGGAGGAAATATCGATACAGTTACATATCGCATATTATTTTGGACGGTATTATATCGATACTTTGACTCGCAAGTATTTTTTCTATTGCTGGGTAGTGTTCGGTAACGTTAGCCAGCACTAATCGGTGGTATCTGCCAAAACGCAGGTATTTTTCATCCTATAGCAAGTTCTCCATCTTCTTTTTTAAATGTTGAGTCGACATGTTTTCAGCACTTTTCTTTCCATGACTGATTAAAACAAATTTTCTCATGCTCTTCTCTGTCTGCAGCAGACATACACTGAGTATACCGAACATTAGGAACACCTTCCTAATAGAGTTGTACCCCCCCCCTTTTGACCTCTAAAACAGCCTCGGTTTGTCAGGGCATGGACTCTACAAGGTGTCGAAAGCACAGGGATCCTGGCCCAACAACGCTTCCCACGGTTGTGTCAAGTTGGCTGGATGTCCTTTGGGTAGTGGACCATTCTTGATACACATGGGAAACTGTTGACTGTAAAAACAGTAGCGTTGCAGTTCTTGACAAGAACTGGTGTGCCTGGAATCTACTACCATACCGAGTTCAAAGGCACTTAAATATTTTGTCTTGCCCATTCACCCTCTGAATGGCACACATACACAATCCATGTCTCTATTGTCTTGTCTCAAGGCTTAAAAATCCTTCTTTAACCTGTCTGCTCCTCTTGATCTACACTGTTCGAAGTGGATTTAACAAGTGACATCAATAAGGGATCATAGTTTTCACCTGGATTCACCTAGTTAGTCTGTCATGGAAAGAGCAGGTGTTCTTAATGTTTTATATACTTGCATATATACTCGCATGTATGTTTCAAACATTAAATTGCAATAAAATCACAGTATTGAATCGCAATACATATAGAATTGCAATACTTATCGTATCGGCACCTAAGTATCTTGATAATATCATATCTTGAGGTCCCTGGCAATTGTCAGCCCTACAGTACATTGTAGTAGTCTAAATGCAGTTGGTCTGGCTCAGCGTATGCTGCTTCAGCTTATCCAAGAGTCACGATCTCTGCAACAGGAGGTGGAGGGAAATCTATGTATTCCTTGGAAAGTGTATGTCTGCTTTTTTTCTGAATGTGTTTTTCTGTTGTCCCAGGATGAAGCGGCGACGACCCCCAAAGCTCACCAAGACAAATCCCTGGATGCCAGCCTGTTTGACGACAACGTTGACATCTTTGCTGATTTGACGGCCACTTCAAAACCAAAAGAGAAGAAGTCCAAGAAGGCGGAGACTAAATCCATATTTCATGATGATATGGGTGGGTGTTTGCAGAGCACATATATCAGAATATCTTGCATTGTTGTTCCTCAATAACTTTCAACATGCACGTTGAAATTTACCGCAGACAAATATAGGTATACGTACACACACATTCTTACAATGCCATTGCCACCAGGTTGAACTGAAACATCTACTGGACATGCTCTCTCCGTACAGATGACGTCTTCTCTCCCAGCACTGTGAAGCCAATGGCCAAGCAGCCTCCATCCAAGTCCAGGAAAAGCCCTCCCTCCCAGGACACCAGTGCATCGGACGGCTGGGGCAACATCTTCGACCACCCTCACGATGCTCTGGGTGGGAACTGAACCGTGGACTGTTCCTGATGAACTAAAGCTTTGTTTGTGTCCCAAATGGCACCGTATTCCGTAGATGGGTCATTACTTTTGACCATGGCTCATAGGGTGTACACTATGTGGGGAATAGGGTGCCATTTGGGATGCAGTCCCTAACTGTACAATTGTGCAGAAAACGTTGTTGTTTTGGAGGACTGAAAAAGGGGTTGGAGATATTAACACTGTTCTTATAGAGACTATTTCTATAAAAACAATCCATCGATCGGCATAACCTCGGATGGAAAAAGGGGATGATTCTGATACTCATCTCTGATTGATAACAAGTAACTATTTGTCTTTATTTAATGTCCATGGTAGCAGGACTTAGCCATCATTAGGACACCTGCTAATAAAGAAATAGTAAATTATTTATACATGTAGTTGAGTTCTGGGTATGTGGTTTAGCATTGCCATTCTGAGATTACATGTCACAATCGGGCTGTGTCATGTCACCGTTATGAAATCATTGTTTTTGTCTTTCAATTAATATGAAATTGTTACATTTTAACTTTGCCTGTGATAAATGACAATAGATATTTTTTTTAAAGAATTAAAATAATATTTTGCTAAATTTAAAATGTGTGCTAAGTTTGTTTCTAAGATCTGCAGCACTACTTTAAAGTATTTTGTTAAGATAATGAATCGTGGAATTACTAATGCAGCTAAAAGAGGAACATAGCTGTTTACTGCCATCTCTAATCAACTTTTAAATGTTGACTAACTGCACTGGTGCGTTTAGAGGATTCTGCTACATTTTATAATAATAAGGAACATCTATATTTTGATAAATTAAAATCTATCACTGATGGTATTTAAGTTTCAATTTCCAAGTTTTAATGTCATGCTCAAGTACAGTGACATGCCTTTCTTGCAAACTCAAAACCCATCAATGCAATAATAACAATGTAATACTAAAAATAAGGTGAAACAAAAACATGTATTTTTATCTCGTATAAGAAAAACAAGATTAAATATGTCAGCAGACTATATACAGGGTCAGTACCATATTTACAATGTGCAGGGATGCTGGATCGCTAGAGGTAGATACTGTATGTAGCCAAGTGGTTAGAGCGTTGGGCCAGTAACCGAAAGGTTGCAAGATCGAATCCCCGAGCTGACAAGGTAAAAATCTGTCGTTCTGCCCCTGAACAAGGCAGTTACCCCACTGTTCCTAGGCCGTCATTGAAAATAAGAATTTGTTCTTAACTGACTTGCCTTGTTAAATAAAGGTTAAAAAAATATATGGGTAAGGTGACTAGGCATCAGTAGCAGCAGCATATATGATGATTTTATGTGAGTGGGTGTTTGTGTGTAGAGTCTATAACTGTATGTGCATATTGTGTGTGAGCAAATGACGGAGTGTGTTGGAGTATCAGTGTGCGTAACTGTGTAGGGCCGTGTGAGTGTGTATAGAGACAGTGCAAAATAAGAATAAAATACAGGGGTCAACAATAAGAGTTACACCGAGGCCTGTACTCTGGAGCGGGATCGATTTGGAGATGGAGGGGTCCGTTATGGTCTGGGGCGGTGTGTCACAGCATCATCGGACTAAGCTTGTTGTCATTGCAGGCAGTCTCAATGTTGTGCATTACAGGGAAGACATCCTCCTCTCTCATGTGGTACACTTCCTGCAAGCTTATCCTGACATGACCCTCCAGCATGACAATGCCACCAGCCATACTGCACGTTCCTGCAAGACAGGAATGTCAGTGTTCTGCCATGGCCAGGGAAGAGTCCGGATCTCAATCCCATTAAGCATGTCTGGGACCTGTTGGATTGGAGGGTGAGGGCTAAGGTCATTCCCCCCAAGAAATGTCTGGGAACTTGCAGGTGCCTTGGTGGAAGAGTGGGGTAACATCTCACAGCAAGAACTGGCAAATCTGGTGCAGTCCATGAGGAGGAGATGCACTGCAGTACTTAATGCAGCTGGTGGCCACACCAGACACTGACTGTTACTTTTGATTTTGACCCCCCATTTGTTCAGGGACACATTATTACATTTCTAATAGTCACATGTCCGTGGAACTTGTTCAGTTTATGTCTCAGTTGTTGAATCTTATGTTCATACAAATATTTACACATGTTAAGTTTGCTGAAAATAAACACAGTTGACAGTGAGAGGACGTTTCTTTTTTTGCTGAGTTTATATCATTGAGTTAATAAAGCCGCATACAAACATGGTCTCTTTTTTGTTGTCTTGAGTAAGGCAGCTCCAAAATGCAGGTGTGTCAGTCTAGCTCAGTGCTTTCTGTGGTGGTGGGGCAAGCCAGCAGAAAATATGGAGCGTTGCACCGTGATTAGCTCAGTGTTCTGTCACTCATGGGGACACTATGTCACCTCCAAGTAAGGGTAGAGCTAGACAATTCTAGCCCCTTGGTTGCTGCCATAGAGTTACATTAGAAGTGCCCATCCAAGAAGGGTCAAGATCATTGACCACAGATAAAATGAGGTCAAATCACATATCTACTGTAGCTTTGGACTGATCATGTCAACATCATACTTTCAAAATCTTAGCTAGCTGTCATCATCATGAATCAAGTCGACAATCTAATGGCACATCCTTTTTAATCCTTGTCATATGAAGAGAAATTATAGATAAAACGTATCTGTGCTCATTGGCCATTGGACATAAACATTACACAACAAGTTGGAAATCGCAAATTCAACAATGAGTGGTTTGTAAGAAATCAGTGTGGCTAACTGCAAGCATTGCAAAGCAATCATTATCCTGCTATTCAGTGGAGTGGCTGTGTGGTTTCTTTTCCTAGTTGAAAATTAGAAACATTCAACATGGCCATGCTGTCAATGAAGCATGATTTGTGCCACGCTCAAAACAACTGTTAACTCGGAACTGCAAAATCTGACTTTAGTGAGTTCAAGACAACTGGAAACTCTGGAAAAATTAGCTACGACTGGGAAAATACATTTTGAACTTTCATCCAACTCGGAAATGTAAATTCGGAACATAGGCCTCTTTCTAGCGCTACGACCTGAAGATGACTAACGTCATCATGATTAGAATTTTTTCCCCCCCGAGCTCTGTTGTCTTGAAAGCACCATAAATCCAGAGAATGCCAGACAAAATCTGCCCACGAAGGACCGCCGCGCCACCTTCCTGTTCAAGTGAGCACCACAAAGTGAGTCCAAAAATATACTGTATGCTGCTGCATAAATGATGTAATATGCCAGGGAGATATGTATACTGTAGCTCAGAAAGTAATACTAACTGTATTTTATCTAGTAAGCTGTTAGTAGCCCATGTGCCTCACCCTAATAATTTGTTCTATTTTCACCTCTTAATTTCGCCTACTGTTCTGACTTGGTGGGACACATGTAGCATATAACCTGTTTTTGAGAAATGTAATCATCAAATATTGTAAGAGCTTTCATTGTCTGCTTTTATGCCTCCTTTATTTATCCTACGGTTCTGACTTGGTGTATAGGGAGAACACTGTAAGAACGGCCCATGTTCTGAATTCTGTTGCTGTACATTTAAAAAGTGATAGCCAGGTGTAGCAGTGGTAAGGTGTTGGGACTCTGCTGTTGGGATAGCTTTATGTAGGTCCTAACAGTTTGTGGGCACCGTTTGTCACCATTCATCTATTGTTTAGTGGCTTTGCTGGCATGCGTCCCACTTTTTTTTTTGCCTCACCAAGATTTACATGCAAAAATCGGCACTGTATAGAAGTCTTGGATGGCAGGGAGCTCCGTCCCAGTGATGTACTGGGCTGTCCACACCACCCTCTGCAGCATCATGCGATTGAGGTAGGTGCTATTGTCATACCAAGCAGTGATGCAGCCAGTCAAGATGCTCACAATGGTACAGCTATAGAACTTTTTGAGGATTTGAGGGCCCATGCATAAACCTTTTCAGCCTCCTCAGGGGGAAGAGGTGCCGTCGCGCCTTCTTCACAACTGTGTAGGTGTGTGGACCATTTTAAGTTATTAGTAATTTGGACACTGAATAACTTGAAACTCTCTACCCGCTCCACTGCAGCCCTATTAATGTGAATGAGGCCCCCCCCCCTCGTTTCCTGTATTCCTCGTCGCCGGTGATCAGGCCTACTACTGTCATGTCGTCTATAAACTTAATGATGGTGTTGGAGTCGTGTATGGCAGGAGGGGACTAAGCACACACCTCCACACTGACCCCTGTGCGAGGGTCAGCGTGGCAGAGGTGATGTTGCCTACCCTCACCACCTGGGGTCGGCTGTCTGGAAGTCCAGGATCCACCTGCCGAGGGAGGTGTTCAGTCCCATGGTCCTAAGATTGGTGATGAGCTTGGAGGGGACAATGGTGCTGAACGCTGGGCTGTAGTCAATGAACAGCATTCTCACATTGATATTCGTCTTATCTAGGTAGGTGAGGGCAGTGTGGAGTGCAATTGACATTGTTGTCTATTGATCTGTTGGGGCGGTATGCAAATTGGAGTGTGTCTAGCCTTTCAAAGCACTTCATGATTACAGATGTGAGTGCTACAGGGCGTTAGTCATTGTGGTGTTAGTCATTGTGGCATGAAACCTTAGAGTTTATGATTGCTTAAAGAGAACTTGTACACTTCCAGTTATTCAAATGTAGAGAGACAACCGTTTGCATTATTCCATGAAAGGTTAGTTTGTTGGTCTATCAGTATCTTTGTCACTCTGAAGCCAGTGTTCTTGTTGTAGCAGAAAGGGTCCGTCTCTGTGACCAAAAAATATTGGTCCCGTCTCTGTATACTCCTCATTGGTTCACCTAGACTTTTCACGTTGCGTCATAGGATGCCTTTGTTGTCAATCAAGAGAGTCACAATGGGCTGGTTCAGGAGCCTCCTGTTTTTTGACAGGTGAGATGAGTAGTGTTCACGAAAACCGAAAGGTTTACCTATCTATCACAGTTCATGGGCAATAAGGACAGCTTTCAGGCTTTCCTTTTTATATTTAAGCATGAAGATAAGCAGACCCTTTTGATTCTAACCTACAATGTCGAATCTGAAGAGGAGAGTAGGCGTAGCAGCTTGCTAGCCAGCCATCGACCCAAGCATGGTAGGTAGCCATTGTTTGGGTTGCTGAAGTGGCTTGCTAACTAGTTCTAGCTAGCTAGTCGCAACATATTTAGTTAGATTAACGAACTTGCTAGCTAGCTAAATAATGAATGCATTTAGTTTGCTACTACTGTCTTTAATTTGTGCTATTTTATTGTGTCAAGCTATTTAACATACGGAGTGTTTGTAGTCTTGGGACGACAGTCAGTTGTTCATCGCCGGTATACTCTTGCCAGCAGGTCTTGGGATGCTGTCATGGTGAGTTCAAAACTCTAGGGTTTCTGGTGAGACCGAGAGAGAGAGAAGCTTGCAGTCTGGTCGTGTATTAACTAGCTAGCTTTGAAGTTAACATCTTTTGTCAAGTATTTGCCATGTGTAACAAGCAAGCCACTGATAAAGGCAAGATTAAGACCCTTTGTTTTCACGATTGACACACATTTATGGCAGCTGACTGTTCAAATGGTATAATATAGCCTTAAACATTGGGAATACAGTTAACGTGGTCTTTACAGTGTTGGTGTGAAAGGGATCTCTAGTTGTTTGCCTGTCAATCAGCCCACAACTTTACATTTGCATGCTTTTAAAATGAAATGTTACTGCAGTCACATAAAATACAGGTTAACTGTCAAGAGGCCTGCCACAGTGCCTGCAGAGAGCTGTCTGTGTGTTTGACACCACATACTCCTCCCAATGGCTTTATATAGGCTAACAGCTGACTATATTGCAGCCAGGAGCTGTGGCCTGGGCCTTGCTCTCTGCAGAATGTTTCATGAAGGTGCTTATAATGATTTACACTTGTCACTTCAATTGTACTGTAATTTCTTGGTCTAAACTATTGATCTCTCATATAGACCTAGGCCTTTTTAAGGTGACAGAGTTGGTGACATTTCAGTGTGTGTCTTGGTGTGAGAATATTTTAATATGCATTTCTTCCGAATGACAATGACATAATGGAATGCTTTGCATTCTGCTCACTAGTATTAACAGAGGGGGTTTGGCCTCCTTGCATATTGTAGAACCTAGATGTTTCATGTTGATAGTTAGTTGATTGTTGTCAGGGAAGTACAGGACTCCTTACCTACCAGGTTCATACAGGCATGTCAACTCCACTCCTCCTTCCAAACTTCGTTTTTTATTGAACCTTTATTTAACTAGGCAAGACAGTTCTTATTTACAATGACGGCCAACCCTAACTCTAATCACGGCCGGTTGTGATAAAGCTTGGAATCGAACCAGGGTCTGTACTGATGCCTATGTGACGCCTATAGATACATCAAATGTATTTATATAGCCCTTCTTACATCAGCTGATATTTCAAAGTGTTGTACAGAAACCCAGCCATAAAACCCCAAACAGCAAGCAATGCTATAGCACTTAGATGCAGTGCCTTATACTGCTACGCCACTCAGAATCACTGTTTGTTTTTGTCTCTTTTGCCTCATGGTGTCTGTGTATGAGGAACAGACACGGTGACCTTGGACTTAGAAGAAAGGTCAAGGTACTGAGATCTCTCTCTCTCCACAGCTTGGGGCTTCCTGCATGATGTGTTACCGTGGTGACAACAGAGAACACCCATCCCCCTCTCCCTTCCCCTGGGCCGCCGCCCCTCCCACACCCCCCTCCCCCTAAAGCAGTCCTGACCTCACCAAGATGCCGGACAGAAAGGAGCCGCCTATCTATAACGACGACAGTGTGGGGACCTTCCAGTACAAGTTGCCGTTCTACGAGACCATGGAGCTGTTCATCGAAACTTTGACGGGGACCTGCTTCGAGCTGCGTGTCTCGCCCATCGAGACAGTCATCTCTGTCAAGGCCAAGATCCAGAGGCTGGAAGGTACGGTATATAACAGTACAGTAGTGACTTACTGACCCAGCATGTAGGCTACAAGGCTATACTGTTTCCCCTTCCTTTACTTAAGCAGGATAGGCTCCCTCCCTGTCTAACACTGTCTGGTGAAATGCGACCTGAAAAATGGCCAATTGAAAATGATCTATGAATATTAATAAGCTCAGACTCAATGCAATACTAATCCTGGCTGCCTAGAATAAGAAACTAAAAAGATATGCGTTGATGTTCACCTTCTTCTTGCACAGAAGATGAGCCAAGCAATACAAAATACATTTCTAAGCCAAGAAGAGGGATGGATACAAATGTATTCCATTGCAAAGAATGGCTTTCTGCTTTAGTAGAAACATTTATATCCTCACAGCATCAGACTTAGTATATCACCCTGCTCCTCCGGCCAAGCAGACAAAGGCTCTGGCTAGTTGGCTTTCCACACACACGTTAATTTTTTTTTAATCCAATCACTTTACTTTCATCATTTATTCGGCCTCATCCTCCGTCCGTCTTCCTTGAGAGCTCGATAGAGCACTGCACGTTTGGGATATTAAAGGTCCCAAACGGCCTCATCAATCCAGCGACGGCTGAGCTGAGCCTGGTGAGGTGGGAGCCTCTGGGAGCCAGTGTGTTTAGTAGTGATGAAGTACAGCTGGGGGGATGGAGGCGTTCCAAATGGCATCCTATTCCCTATATAGTACACTACTTTTTTTTACCAGGGCCCATAGAGGAATAGGGTGATGTTTGCAATGCAGATTGTGTGTAGAGTGATGGCGGTTGTGAGAAGAAAAAAAAGAAGCTAAGGTTTGCGATAGCTAACAGGCACTAATGCTGACAACAGAGAGGTGAAAGTCTCTAGCTGAGATTGACAAACAATTCCGTCAGGAGACAGACTCTTTGAACTACTCTGGATGCATCTCAGTAGTCTACAGTAGCCTCCTGCTTGTCTCCTCATCCTACTCTTACTGATCTGAAAATAGGTTGGAAGTAGACTATCATTAGATAGTAGATGCCTATCATTTCCATAGCGATGCAACCATGCCTAGATTCCCTGGGCTAAGGTGTTCTATTTGTTGTATTTCTTTGTCTTGCTCCCTATCTGAGGATGTTTGTGGTTCTACTCGTTTTATTTCTACTTCTCTCTCTCTCTTTGCGTGTTGTGCTCTCTTGCAGTCAGTCAGTGGGGGGTGTGTTAGTCAGGGCTGCGTGACTGGGCATGCCCCTTCACAATAGAGTAGTATGGCACTGCTCTGGCCCACTCACAAACACTGGGTTCCCTCCAGCACTCACTGGGCCAACGAGTGCATTCAGCGTGGGGAGAGGAGCTGGAAAGAGGGAGGGAGGCTGTGTCCCAAATTACATCCTATTTAGTGCACTACTTGTGACCACAGCCCCTATACTGTATAGGGAGTATGGTGCCATTTGGGATGCTGTCGGGGGGGAGAGTCCTCTGTCCTCAAGTACCCCAGCAAGGTTGTAGAGTAGGGATGGGCATGCGGCCCCCTTTTTGAAGGCCATTGGATTGCATTTTTTTGTTTGGGGTGTGGGGGACTTTTTGGGGGTTCTAAACTTACTTTTGCGAGGTAGAATAGTAGAATACACAAGGTGAACTTTAGAAATTTGGTTGTGCACCAACAGTTTCTCTTACAGTATGTTAGTCACTGATAGCCACTCAATTAGCCCATGTCAGCAAACATTAGTCTAACGGCCAGCTATCTAAACTTGTATTAATCAAGGTCGAAATAGAGACAGGGCCCCCATTGAGTTTGTTAGTCAGTCTCACTCAGGTATCATATTAAAAACTGCAAACATTTCCCTCCACCCTATGGCAAAACGTGTAGAATTGCAGAAAATTAACACTAAAATCAAAAAAGGTGCATGAAATTAGTTATAAAATTCTAAATCTTCTCTCCGGCCCCATGGCAAAATGTGTGTAATTGTAGCAAACTAGCTTTTTAAAAAGGAACATTTTCTCTATACCCCATGGTGAAATGTGTTGAATTGCACAAAATTAACTTGATTAATTTCTCTCCGGGGGGGGGGGGGGGGTCAACTGTGGCACCTCATGATGAGTTTGTATTTTTAGTGGCCACCACCGCATCAAAGGTTCCAATCTCTGCTGTAGAGAGAAGGAAAATAAGTCATAACTCAAGTACCTTAGTATGGTTTTAGAGTGAGGGAAGAGAATACTCTTCCCTGTTTATACACTGCAAGTGTCATGCTCTCTAGTTATGCCCAGCTTATCTGTTGTGAGATGTCAATGTGTGAGTGTTTTCACGCTCAAGTCAAGTGCTAGTTTCTAATGGTCTTCAGAGTAAAGTTTGCATTGTGGCCTGAGTCTGTCTTTAGCATGCTATGTCCTGTAGGGGGCATGAGTGAGTCATCTTTCTGGTCTGTGGCGATGGTGCTGCTGGAAAGAGTTTTCCTAGCCTAGCTGTCTGCTAGAGCGGAACATGTTGACTGTCTGTGAAACTGACCTCTCAACAAATAACCACAAAATGTTTTCCCTCCAAATAATACATCTGGACCCATATTCATAAAGCGGCAGAGTATGGGTGCTGATCTAAGATCAGTTTAGCCTTTTAGGTTATTCTTCACCCCCAGAAAGCTATGGCCTTTGGATTTCACATGCTGTGAAAAGGGTGCTTTTTCTCAGTTCTTCTGATGTCCTTTGTCTGTCTCTCGATGTAAAAAAATACAAATAAAATGTTTTCTTTCACACAATTACCTCTTTACTTATTTTAGATTTAAGGGAGTCTGTAGGTCGCATTATTTATCGTACAGCAAATGTAATTATATATACTGAACAAAAATATAAATGCAACATTGAGTTACCGTTCATAGAAGGAAATCAGTCAATTGAAATAAATTCATTAGGCCCGAATCTATGGATTTCACATGACTGGGAATACAGATATGCATCTGTTAGTCACAGATACCTTAAAAGACAAGTAGGGGCCTGAATCAGAAAACCAGTCAGTATCTGGTGTGACCACCATTTGCATCGTGACACATCTCCTTCGCATAGAGTTGATCAGTCTGTTGATTGTGGGCTGTGGAATAAGCATTTCACTGTTGAATTTGGCACACGTGACAAATAAACTTTGATTTGAATGTTGTCCCACTCCTCTTCAATGGCTGTGTGAAGATGCTGGATATTGTCGGGAACTGGAAAACGCTGTCGTACACGTCGATCCAGAGCATCCCACATGCTCAATGGGTGTCTGGTGAGTATGCAGGCCAGGGAAGAACTGGGACATTTTCAGCATCCAGGAACTGTGTACAGATCCTTGCGACATGCGGCCGTGCATTATCAGGCTGAAACATGAGGTGATGGCGGCAGATGAATGGCACAACAATGGGCCGGGGGCATTCTGTTCACAACGTTGACATCAGCAAACCGCGTGCCCACACGACGCCATACACGTTGATGTGAGGCCGGTTGGACGTACTGCCAAATTCTCTAAAACAAAGTTGGAGGCGGCTGATGGTAGAAAAATTGTCCACAGCTCTGGTGAACATTTTCTGCAGTCAGCATGCCATTTGCACGCTTTCTCAGCTTGAGACATCTGTGGCATTGTGTTGTGTGACAAAACTGCACATTTTTATAGTGGCCTTTTATTGTCCCCAGCACAAGGTGCAATGATAATGCTGTTTAATCAGCTTATTGAAATGCCACACCTGTCGGGTGAATGGATAATCTTGGAAAGGAGATTGTTAGTGAGCATTTCTCCTTTCCAAGATTATCCAATCTCCTTTCCAAGATTGTAAACACATTTGAGAGAAATAAGCATTTTGTGCATATGGACCATTTCAGCTCCTGAAACATGGGACCAACACATTGCGTATTATATATATACGCAATGTGTTGGACCCATGTTTCATGATATATTTTTTCTTAAGGGGTGGATCAGAAAGATTGTTGCTTCCATCAATGTAATTGTCTGCATCATGTCCCATCCCCCATATATTTTTGGGGTAAATATATATATATACACAGTGGGGCAAAAAAGTATTTAGTCAGCCACCAATTGTGCAAGTTCTCCCACTTAAAAAGATGAGAGAGGCCTGTAATTTTCATCATAGGTACACTTCAACTATGACAGACAAAATGAGAAAAAGAAATCCAGAAAATCACACTGTAGGATTTTTAATGAATTTATTTGCAAATTATGGTGGAAAATAAGTATTGTTTCCAGTCTTATATTATCTCCAATGTATCGTCCATGTAAAAAAACCTGTCTGATTAGGATGAATAATATCTGACAATACTTTTTTAATTCTATGCGCCAAGCATTTTGCTAGGATTTTTGCATCACAACACTGAAGTGTAAGAGGTCTCCAATTTTTTTAAATGGACTGGATCTTTATATATATACCACTTGGGTCCTGTTTAAGTAATAATGATATCAGACCTTCTTGTTGCGTGTCTGATAATCTACCATTTATATAGAAGTGGTTAAAACATGCTAATAATGGTCCTCTGAGTATATACATATATTTTTTTTAATTGGAAATACTTCCACTGGTATGCCATCCAGCCCTGGAGTTTTCCCAGCCTTAAATGCTTTAAAACTTCTTACGGCTGAGATCCCATTAACGGGATCGACTTGACAACAGCCAGTGGAAGTGCAGGGCACCAAATTCAAACGACAGAAATGTCATAATTAAAATTCCTCAAACATACAAGTATTGTACATCATTTTAAAGATAAACTTGTTGTTAATCCCACCACAGTGTCCGATTTCAAAAAGGCTTTACGACGAAAGCACACCATCTGATTATGTTAGGTCAGTACCTAGTCACAGAAAAACACAGCCATTTTTCCAGCCAAAGAGAGGAGTCACAAAAAGCAGAAATAGAGATAAAATGAATCACTAACCTTTGAACTTCATCAGATGACACTCATAGGACTTCATGTTACACAATACATGTATGTTCTGTTCGATAAAGTTCATATTTATATCCAAAAATCTCAGTTTACATTGGCATGTTATGTTCAGTAATGTTTTGCCTCCAAAACATCTGGTGATTTTGCAGAGAGCCACATCAATTTACAGAAATACTCATAATAAACATTGATAAAAGATACAAGTGTTTGACATGGAACTTTAGATAAACTTCTCCTTAATGCAACCGCTGTGTCAGATTTCAAAAAAACTTTACGGAAAAAGCACACCATGCAATATTCTGAGTACGGCGCTCAGACACAAAAACAAGCCATACAGGTACCCGCCATGTTGTGGAGTTAACAGAAGTCAGAAATAGCATTCTAAATATTCATTTACCTTTGATGATCTTCATCAGAATGCACTCCCAGGAATCCCAGTTCCACAAATGTTTGTTTTGTTCGATAACGTCCATAATTTATGTCCAAATACCTCCTTTTTGTTCGTGACAAAAAGGCCAGACAAAAAGTCTAAGAATTCCATTACAGTTCGTATAAACATGTCAAACGATGTATAGAATCAATCTTTAGGATGTTTTTAACATAAATCTTCAATGTTTCAACCAGAGAATTCCTTTGTCTGTAGAAATGCAATGGAACGCAGCTAACTCTCACGGGGGCGAGCCTGAGTGAGCTCTGACTCGATCAGCTCTTATTCCCTCATCCTTCACAGTAGAAGCATCAAACAAGGTTCTAAAGACTGTTGACATCTAGTGGAAGCCTTAGGAAGTGCAATATGACCCCATAGACACTGTATATTGGATAGGCAAACCTACAAACCTCAGATTTCCCACTTCCTGGTTGGATTTTTTTCTCTGGTTTTTGCCTGCCATATGTGTTCTGTTATACTCACAGACATCATTCAAACAGTTTTAGAAACTTCAGAGTGTTTACTATCCAAATCTACTAATAATATGCATATCTTAGCTTCTGGGCCTGAGTAGCAGGCAGTTTACTCTGGGCACCTTATTCATCCAAGCTACTCAATACTGCCCCCAGCCATAAGAAGTTAATTGCATCAAGAAGTTTCTCCTCTGTAATTTGGCCTTCACATGAGTCTTTCTGTACATATGTTAATTTTACATTATTATTAGGGAAAAAATCCATACAATTAGTTTGTTAGTGGAGATGGAGGAGACTGAAACAAACATATTCTTAAAGTACTTCACTTCTTCTTTCAAAATATAATTTGGTGAATCGTGCGTGACTCCATTTGTAACAAGTTTCAATACATTTGTTTTGGTAGCATTTCTATATTGAAGATTGAAAAATAATTTGGTGCATTTTCCCCCATATTCCATCCAGTTCGCTTTATTTTTATAATATATTACACTTGATCTTTCTTGAATAAGTTCCTCCATTTCTTTTTGTTTTTCCTCAACTTATTCTGTGCCTCTATGCGTTTATATTTTTGTTCAGTGTAGTTAACTGCTTTTCTAAGGGTTGCCCCTTTGACCTGACAAAATTGATTGTAATGACTCAGCCTCCCACTGGATGGAGCCAGAGACACGTTTATTCAACAGAGAAGCCTCTGAGTGTCCTAGAACTGTCTTTTTTGTGTTCTGACTTAGAAAACGGTGGGAAATTCATAAAACAAGTAATGTGAACACATTATCAGGAAATCTAGTGCCCGAATTCGGGCAATGTAATCTTATGAGGATACTGAATAAGATTATATTGACAGGGTACCTGATCCAAGTTCAGCACTCCTACTCTGAAATGCTTTGTGATTATGGCCTCTGTAGTGTCTTCACTTTCTGGCCATACTAGAAATGATGGAAGTATGTTTCTTCTTGCCTGGCTACCCACGGTCAAAACCCTACGGTCAAAAAATACACCACGCCTACAGACGTTAGTTTCTTCTCCGCAATGAGTCTGGAGCAGAGTACCGATTTCACCAAATGCGAACACATTCGGGACCTTCTGATTGGTCCACAAACTGATGGGTTGGGCCAGAACACGTGTGGGTATTGCGGCGGTTTTAAAATGTAATTGGCTTTGATACTCTTGATTGGTTAGAGACGATCCAACCGCTGATAGCCTTTGTTTTGTACAATGCCACTCGTCACCACAGACGACTTCAATGATGGCAGTCTCAGACTAAAAGTATGTAGCGATTGACAGAGCAGCGGACGAATTGAGAGTTGTCAGGCTATGGTTCTTCTTTTTTAAATGTTTTTTTATTTAACCTTTATTTAACTAGGCAAGTCAGTTAAGGACAAATTCTTCTTTACAATGACGGCCTACCAAAAGGCAAAAGGCCTCCTGCGGGGATGGGGGCTGGGATTAAAAATACAATTAAATGAAAATATAGGACAAAACACACATCACGACAAGAGACAACACTACATAAAAAGAGACCTAAGACAACACAGCATGGCAGCAACACATGACAACACAGCATGGCTGCAACACAAAACATGGTTTAACATTATTGGGCACAGACAACAGCAAGAAGGTAGAGACAACAAAGAACATCTAGCCGCTCGAGAGCACCCTTACCTGCCAATCTATAAATTACGTCTCCGTAATCTAGAATGGGTTGGATGATTATCTGATTCAGGGTTAGTTTGGCAGAAGGAGTAAAGGAGGAGCGGTTACGATAGTCTAGATTTTTAAGCCTGCATCTTTATGTGCTGAGAGAAGGACAGTGTACTGTCTAGACATATTCCCAAGTACTTGTATGAGGTGACTACCTTCTTTCTCTGCTTTACTTTCTAACCACATAAATTGGTTGATTTCTCAGTGTCTTGTCGTACTTTTGTTCATGGATGTTCTGTACTGTAATTCTTCCTGTGTGGTTATCCTAAAAGGTTGGTGGAAATGAGAGGGGTGTTCTGTACTGTAATTCTTCCTGTGTGGTTATCCTAAAAGGTTGGTGGAAATGAGAGGGGTGTTCTGTACGGTAATTCCTTACTTGGTTATGAGGTTGGAGGGAGGGGGAGATCTTGTGTAAATTCACCTCTGTCTGTTCTGTCGTCTTGCTTGCCCCCCCCCCCCCAGGTATCCCTGTTGCCCAGCAACACCTGATCTGGAACAACTTGGAGCTGGAGGATGAGTACTGTCTGCATGATTACTGGTGAGTTTAACTAGGTCGTGTTCATTTGGCACCAAACTGAATGAAACTGGGAGAGGCTACCTGGACTAAGTAAGAGTAGTTATTTTACCTTTCTGTTCCAAAGCATTTTAAATTGTTTCCTGTTACGTGCCCTAATTAACACAACCCTGTTCACAACCCTTTAAAAAAAAAAAAAATTAATCTCTGGTCAGTTAACTGGGACCTATTGTCATATATAGCAATGCCCTGTAAACGAACCATCAACTTTGATCTTGTAATTAGTGGTTAATTGAAATTAGTGAAGTGGAGGACTTGACTATATGCTTTGAAATGAACTCCCCTTGTAGTGAATACATTTTCTCCCCAAGCCCTGATATCAATGAACCAAGAGATGCCGACTTGGCTACAGTCACATATTGAATGTGTTTGTGAGTTGTCAGTTTTATTAGATACAGACCCAGTCTACAGATTGTAGATGGTGGTTGCGTCATGAATGCTTGTCGCTTAATTTTCCACATGATCTGTCCCCGGTGAGGTTTAGTTAGGTCTGAGTAACAACAAAACATCCTTTTGAAGTCTGAGAAATGGAGGGCGAGAGCGGGTGGATTTGTATAAAACGGACGTTCCGTTTGAATTCCAGTGGAATTCCCAGATGTGTGCATAAGTTCATCTGGAGCGCAGACTGACTGAGGAACGATGTTTGTTCCGGAATAATTATCGTTTTCCCAGTCAATGTTTATTGGGCACCAAACGTAAGAAAACCAATTGAAACAGGGAAAGACTACCTGGAAATGCAAATGTTTTTTGATAATGATGATACGTTTTCCGCTGCGTGCCCTAATGAACACCACCCGTGCCTGAACGATCAAGCTAGCTGTAAGGCAAAGCAATACGGTGATAGCTTAACCGATCCTTCCAAGGGACTTGGGACAGCTTCAACATAATTGCTGACATTTATCTTGTTGTCTGTCTATTTGTGTTTCTGCAGTATTGCTGAGGGCTGTACTCTGAAGCTGGTGCTAGCCATGAGAGGAGGACCAATCAACACCAGGAGAGGTAGGTAGCTAGGGGGAGATGTTGGGATTTCTCTACCCTCACTGCTGTACACCCATAAGTATTCACACACAGTAAATTCATCTATTCTAGTCCTGTAAGCCTCTGTAGCAACATTTTGATTTGATGAACACTGCCCTAATGTCCATGAAGTGATTGGTTGGTTCTTTCTCTTGGGCAGTGTCCATGAAAGACTTGGTGGCTGGCTGACTGAGTGGCTGACTGGCTGAGTGGTTGGCTGACTGGCTGAGTGGTTGGCTGACTGGCTGAGTGGTTGGCTGACTGGCTGAGTGGTTGGCTGACTGGCTGAGTGGTTGGCTGACTGGCTGAGTGGTTGGCTGACTGGCTGAGTGGTTGGCTGACTGGCTGAGTGGTTGGCTGACTGGCTGAGTGGTTGGCTGACTGGCTGAGTGGTTGGCTGACTGGCTGAGTGGTTGGCTGACTGGCTGAGTGGTTGGCTGACTGGCTGAGTGGTTGGCTGACTGGCTGAGTGGCTGACTGACTGGCTGAGTGGCTGACTGACTGGCTGAGTGGCTGACTGACTGACTGAGTGGCTGACTGACTGGCTGAGTGGCTGGCTGACTGGCTGAGTGGCTGGCTGAGTGGCTGACTGACTGACTGACTGGCTGACTGACTGACTGAGTGGCTGACTGACTGACTGAGTGGCTGACTGACTGACTGAGTGGCTGAGTGGCTGACTGACTGACTGAGTGGCTGACTGACTGACTGAGTGGCTGACTGACTGACTGAGTGGCTGACTGACTGACTGAGTGGCTGACTGACTGACTGAGTGGCTGACTGACTGACTGAGTGGCTGACTGACTGACTGAGTGGCTGAGTGGCTGACTGACTGACTGAGTGGCTGACTGACTGACTGAGTGGCTGACTGACTGACTGAGTGGCTGACTGACTGACTGAGTGGCTGACTGACTGACTGAGTGGCTGACTGACTGACTGAGTGGCTGACTGACTGACTGAGTGGCTGACTGACTGACTGAGTGGCTGACTGACTGACTGAGTGGCTGACTGACTGACTGAGTGGCTGACTGACTGACTGAGTGGCTGACTGACTGACTGAGTGGCTGACTGACTGACTGAGTGGCTGACTGACTGACTGAGTGGCTGACTGACTGACTGAGTGGCTGACTGACTGACTGAGTGGCTGACTGACTGACTGAGTGGCTGACTGACTGACTGAGTGGCTGACTGACTGACTGAGTGGCTGACTGACTGACTGAGTGGCTGACTGACTGACTGAGTGGCTGACTGACTGACTGAGTGGCTGGCTGACTGACTGAGTGGCTGGCTGACTGACTGAGTGGCTGGCTGACTGACTGAGTGGCTGGCTGACTGACTGAGTGGCTGGCTGCCTGACTGAGTGGCTGGCTGCCTGACTGAGTGGCTGGCTGCCTGACTGAGTGGCTGGCTGCCTGACTGAGTGGCTGGCTGCCTGACTGAGTGGCTGGCTGCCTGACTGAGTGGCTGGCTGCCTGACTGAGTGGCTGGCTGCCTGACTGAGTGGCTGGCTGCCTGACTGAGTGGCTGGCTGCCTGACTGAGTGGCTGGCTGACTGACTGAGTGGCTGGCTGACTGACTGAGTGGCTGGCTGACTGGCTGGCTGAGTGGCTGAGTGAGTGAGTGAGTGGCTGGCTGAGTGAGTGAGTGGCTGGCTGAGTGAGTGGCTGGCTGAGTGAGTGGCTGGCTGAGTGAGTGGCTGGCTGACTGAGTGGCTGGCTGACTGAGTGGCTGGCTGACTGAGTGGCTGGCTGACTGAGTGGCTGGCCGGCTGGCTGACTGAGTGGGTGGCCGGCTGGCTGACTGAGTGGGTGGCCGGCTGGCTGACTGAGTGGGTGGCCGGCTGGCTGACTGAGTGGGTGGCCGGCTGGCTGACTGACTGACTGAGTGGCTGGCTGACTGACTGAGTGGCTGGCTGACTGACTGACTGGCTGGCTGGCTGACTGACTGACTGACTGAGTGGCTGGCTGACTGACTGACTGACTGGCTGACTGACTGACTGACTGACTGACTGACTGGCTGACTGACTGACTGACTGAGTGGCTGACTGACTGACTGGCTGGCTGGCTGACTGACTGAGTGGCTGAGTGAGTGGCTGGCTGGCTGACTGAGTGAGTGGCTGGCTGACTGGCTGAGTGAGTGGCTGGCTGACTGACTGGCTGGCTGGCTGACTGAGTGGCCGGCTGACTGACTGAGTGGGTGGCCGGCTGGCTGACTGAGTGGGTGGCCGGCTGGCTGACTGAGTGGGTGGCCGGCTGGCTGACTGAGTGGGTGGCCGGCTGGCTGACTGACTGAGTGGGTGGCCGGCTGGCTGACTGACTGACTGAGTGGCCGGCTGACTGACTGACTGACTGAGTGGCCGGCTGACTGAGTGGCTGGCTGACTGAGAGCTGGCTGACTGACTGAGTGGCTGGCTGACTGACTGACTGACTGAGTGGCTGGCTGACTGACTGACTGACTGACTGACTGAGTGGCTGGCTGACTGACTGACTGACTGACTGAGTGACTGACTGAGTGGCTGGCTGACTGAGTGGCCGGCTGGCTGACTGAGTGGCCGGCTGGCTGACTGAGTGGCCGGCTGGCTGACTGAGTGGCCGGCTGGCTGACTGAGTGGCCGGCTGGCTGACTGAGTGGCCGGCTGGCTGACTGAGTGGCCGGCTGGCTGACTGAGTGGCCGGCTGGCTGACTGAGTGGCCGGCTGGCTGACTGAGTGGCCGGCTGGCTGACTGAGTGGCCGGCTGACTGACTGAGTGGCCGGCTGACTGACTGAGTGGCCGGCTGACTGACTGAGTGGCCGAGTGGCTGACTGACTGAGTGGCTGACTGACTGAGTGGCTGGCTGAGTGGCTGGCTGACTGAGTGGCTGGCTGGCTGGCTGACTGAGTGGCTGGCTGTCTGACTGAGTGGCTGGCTGGCTGACTGAGTGGCTGGCTGACTGGGTGGTTGGCAGACTGACTGACTGGGTGGTTGGCAGACTGACTGACTGGGTGGTTGGCAGACTGACTGACTGGGTGGGTGGCAGACTGACTGAGTGGGTGGGTGGCAGACTGACTGAGTGGGTGGGTGGCAGACTGACTGAGTGGGTGGGTGGCAGACTGACTGACTGGGTGGGTGGCAGACTGACTGACTGGGTGGGTGGCAGACTGACTGAGTGGGTGGGTGGCTGACTGACTGACTGAGTGGGTGGCTGGCTGACTGACTGACTGGCTGACTGACTGAGTGAGTGGCTGACTGGCTGACTGAGTTGCTGGCTGGCTGACTGACTGACTGACTGAGTGGCTGGCTGACTGACTGGGTGGCTGACTGACTGACTGAGTGGGTGGCTGACTGACTGAGTGGGTGGCTGACTGACTGAGTGGGTGGCTGACTGACTGAGTGGGTGGCTGACTGACTGAGTGAGTGGCTGACTGACTGAGTGAGTGGCTGGCAGACTGACTGACTGAGTGAGTGGCTGACTGACTGACCGAGTGGCTGGCTGACTGACTGAGTGAGTGGCTGGCTGACTGACTGACCGAGTGGCTGGCTGACTGACTGAGTGAGTGGCTGGCTGACTGACTGACTGAGTGAGTGGCTGGCTGACTGACTGACTGACTGAGTGAGTGGCTGACTGACTGACTGAGTGAGTGGCTGACTGACTGACTGAGTGAGTGGCTGACTGACTGACTGAGTGGCTGACTGACTGACTGACTGAGTGGGTGGCCGGCTGACTGACTGAGTGGCTGGCCGGCTGACTGACTGAGTGGGTGGCCGGCTGGCTGACTGAGTGGGTGGCCGGCTGGCTGACTGAGTGGGTGGCCGGCTGGCTGACTGAGTGGGTGGCCGGCTGGCTGACTGAGTGGGTGGCCGGCTGGCTGACTGACTGAGTGGGTGGCCGGCTGGCTGACTGACTGACTGAGTGGCCGGCTGACTGAGTGGCCGGCTGACTGAGTGGCCGGCTGACTGAGTGGCTGGCTGACTGAGTGGCTGGCTGACTGAGTGGCTGGCTGACTGAGAGCTGGCTGGCTGACTGACTGACTGGCTGAGTGGCTGGCTGACTGACTGACTGGCTGAGTGGCTGGCTGACTGACTGACTGACTGACTGACTGAGTGGCTGACTGACTGACTGAGTGGCTGGCTGAGTGGCCGGCTGGCTGACTGAGTGGCCGGCTGGCTGACTGAGTGGCCGGCTGGCTGACTGAGTGGCCGGCTGGCTGACTGAGTGGCCGGCTGACTGACTGAGTGGCCGGCTGACTGACTGACTGACCGAGTGAGTGGCTGACTGACTGACTGAGTGAGTGACTGACTGACTGAGTGAGTGGCTGACTGACTGACTGAGTGGCTGACTGAGTGGCTGACTGAGTGGCTGACTGAGTGGCTGACTGGCTGAGTGAGTGGCTGGCTGAGTGAGTGGCTGGCTGAGTGAGTGGCTGGCTGAGTGAGTGGCTGGCTGAGTGAGTGGCTGGCTGAGTGAGTGAGTGGCTGGCTGAGTGAGTGGCTGAGTGAGTGAGTGGCTGGCTGAGTGAGTGAGTGGCTGGCTGAGTGAGTGAGTGGCTGGCTGAGTGAGTGGCTGGCTGAGTGAGTGGCTGGCTGACTTAGTGGCTGGCTGACTTAGTGGCTGGCTGACTGAGTGGCTGACTGACTGAGTGGCTGGCCGGCTGACTGACTGAGTGGGTGGCCGGCTGACTGACTGAGTGGCTGGCCGGCTGGCTGACTGAGTGGCTGGCCGGCTGGCTGACTGAGTGGGTGGCCGGCTGGCTGACTGAGTGGGTGGCCGGCTGGCTGACTGAGTGGGTGGCCGGCTGGCTGACTGACTGAGTGGGTGGCCGGCTGGCTGACTGACTGAGAGGGTGGCCGGCTGGCTGACTGACTGACTGAGTGGCCGGCTGACTGACTGACTGACTGAGTGGCCGGCTGACTGAGTGGCCGGCTGACTGAGTGGCTGGCTGACTGAGAGCTGGCTGACTGACTGAGTGGCTGACTGACTGACTGACTGACTGACTGACTGACTGACTGACTGAGTGACTGACTGACTGACTGACTGACTGAGTGGCCGGCTGGCTGACTGAGTGGCCGGCTGGCTGACTGAGTGGCCGGCTGGCTGACTGAGTGGCCGGCTGGCTGACTGAGTGGCCGGCTGGCTGACTGAGTGGCCGGCTGGCTGACTGAGTGGCCGGCTGGCTGACTGAGTGGCCGGCTGGCTGACTGAGTGGCCGGCTGGCTGACTGAGTGGCCGGCTGGCTGACTGAGTGGCCGGCTGGCTGACTGAGTGGCCGGCTGGCTGACTGAGTGGCCGGCTGGCTGACTGAGTGGCCGGCTGGCTGACTGAGTGGCCGGCTGGCTGACTGAGTGGCCGGCTGGCTGACTGAGTGGCCGACTGACTGGCTGACTGAGTGGCCGACTGACTGGCTGACTGAGTGGCCGACTGACTGGGTGGTTGGCAGACTGACTGACTGGGTGGGTGGCAGACTGACTGAGTGGGTGGGTGGCAGACTGACTGAGTGGGTGGGTGGCAGACTGACTGAGTGGGTGGGTGGCAGACTGACTGAGTGGGTGGGTGGCTGACTGACTGACTGAGTGGGTGGCTGGCTGACTGACTGACTGGCTGACTGACTGAGTGAGTGGCTGACTGGCTGACTGAGTGGCTGGCTGGCTGACTGATTGACTGAGTGGCTGGCTGACTGACTGAGTGGCTGACTGACTGGGTGGTTGGCAGACTGACTGACTGGGTGGTTGGCAGACTGACTGAGTGGGTGGGTGGCAGACTGACTGAGTGGGTGGGTGGCAGACTGACTGAGTGGGTGGGTGGCTGACTGACTGACTGAGTGGGTGGCTGGCTGACTGACTGACTTAGTGGGTGGCTGGCTGACTGACTGACTGGCTGACTGACTGAGTGAGTGGCTGACTGGCTGACTGAGTTGCTGGCTGGCTGACTGACTGACTGAGTGGCTGGCTGACTGACTGGCTGAGTGGGTGGCTGACTGACTGACTGAGTGGGTGGCTGACTGACTGACTGAGTGGGTGGCTGACTGACTGACTGAGTGGGTGGCTGACTGACTGAGTGAGTGGCTGACTGACTGAGTGAGTGGCTGGCAGACTGACTGACTGACTGAGTGAGTGGCTGGCAGACTGACTGACTGACTGAGTGAGTGGCTGGCAGACTGACTGACTGACTGAGTGGGTGGCTGGCTGACTGACTGACCGAGTGGCTGGCTGACTGACTGAGTGAGTGGCTGGCTGACTGAGTGAGTGAGTATCTGACTGACTGAGTGAGTATCTGACTGACTGAGTGAGTGGCTGACTGACTTAGTGAGTGACTGACTGACTGAGTGAGTGGCTGACTGACTGACTGACTGACTGACTGCTGACTGACTGACTGAGTGGCTGACTGACTGACTGAGTGAGTGAGTGAGTGGCTGACTGACTGACTGAGTGAGTGGCTGACTGAGTGGCTGGCTGACTGACTGGCTGAGTGGGTGGCTGACTGACTGACTGACTGAGTGGGTGGCTGACTGACTGACTGAGTGGGTGGCTGACTGACTGACTGAGTGGGTGGCTGACTGACTGACTGACTGAGTGGCCGGCTGGCTGACTGACTGAGTGGGTGGCCGGCTGGCTGACTGACTGACTGAGTGGCTGGCTGACTGACTGACTGAGTGGCTGGCTGACTGAGTGGCTGGCTGACTGAGTGGCTGGCTGACTGAGTGGCTGGCTGACTGAGTGGCTGGCTGACTGAGTGGCTGGCTGACTGAGTGGCTGACTGACTGACTGGCTGACTGACTGAGTGGCTGGCTGAGTGGCTGACTGACTGGCTGACTGACTGGCTGACTGACTGGCTGGCTGACTGACTGAGTGGCTGGCTGAGTGGCCGGCTGGCTGACTGACTGACTGACTGAGTGGCTGGCTGACTGACTGACTGAGTGGCTGGCTGACTGACTGAGTGGCTGAGTGACTGAGTGGCTGGCTGAGTGAGTGAGTGAGTGGCTGGCTGAGTGAGTGGCTGGCTGAGTGAGTGGCTGGCTGAGTGAGTGGCTGGCTGAGTGAGTGGCTGGCTGAGTGAGTGGCTGGCTGAGTGAGTGGCTGGCTGAGTGAGTGGCTGGCTGAGTGAGTGGCTGGCTGAGTGAGTGGCTGGCTGACTTAGTGGCTGGCTGACTTAGTGGCTGGCTGACTTAGTGGCTGGCTGACTTAGTGGCTGGCTGACTGAGTGGCTGGCTGACTGAGTGGCTGGCTGACTGAGTGGCTGGCTGACTGAGTGGCTGACTGACTGAGTGGCTGGCCGACTGAGTGGGTGGCCGGCTGACTGACTGAGTGGCTGGCCGGCTGACTGACTGAGTGGCCGGCTGACTGACTGAGTGGCCGGCTGACTGACTGAGTGGCCGACTGACTGACTGACTGAGTGGCCGGCTGGCTGACTGACTGAGTGGCCGGCTGGCTGACTGAGTGGCCGGCTGGCTGACTGAGTGGCCGGCTGGCTGACTGAGTGGCCGGCTGGCTGACTGAGTGGCTGGCTGGCTGACTGAGTGGCTGGCTGGCTGACTGAGTGGCTGGCTGACAGAGCTGGCTGACTGACTGAGTGGCTGACTGACTGACTGACTGACTGAGTGGCTGGCTGACTGACTGACTGACTGAGTGGCTGACTGACTGACTGAGTGGCTGACTGAGTGGCTGACTGAGTGGCTGACTGAGTGGCTGGCTGAGTGGCTGGCTGAGTGGCTGGCTGAGTGGCTGGCTGAGTGGCTGGCTGGCTGACTGAGTGGCTGGCTGACTGAGTGGGTGGCCGGCTGGCTGACTGACTGAGAGGGTGGCCGGCTGGCTGACTGACTGACTGAGTGGCTGGCTGGCTGACTGAGTGGCTGGCTGACTGAGAGCTGGCTGACTGACTGAGTGGCTGACTGACTGACTGACTGACTGAGTGGCTGACTGACTGACTGACTGACTGACTGACTGACTGAGTGGCTGACTGACTGACTGACTGAGTGGCTGGCTGAGTGGCCGGCTGGCTGACTGAGTGGCTGGCTGAGTGGCCGGCTGGCTGACTGAGTGGCTGGCTGACTGACTGACTGACTGACTGACTGAGTGGCTGACTGACTGACTAAGTGGCTGGCTGAGTGGCTGGCTGAGTGGCTGGCTGAGTGGCTGGCTGGCTGGCTGACTGAGTGGCTGGCTGTCTGACTGAGTGGCTGGCTGGCTGACTGAGTGGCTGACTGACTGGGTGGTTGGCAGACTGACTGAGTGGGTGGGTGGCAGACTGACTGAGTGGGTGGGTGGCAGACTGACTGAGTGGGTGGGTGGCAGACTGACTGAGTGGGTGGGTGGCTGACTGACTGACTGAGTGGGTGGCTGGCTGACTGACTAACTGGCTGACTGACTGACTGAGTGAGTGGCTGACTGGCTGACTGAGTTGCTGGCTGGCTGACTGACTGAGTGGCTGGCTGACTGACTGGCTGAGTGGGTGGCTGACTGACTGACTGAGTGGGTGGCTGACTGACTGAGTGGGTGGCTGACTGACTGAGTGAGTGGCTGACTGAGTGAGTGGCTGGCAGACTGACTGACTGACTGAGTGAGTGGCTGGCAGACTGACTGACTGGGTGGCTGGCAGACTGACTGACTGACTGAGTGGGTGGCTGGCTGACTGACTGACTGACTGAGTGGGTGGCTGGCTGACTGAGTGAGTGAGTATCTGACTGACTGAGTGAGTGGCTGACTGACTTAGTGAGTGACTGACTGACTGACTGACTGAGTGAGTGGCTGACTGAGTGAGTGGCTGACTGACTGACTGAGTGGCTGACTGACTGAGTGAGTGAGTGAGTGGCTGGCTGACTGACTGAGTGGCTGACTGAGTGAGTGGCTGACTGAGTGGCTGGCTGACTGACTGGCTGAGTGGGTGGCTGACTGACTGACTGAGTGGGTGGCTGACTGACTGACTGAGTGAGTGGCTGGCTGACTGAGTGAGTGAGTATCTGACTGACTGAGTGAGTGGCTGACTGACTTAGTGAGTGACTGACTGACTGACTGACTGACTGAGTGAGTGGCTGAGTGGGTGGCTGGCTGACTGAGTGAGTGAGTATCTGACTGACTGAGTGAGTGGCTGACTGACTGACTGAGTGGCTGGCTGACTGACTGACTGAGTGGCTGGCTGACTGACTGAGTGGCTGGCTGACTGACTGACTGACTGACTGAGTGAGTGGCTGACTGACTGACTGAGTGAGTGGCTGACTGACTGACTGAGTGAGTGGCTGACTGACTGACTGACTGAGTGAGTGGCTGACTGACTGACTGGCTGGCTGACTGACTGAGTGACTGACTGAGTGGCTGACTGACTGAGTGGCTGACTGACTGAGTGAGTGAGTGGCTGGCTGAGTGAGTGAGTGAGTGGCTGGCTGAGTGAGTGAGTGAGTGGCTGGCTGAGTGAATGAGTGGCTGGCTGAGTGAATGAGTGGCTGGCTGAGTGAATGAGTGGCTGGCTGAGTGAGTGAGTGGCTGGCTGAGTGAGTGAGTGGCTGGCTGAGTGAGTGAGTGGCTGGCTGACTGAGTGGCTGGCTGGCTGGCTGGCTGACTGAGTGGCTGACTGACTGACTGAGTGGCTGGCTGACTGAGTGACTGGCTGACTGACTGAGTGAGTGGCTGACTGACTGAGTGGGTGGCTGGCAGACTGACTGACTGACTGAGTGGGTGGCTGGCTGACTGACTGAGTGAGTGGCTGGCTGACTGAGTGAGTGAGTATCTGACTGACTGAGTGAGTGGCTGACTGACTGAGTGAGTGGCTGACTGACTTAGTGAGTGAGTGACTGACTGACTGACTGAGTGAGTGGCTGACTGACTGACTGAGTGGCTGACTGACTGAGTGAGTGAGTGGCTGGCTGACTGAGTGAGTGGCTGAGTGAGTGGCTGAGTGAGTGGCTGACTGACTGACTGACTGACTGAGTGAGTGGCTGACTGAGTGGCTGGCTGACTGACTGGCTGAGTGGGTGGCTGACTGACTGACTGAGTGGGTGGCTGACTGACTGACTGAGTGAGTGGCTGGCTGACTGAGTGAGTGAGTATCTGACTGACTGAGTGAGTGGCTGACTGACTTAGTGAGTGACTGACTGACTGACTGACTGACTGAGTGAGTGGCTGAGTGGGTGGCTGGCTGACTGAGTGAGTGAGTATCTGACTGACTGAGTGTGGCTGACTGACTGACTGAGTGGCTGGCTGACTGACTGAGTGGCTGGCTGACTGACTGAGTGGCTGGCTGACTGACTGACTGACTGACTGAGTGAGTGGCTGACTGACTGACTGAGTGAGTGGCTGACTGACTGACTGAGTGAGTGGCTGACTGACTGACTGACTGAGTGAGTGGCTGACTGACTGACTGACTGACTGAGTGGCTGGCTGACTGACTGAGTGACTGACTGAGTGGCTGACTGAGTGGCTGGCTGACTGAGTGAGTGACTGACTGAGTGAGTGGCTGGCTGAGTGAGTGAGTGGCTGGCTGAGTGAGTGGCTGGCTGAGTGAATGAGTGGCTGGCTGACTGAGTGAGTGGCTGGCTGAGTGAGTGAGTGGCTGGCTGAGCTGAGTGAGTGGCTGGCTGACTTGAGTGGCTGGCTGGGTGGCTGGCTGGCTGACTGAGTGGCTGACTTGACTGACTGAGTGGGTGGCTGACTGACTGACTGAGTGAGTGGCTGACTGACTGAGTGAGTGGCTGACTGACTGAGTGGGTGGCTGGCAGACTGACTGACTGACTGAGTGGGTGGCTGGCTGACTGAGTGGATGGCTGACTGAGTGAGTGAGTATCTGACTGACTGAGTGAGTGGCTGACTGACTTAGTGAGTGAGTGGCTGACTGACTTAGTGAGTGAGTGACTGACTGACTGACTGACTGAGTGAGTGGCTGACTGACTGACTGAGTGGCTGACTGACTGACTGAGTGGCTGACTGACTGAGTGAGTGAGTGGCTGACTGACTGAGTGAGTGAGTGGCTGACTGACTGACTGGCTGAGTGAGTGGCTGACTGACTGAGCTGAGTGGGTGGCTGACTGACTGAGTGGGTGGCTGACTGACTGAGTGGGTGGCTGACTGACTGACTGAGTGGGTGGCTGACTGAGTGAGTGGCTGACTGACTGAGTGAGTGGCTGGCTGACTGACTGATTGACTGACTGAGTGGGTGGCTGGCTGACTGAGTGAGTGAGTATCTGACTGACTGAGTGAGTGGCTGACTGACTGAGTGAGTGAGTGAGTGAGTGGCTGACTGACTGACTGACTGAGTGGCTGGCTGACTGACTGAGTGGCTGACTGAGTGGCTGACTGAGTGGCTGACTGAGTGGCTGACTGAGTGGCTGACTGAGTGGCTGGCTGACTGACTGAGTGGCTGACTGAGTGGCTGGCTGACTGACTGACTGACTGAGTGAGTGGCTGACTGACTGACTGACTGAGTGAGTGGCTGACTGACTGAGTGAGTGACTGGCTGACTGGCTGGCTGAGTGAGCTGAGCTGAGTGAGCTGAGCTGAGCTGGCTGACTGAGTGGCTGACTGAGTGACTGACTGAGTGGCTGGCTGACTGACTGAGTGGACTGACTGACTGAGAGTGGCTGGCTGAGTGAGTGAGTGAGTGGCTGGCTGAGTGAGTGAGTGAGTGAGTGGCTGGCTGAGTGAGTGAGTGGCTGGCTGAGCTGAGTGAGTGAGTGGCTGGCTGACTGACTGAGTGGCTGGCTGACTGACTGAATGAGTGGCTGGCTGAGCTGAGTGAGCTGGCTGGCTGACTGAGTGAGTGGCTGACTGTGGCTGGCTGAGTGTGGCTGACTGACGTGAGTGGCTGACTGACTGACTGAGTGAGTGGCTGACTGACTGAGTGAGCTGAGTGGCTGACTGACTGACTGGCTGAGTGAGTGGCTGACTGACTGACTGAGTGGGTGGCTGACTGAGTGAGTGGCTGACTGACTGAGTGAGCTGGCTGGCTGACTGACTGAGTGGGTGGCTGGCTGACTGAGTGAGTGAGTATCTGACTGACTGAGTGAGTGGCTGACTGACTGAGTGAGTGAGTGAGTGGCTGACTGACTGACTGACTGAGTGGCTGGCTGACTGACTGAGTGGCTGACTGAGTGGCTGACTGAGTGGCTGGCTGACTGACTGAGTGGCTGACTGAGTGGCTGGCTGACTGACTGACTGACTGAGTGAGTGGCTGACTGACTGACTGAGTGAGTGGCTGACTGACTGACTGACTGAGTGAGTGGCTGGCTGAGTGGGTGGCTGGCTGACTGAGTGAGTGAGTATCTGACTGACTGAGTGAGTGGCTGACTGACTGACTGAGTGGCTGGCTGACTGACTGAGTGGCTGGCTGACTGACTGAGTGGCTGGCTGACTGACTGACTGACTGACTGAGTGAGTGGCTGACTGACTGACTGAGTGAGTGGCTGACTGACTGACTGAGTGAGTGGCTGACTGACTGACTGACTGAGTGAGTGGCTGACTGACTGACTGACTGACTGAGTGGCTGGCTGACTGACTGAGTGACTGACTGAGTGGCTGACTGAGTGGCTGGCTGACTGAGTGAGTGACTGACTGAGTGAGTGGCTGGCTGAGTGAGTGAGTGGCTGGCTGAGTGAGTGGCTGGCTGAGTGAATGAGTGGCTGGCTGAGTGAGTGAGTGGCTGGCTGAGTGAGTGAGTGGCTGGCTGAGTGAGTGAGTGGCTGGCTGAGTGAGTGAGTGGCTGGCTGAGTGAGTGAGTGGCTGGCTGACTTGGTGGCTGGCTGGGTGGCTGGCTGGCTGACTGAGTGGCTGACTTACTGACTGAGTGGGTGGCTGACTGACTGACTGAGTGAGTGGCTGACTGACTGAGTGAGTGGCTGACTGACTGAGTGGGTGGCTGGCAGACTGACTGACTGACTGAGTGGGTGGCTGGCTGACTGAGTGGATGGCTGACTGAGTGAGTGAGTATCTGACTGACTGAGTGAGTGGCTGACTGACTTAGTGAGTGAGTGGCTGACTGACTTAGTGAGTGAGTGACTGACTGACTGACTGACTGAGTGAGTGGCTGACTGACTGACTGAGTGGCTGACTGACTGACTGAGTGGCTGACTGACTGAGTGAGTGAGTGGCTGACTGACTGAGTGAGTGAGTGGCTGACTGACTGACTGGCTGAGTGAGTGGCTGACTGACTGGCTGAGTGGGTGGCTGACTGACTGAGTGGGTGGCTGACTGACTGAGTGGGTGGCTGACTGACTGACTGAGTGGGTGGCTGACTGAGTGAGTGGCTGACTGACTGAGTGAGTGGCTGGCTGACTGACTGATTGACTGACTGAGTGGGTGGCTGGCTGACTGAGTGAGTGAGTATCTGACTGACTGAGTGAGTGGCTGACTGACTGAGTGAGTGAGTGAGTGAGTGGCTGACTGACTGACTGACTGAGTGGCTGGCTGACTGACTGAGTGGCTGACTGAGTGGCTGACTGAGTGGCTGACTGAGTGGCTGACTGAGTGGCTGACTGAGTGGCTGGCTGACTGACTGAGTGGCTGACTGAGTGGCTGGCTGACTGACTGACTGACTGAGTGAGTGGCTGACTGACTGACTGACTGAGTGGGTGGCTGACTGACTGAGTGAGTGACTGGCTGACTGGCTGGCTGAGTGAGTGAGTGAGTGAGTGAGTGAGTGGCTGACTGAGTGGCTGACTGAGTGACTGACTGAGTGGCTGGCTGACTGACTGAGTGACTGACTGAGTGAGTGACTGACTGAGTGAGTGGCTGGCTGAGTGAGTGAGTGGCTGGCTGAGTGAGTGAGTGAGTGAGTGAGTGAGTGGCTGGCTGAGTGAGTGAGTGGCTGGCTGAGTGAGTGAGTGAGTGGCTGGCTGAGTGAGTGGCTGGCTGAGTGAATGAGTGGCTGGCTGAGTGAGTGAGTGGCTGGCTGAGTGAGTGAGTGGCTGACTTGGTGGCTGAGTGGGTGACTGACTGAGTGGCTGACTGACTGAGTGAGTGAGTGGCTGACTGACTGAGTGAGTGAGTGGCTGACTGACTGACTGGCTGAGTGAGTGGCTGACTGACTGGCTGAGTGGGTGGCTGACTGAGTGAGTGGCTGACTGACTGAGTGAGTGGCTGGCTGACTGACTGATTGACTGACTGAGTGGGTGGCTGGCTGACTGAGTGAGTGAGTATCTGACTGACTGAGTGAGTGGCTGACTGACTGAGTGAGTGAGTGAGTGGCTGACTGACTGACTGACTGAGTGGCTGGCTGACTGACTGAGTGGCTGACTGAGTGGCTGACTGAGTGGCTGACTGAGTGGCTGGCTGACTGACTGAGTGGCTGACTGAGTGGCTGGCTGACTGACTGACTGACTGAGTGAGTGGCTGACTGACTGACTGAGTGAGTGGCTGACTGACTGACTGACTGAGTGAGTGGCTGGCTGGCTGAGTGAGTGAGTGAGTGACTGACTGACTGAGTGAGTGGCTGACTGAGTGACTGACTGAGTGGCTGGCTGACTGACTGAGTGACTGACTGAGTGAGTGGCTGAGTGAGTGGCTGGCTGAGTGAGTGAGTGAGTGAGTGAGTGAGTGAGTGAGTGAGTGGCTGGCTGAGTGAGTGAGTGAGTGAGTGAGTGGCTGGCTGAGTGAGTGGCTGGCTGAGTGAGTGGCTGGCTGAGTGAATGAGTGGCTGGCTGAGTGAGTGAGTGGCTGGCTGAGTGAATGAGTGGCTGGCTGAGTGAATGAGTGGCTGGCTGAGTGAGTGAGTGGCTGGCTGAGTGAATGAGTGGCTGGCTGAGTGAGTGAGTGGCTGGCTGAGTGAGTGGCTGGCTGAGTGAGTGAGTGGCTGGCTGAGTGAGTGAGTGGCTGGCTGAGTGAGTGAGTGGCTGGCTGAGTGAGTGAGCTGGCTGACTTGGTGGCTGGCTGGCTGACTGGCTGGCTGGCTGACTGAGTGGGTGGCTGACTGACTGACTGAGTGGCTGGCTGACTGACTGAGTGGGTGACTGACTGACTGACTGAGTGGGTGGCTGGCTGACTGAGTGGATGGCTGACTGAGTGAGTGAGTATCTGACTGACTGAGTGAGTGGCTGACTGACTTAGTGAGTGAGTGGCTGACTGACTTAGTGAGTGAGTGGCTGACTGACTTAGTGAGTGACTGACTGACTGAGTGAGTGGCTGACTGACTGACTGAGTGGCTGACTGACTGAGTGAGTGGCTGGCTGACTGACTGAGTGAGTGGCTGACTGACTGACTGAGTGAGTGGCTGACTGACTGACTGAGTGAGTGGCTGACTGACTGACTGAGTGAGTGGCTGACTGACTGACTGGCTGAGTGAGTGGCTGACTGACTGGCTGAGTGGGTGGCTGACTGACTGACTGAGTGGGTGGCTGACTGACTGACTGAGTGGGTGGCTGACTGACTGACTGAGTGGGTGGCTGACTGACTGAGTGGGTGGCTGACTGACTGACTGAGTGGGTGGCTGACTGAGTGAGTGGCTGACTGACTGAGTGAGTGGCTGACTGACTGACTGATTGACTGACTGACTGAGTGGGTGGCTGGCTGACTGAGTGAGTGAGTATCTGACTGACTGAGTGAGTGGCTGACTGACTGAGTGAGTGAGTGAGTGAGTGGCTGACTGACTGAGTGGCTGGCTGACTGACTGAGTGGCTGACTGAGTGGCTGGCTGACTGACTGACTGACTGAGTGAGTGAGTGGCTGACTGACTGAGTGAGTGGCTGACTGACTGACTGAGTGACTGACTGACTGACTGACTGACTGAGTGAGTGAGTGGCTGACTGACTGACTGAGTGGCTGGCTGACTGACTGAGTGGCTGGCTGACTGACTGAGTGGCTGGCTGAGTGGCTGGCTGACTGACTGAGTGAGTGAGTGAGTGGCTGACTGACTGAGTGAGTGGCTGACTGACTGAGTGAGTGGCTGACTGAGTGAGTGACTGACTGACTGACTGAGTGAGTGGCTGACTGACTGAGTGAGTGAGTGGCTGGCTGACTCAATGAGTGGCTGACTGAGTGGCTGGCTGGCTGACTGGCTGGCTGACTGACTGAGTGGCTGGCTGACTGACTGAGTGGCTGGCTGAGTGGCTGGCTGACTGACTGAGTGAGTGAGTGGCTGACTGACTGAGTGAGTGGCTGACTGACTGAGTGAGTGGCTGACTGAGTGAGTGGCTGACTGACTGACTGAGTGAGTGGCTGACTGACTGAGTGAGTGAGTGGCTGACTGACTGACTGGCTGAGTGAGTGAGTGGCTGACTGACTGGCTGAGTGGGTGGCTGACTGACTGACTGAGTGGGTGGCTGACTGACTGACTGAGTGGGTGGCTGACTGACTGACTGAGTGGGTGGCTGACTGACTGAGTGGGTGGCTGACTGACTGACTGAGTGGGTGGCTGACTGAGTGAGTGGCTGGCTGACTGACTGATTGACTGACTGAGTGGGTGGCTGGCTGACTGAGTGAGTGAGTATCTGACTGACTGAGTGAGTGGCTGACTGACTGAGTGAGTGAGTGAGTGAGTGGCTGACTGACTGACTGACTGAGTGGCTGACTGAGTGGCTGACTGAGTGGCTGACTGAGTGGCTGACTGAGTGGCTGGCTGACTGACTTAGTGGCTGACTGAGTGGCTGGCTGACTGACTGACTGAGTGAGTGGCTGACTGACTGACTGAGTGAGTGGCTGACTGACTGACTGACTGAGTGAGTGGCTGACTGACTGACTGAGTGAGTGGCTGACTGACTGACTGACTGAGTGAGTGAGTGACTGACTGACTGACTGACTGAGTGGCTGGCTGACTCAATGAGTGGCTGACTGAGTGGCTGGCTGACTGACTGACTGAGTGGCTGGCTGACTGACTGAGTGGCTGGCTGAGTGGCTGGCTGACTGACTGAGTGAGTGAGTGGCTGACTGACTGAGTGAGTGGCTGACTGACTGAGTGAGTGGCTGACTGACTGACTGAGTGAGTGGCTGGCTGAGTGAGTGGCTGGCTGACTGAGTGGCTGGCTGAGTGAGTGAGTGGCTGGCTGAGTGAGTGGCTGGCTGAGTGAGTGGCTGGCTGAGTGAGTGGCTGGCTGAGTGAGTGGCTGGCTGAGTGAGAGGCTGGCTGAGTGAGAGGCTGGCTGAGTGAGTGTCTGGCTGAGTGAGTGTCTGGCTGAGTGAGTGTCTGGCTGAGTGAGTGTCTGGCTGAGTGATGGCTGGCTGAGTGAGTGTCTGGCTGAGTGAGTGGCTGGCTGGCTGACTGAGTGGCTGGCTGGCTGACTGAGTGGCTGGCTGGCTGACTGAGTGGCTGGCTGGCTGGCTGACTGAGTGGCTGGCTGGCTGACTGAGTGGCTGGCTGGCTGACTGAGTGGCTGGCTGGCTGACTGAGTGGCTGGCTGGCTGACTGAGTGGCCGGCTGACTGAGTGGCCGGCTGACTGAGTGGCCGGCTGACTGACTGACTGAGTGGCCGGCCGACTGACTGACTGACTGACTGAGTGAGTGAGTGAGTGAGTGGCTGACTGACTGAGTGGCTGGCTGACTGACTGACTGAGTGGCTTTTCTGACTGACTGACTGAGTGAGTGAGTGGCTGACTGACTGACTGACTGACTGACTGAGTGGCTGACTGACTGACTGGCTGACTGACTGACTGACTGACTGAGTGGCTGGCTGAGTGAGTGGCTGGCTGAGTGAGTGGCTGGCTGAGTGAGTGGCTGGCTGAGTGAGTGTCTGGCTGAGTGAGTGTCTGGCTGAGTGAGTGGCTGGCTGAGTGAATGGCTGGCTGAGTGAGTGGCTGGCTGAGTGAGTGGCTGGCTGAGTGAGTGGCTGGCTGAGTGAGTGGCTGGCTGAGTGAGTGGCTGGCTGAGTGAGTGGCTGGCTGAGTGAGTGGCTGGCTGAGTGAGTGGCTGGCTGAGTGAGTGGCTGGCTGAGTGAGTGGCTGGCTGAGTGAGTGGCTGGCTGAGTGAGTGGCTGGCTGAGTGAGTGGCTGGCTGAGTGAGTGGCTGGCTGAGCGAGTGGCTGGCTGAGCGAGTGGCTGGCTGAGCGAGTGGCTGGCTGAGCGAGTGGCTGGCTGAGCGAGTGGCTGGCTGACTGACTGAGTGGCCGGCTGACTGAGTGGCCGGCTGACTGAGTGGCTTTTCTGACTGACTGACTGAGTGAGTGAGTGGCTGACTGACTGAGTGAGTGAGTGGCTGACTGACTGACTGACTGACTGAGTGGCTGACTGACTGACTGAGTGGCTGACTGACTGACTGAGTGGCTGACTGGCTGAGTGGCTGGCTGAGCGAGTGGCTGGCTGAGCGAGTGGCTGGCTGAGCGAGTGGCTGGCTGAGCGAGTGGCTGGCTGAGCGAGTGGCTGGCTGAGCGAGTGGCTGGCTGAGCGAGTGGCTGGCTGAGCGAGTGGCTGAGTGAATGGCTGGCTGGCTGAGTGAGTGGCTGGCTGAGTGAGTGGCTGGCTGAGTGAGTGAGTGGCTGGCTGAGTGAGTGAGTGAGTGAGTGGCTGGCTGAGTGAGTGGCTGGCTGAGTGAGTGGCTGGCTGAGTGAGTGGCTGGCTGACTTAGTGGCTGGCTGACTTAGTGGCTGGCTGACTGAGTGGCTGGCTGACTGACTGAGTGGCTGGCTGACTGACTGAGTGGCTGGCTGACTGACTGACTGACTGAGTGGCTGGCCGGCCGACTGACTGAGTGGCTGGCCGGCCGACTGACTGAGTGGCTGGCCGGCCGACTGACTGAGTGGCTGGCCGGCCGACTGACTGAGTGGCTGGCCGGCCGACTGACTGAGTGGCTGGCCGGCCGACTGACTGAGTGGCTGGCCGGCCGACTGACTGAGTGGCTGGCCGGCCGACTGACTGAGTGGCTGGCCGGCCGACTGACTGAGTGGCTGGCCGGCCGACTGACTGAGTGGGTGGCCGGCCGACTGACTGAGTGGGTGGCCGGCCGACAGACTGAGTGGGTGGCCGGCCGACAGACTGAGTGGGTGGCCGGCTGACTGACGGCCGGCTGATTGACTGAGTGGGTGGCCGGCTGGCTGACTGAGTGGGTGGCCGGCTGGCTGACTGAGTGGGTGGCCGGCTGGCTGACTGAGTGGGTGGCCGGCTGGCTGACTGAGTGGGTGGCCGACTGGCTGACTGAGTGGGTGGCCGGCTGGCTGACTGAGTGGGTGGCCGGCTGGCTGACTGAGTGGGTGGCCGGCTGGCTGACTGAGTGGGTGGCCGGCTGGCTGACTGAGTGGGTGGCCGGCTGGCTGACTGAGTGGGTGGCCGGCTGGCTGACTGAGTGAGTGGCTGACTGAGTGAGTGGCTGACTGACTGAGTGGCTGACTGACTGAGTGGCTGACTGACTGAGTGGCTGACTGACTGAGTGGCTGACTGACTGAGTGGCTGACTGACTGAGTGGCTGGCTGACTGGGTGGCTGGCTGACTGACTGACTGGGTGGCTGGCTGACTGACTGACTGGGTGGCTGGCTGACTGACTGACTGGGTGGCTGGCTGACTGACTGACTGGGTGGCTGGCTGACTGACTGACTGACTGACTGAGTGGCTGGCTGACTGACTGGCTTACGTGTTCAATCAAATGTATTTATTAAGCCCTTTTTACATCAGCCGATGTCACAAACTGTTGTACAGAAACCCAGCCTGAAACCCATTTCAGCAAGAAATGTAGATGTAGAAGCATGTTTCTCTCTCCTTCAGTGCCTGTTGAGGACCCAATGAAGGATATGGTGGAGGTAATGGAGGGAGGCAGGGAGGAGGGCTGGGATAAGAGTCTGCCTAGCAGCAAGCAGGTCACTTTCCTGGTGTACCGAGAGGGAGACCAGCTCAGCTTCTTCCGGGTCGTCGACCGAGGCGATGGAACTCTGACCCCTGTCTCAGAATCACTCAGGTGAGTCACTCTGAGACGATATACAGATTTTAGATCCGTGTGTTTTATTAGGAAGAGTAGGTGGCAGGTCCAAAGGTTAAGCATAGGGAATTAAATTGTTTAGGTTTAGGGCCAGCATGTCAACAATACGTCATTAAAATGACAGTTCTACACAGAGACAGTCTAAAAATAGACCTGGTTTATATTCTTCCTCAAATATCTGGTCAATGTCAGGACTGGTGAATGTGTGACGACATTGTGGACTAAAGTAGTTTAGGACAGTTCAGAACAGGATATATTTCTCTCTGTTAGCTGTTGATCTCTTCCCCCGTGAAAGTCCTGTCCATGTGTGATCTTTGCATTTTCTGTCCAAGTCGTTAATGTGTGTGTCTTGGTGTCCGTGTGTGTTCCAGTGGAGGCTCAGTGTACAACATGTACACGGAGGAGGAGGACGACGACGAGGAGACGGGGGGCTTGGCTTTGGGACAGCTGTCCCTGGAGAACTCTATCACCATGAACAAGATGAAGCTACTCAAAGCCAAGATGGAGGACATGAACATCAACAAGAAGGTAGATGGATTTTACTTTCTAGTTCTTTCCTTAGGATGTCATTATTCTCTATCCATTAACCTCTCTGGGATATGTGGGACGCTAGGCCAACGTCCAGTGAAAAATCAGAGCGCCAAATTCAAATAAATTACTATAGAAATTAAACTTTCATGAAATCACACATGCAATACACCAAATTAAAGCTACACTTGTTGTGAATCCAGCCAACATGTCAGATTTCAAAAATGCTTTACGGGGAAAGCAAACGATGCTATTATCTGATGACATCACCCCAGTAAACAAACACAGACAATCCTATTTCAACCCTCCAGGCGCGACGCAAAACGCAGAAATAAAGATATAATTCATGCCTTTGACGAGCTTCTTCTGTTGGCACTCCAATATGTCCCATAAACATCACAAATGGTCCTTTTGTTCGAGTAATTCCGTCGATATCCAAAATGTCCATTTATTTGGCGCGTTTGATCCAGAAAAATACCGGTTCCAACTTGCGCAATGTGACTACAAAATATCTCATAAGTTACCTGTAAGCTTTGTTCAACACATTTCAAACTACTTATGTAATACTACTTTAGGTATTTTTTAATGTAAATAATAGATCAAATTTAAGACAGGATGATCTGTGTTCAATACCGGAGGAAAACAAAGTGTAGCTAGCTTTCAGGTCACGCGCCTCTAACAAAGAGTACACTTCCCTCGAGCCTCATTCTGAACAGTGCTACTTCTTCATTTCTCAAAGGAAAAACCTCAACCAATTTCTAAAGACTGTTGACATCCAGTGGAAGCGATAGGAACTGCAAGAAGGTCCCTTAGAAATCTGGATTCCCAATGAATACTCATTGAAAAGAGTGACCTCAAAAAAGAAAAATCTGAATGTTTTGTCCTTGGGGTTTTGCCTGCCAAATAAGTTCTGTTATACTCAGACATGATTCAAACAGTTTTAGAAACTTCAGAGTGCTTTCTATCCAAATCTACTAATAATATGCACATCTTAGCTTCTGGGCCTGAGTAGCAGGCAGTTTACTTTGGACAAGTGTTTCATCTGGATGTGAAAATACTGCCACCTATCCCAGAGAAGTTAACACGGTTAGGATAGTCGAGTATCGACGTCTTTATTATCCAAATAATTTTATTGGCAAAGTGCTTAACGGCAACCTAAACCTTCAAAATGCAAGTCTAGGTGACGACTCTGTGATTTACGAATCAACTTGCATCTAAAATAATTACTAATTTTCTTATCAAAATGAGTAATTCTCTGCCTCCCCTTGCTCGAACTGATCCCCTCAAACACGCTGTATGACTTTCTCTGTCTTCCCCCAGCCTAAGAAGTCTGCCAAGTTGAAACCTCTGTCACCCGTCGGTGCCCGGCCCTGCGGCAACTTTCTGGGGCTCCCCAGACACCACCGCCTCTTCCGTGTCCTGCCCCAGATCAACCAATCCCGCCACTCCGCCTTACACTTACCTCCAATCAGGGACCAGGGATCCGCAACTCCCTCTCCTCCCGTTGCTACTACCTCCGCCACCCACCTGTCAATCAGTGGCCAGGCGCCGCCCTATTTCTCTTCCTCGTCCTGTTACATGCTTCAGGAAGAGGAGTCATGGGAGACCAGCCTCAAGTCGATCCGGCCCCCTCCTAAAGTGTCCCGGTTGGACATCGGCAGCACCAGGCTCATGAGGGACTGTGTGTACCCGCAGCTCCCCGCACTCCCCAGCAGGGGGCAGGCTGAGGGGACAGTGGAGCTGCCTGACTCCAGAGGAGAGGCACTGGGGCTGGAGTTGCTGGAAGAGGTTGCAAGCCTGCTGGAGCCCACACCGCCTGGAGCTCTGTACGGAAACCTGCTCACAGACCCTCTCATCCTGGACATCTCTACCCAGCCAGAGGAGGGTTTGTGCGGGTTGGATGGGCTAGGACCCCTGGGGGTTAGAGCAGAGCACCAGCTCTCCTCCACCCCCTCTCTCCTCTCCCAAGCTGAGGGGATGAACTCTTTAAACAACTGGGCTATGGGTGGTTCTGATAGGTTAGCCTGCAAAGGTCAGAGGACACAGTTAATAGGCAACACCCTTGATCATTTACCCGACTCTCCTTTCCCCTCTTCATCTTCCCCCTCTAGTAGATGGAAACTACCACAACCCTTTGAATTCACAGGCTCAGTAACGCCAACCCTACAATCCAATCCCCCCTCCTCCTCCCGCCCCACCACTCTCTTCTCCCCTGCTCCACCTCTCCCCTCCTCTCTTCCAAGTGGCTCTCATCTGCGAGGCATCAAGATGGACTCCCCAGGCAAGCGGCTGGAGATGATGAGTACAAGTGAGGCACGGGGCATCACCAAGCTGGCCAACCAGGCCTGTAAGAACCCTCTCGGGTCCCTCAGCAACACAGAGCTCCTGGCCTCCCTGTCCTCTTCCTCCAGGACCCCAGTCAGCAGCAGCAGGGAAGGCCTGGGACAGAGCCTGGGATTCGGGTTGGAGCTGCCCGCTGTTGGGGCCTCCAGGCTGGGCATGCTAGGCTCTACGGCCCCCTCCCTACAAGCCAACATCCAGCTGCTCCAGGAGGACCTGATCCGACGGATGTCCCCACTACACAGAGCGACCGCCTCTTACATGGTGAGTCATGAGGACAGACTATTGATATACAACCCAGCTAGGCAGGAAAATGGTTACTATCCACAAATAAGGACTTGCTGAACTGCCTAAATAGAAATGAGCAAATCAAAGCAGCACAATGATAGTGTGTTGTATTGTGAGGTACAGTACTCTTGTTCACTATATAGTTTGTGCGTAGCCTGAAATCTAACCTGTTTGCTAACATTCCACTCCTACTGTGTCATTGCCAAACAATGTTTAGCATGATAAGGAGTGGAATGATGGCTAAACAGACTGATACCCAGGTGGTGTTGATATCCTTGTATTGACCTGGTCTGAAACCTCTCATTGTTCCAGGCACCCAACAGCCTGGGATCAGCTGGAGGCTCCAGTTCAATAAGGAGACTAGGTGAGTGGGAAAACCCAGGGATCCAGGTCTGCTCAAAAGGAGTCCCAATTACTGCACTAGAGAATAGCATGCCATTTCAAATGAGGCCCCAATTAGAAGTTGTTCATTATATACTAGGGTAGGCCTCTCCAACCCTGTTCCTAGAGAGCTACGGTGGTTGCTCCACTGAAAGTTTTGTGATTATGCTGCGGTACTTAGAGGTCATTTGTGGTTTAGTACGGTACCCTGCGTCACCACTTCATTGCTCCAGACCAGCACAAGGAGGAGTTAGAGTACTTATTATGCTTTTGGGTCCTACTGTGTCTCTAACTGACAATGAATGGGTGACATAAACCTAAATATAAACTGATAATTGTGCACGACCTCAGTATTACTTACTAAAACTGTTGTGGTGGTTTTAGTAAGGTTTTTATTTTGAGGTTTTTATTTTGTTAGGATTCTTTTTCTCTTACTGTCGTACTGTAGGCCACTCCTGACTGGAAGACCCATGAGATGACTGTAGGTTTTTGGTTTCTCTCCCTCCAAACGGAAATAATTATAAATAACAAACAGGCTGTATTTACAAATTAGTAACAATGTCTCACTCCACGTTCAAGGATGGCCTTTTTGTCGCTCATTTTACGTTATTTGAAAACGAAATCATCTCAAATATTATTTTTTAAACCAAGCGATTTATTATTAATTTAGAATTAAATTAAAGCCCCTTGGATATTCTCACATATATATTATTAACCCTGTTATTACCAGGACAATATATATTGGTCATGGCTCACAGTGGGATTGCCTTGCAGTTCTTCAGCTGTATCCACTGAAAGCGCACGAGGTTCAAGGCACGAGGGCAGGGGGCACGGGATGGGCCGCAGAGCCGTGCACAGAAGACGGACCTAGCCCATGGGGAAGGGAGGAAGGGAGGGGGAGGCGGTGGACCCCCACCCCGCCACACTCGGTAGCACAGAGCAACACTTTAAGGGGCATTGCACTAATAATGGTGCAGACTTGGGAAACGTTTCCGCTGTTCTTAGTGCCAGTCTGCACGTTCAAACTAAAACAATGTAACTAATAATGGTATCTTTATGCTTTCGTTAATAAAATAATGATAAAAATACTTTTCCAAAATGCAGACGTTCATTTAGTTATGGATCCATAATGAATTACTATGGGAAGAAATATCACTGAATTACAGAAATATTAGGTCGAAGTTGCCTCATGAAGGTAAACAAATTGTTGCTTACTGGAAAATACTCTTTTAAACACACATGGTCACGTTGTACAGCGCCTTTATGGCTATTAGCAGGTAGCTGGACAATAGACTTGCCTAGAAGGAGGGTAGGGGGAGAATTCTATAGTCAAATGTATTTCTTAGTTAGGTTGGCTGTATCACAACCGGCCGTGATTGGTTGCAATTCAGTTTAATCCACCGTAAAAGACAAAACAAATAATACAACAAAAAGTATTATTATTATGTATCACATCTGACCGTGATTGGGAGTCCCATAGGACGGCGCACAATTGGCCCAGTGTTTCTATCACTTTTTTTTTTTTTTTTACAAAATAACCTCAAATATCGTTATATGTTATCAAGTTGATGGCATAGTCATAGCGGCACCTACATAAAGCTGAGTGACTCACTCATTCATGGCTTTGGATCAAAATAAATAAGTACCAAAATTCTTTCTGATAGTCTTTAATAAATAAATGTTTTGGGTATTCTGACCTGGACACCATGTACACTATTATAATAGCCCATTATGGGCTATTAGTTGGACAATAAACCTCTACCAACACCTCTCTGTATTTTGATACTTTGTGAATGGGGCCTCCCCAGTGGCGCAGCTGTCTAAGTTACTGCATTGCAATGCAAAATGCGTTGCTACAGATACCCGTGCCGGCCACCACTGGGAGACCCATGAGGCGGCTTTTGGTTTTAATTTAGAATCTTCCAATCCTCTATATGTGATTATTGGCGAGAGTCACGTCATACTTTTCAATATACTGTAGGCCTACCATAGGCGACATGAGTCTCTCTAGTGTTGAGTAATGTGCTGTTAAAAGTGGTGTAGGTCTTTATTTATTTAAAGAGCATATTGAAGTTAGAAGCAATAGCATTTGAAGCATTAGCCTACAACTATTTTAGCACCGTTTCGCGCTGCTCTGAGACAAGCATGTGGACTGGTCTTGATAAATCAATGAGATTTTATTTTGACTGAATCTCTGTTTGGTTATTGGTTAGACTACAATTAGGGTGTAGAAATGTTATGCTCTTAGTGTAACCTTTATTTAACAAGGCAAGTCAGTTAAAAACAATTTCTTATTTACAAGGACAGCCTACTCCTTCCTCCCCATCGGGGAATTGAACCCCGGTCTCCTGCGTGCCCGCACGACACAGGGATTCCTTTAGCTAAATAGCCCAGTACTATAGCCTACTCCCGACGTCACGTTGTACAGCATCATATTTTTTTCTTGGAATAGAAACACCATAATATTAATCAAATTAATTAAGCAACATTTCTTAAAATCAGTCTCATATACTATGTTCTTACAAAAAAAGGTTTTAAATTCTCTAGTACAGCCACTATTGAAGGTTATCATATGCTTCTCAAAGATGCCCTCTGGTGGTCAAACTAGCACTAACTAGCATTAATGGTACCAGTGGTTGGCACTTAATTAACGTGCCATAGAATTCTGCTGCACCACGCAAGCTGTGCTGCAGTACGCTGAAACTTTTAAAGGACAAACCACTGTACCGTTCTGTAGGTTTTCCCTCCAACCCTGTTCCTGGAGAGCTACCATTCTGTAGGTTTAACCTCCAACCCTGTTCCTGTAGAACTACCATTCTGTAGGTTTAACCTCCAACCCTGTTCCTGGAGAGCTACCATTCTGTAGGTTTAACCTCCAACCCTGTTCCTGGAGAGCTACCATTCTGTAGGTTTAACCTCCAACCCTGTTCCTGGAGAGCTACCATTCTGTAGGTTTAACCTCCAACCCTGTTCCTGTAGAGCTACCATTCTGTAGGTTTAACCTCCAACCCTGTTCCTGGAGAGCTACCGTTCTGTAGGTTTAACCTCCAACCCTGTTCCTGGAGAGCTACCATTCTGTAGGTTTAACCTCCAACCCTGTTCCTGGAGAGCTACCATTCTGTAGGTTTAACCTCCAACCCTGTTCCTGGAGAGCTACCGTTCTGTAGGTTTAACCTCCAACCCTGTTCCTGGAGAGCTACCATTCTGTAGGTTTAACCTCCAACCCTGTTCCTGGAGAGCTACCATTCTGTAGGTTTAACCTCCAACCCTGTTCCTGTAGATCTACCGTTATGTAGGTTCTAGCTCCAACTCTAATCTAGTGCACCTAATTCTAATAATTTGCATGTTGATAAACTGAATCAGGTTAGTTACAACTGGTGTTGGAGTGAAAATCTGCAGCGGGGGCTAGCTCTCCAGAAACGGGGATGGAGATCCCTTAATAGAAATATATATTTGTCCTGTAATAAGACAGAATGAGATCTTCTCAGATCATAATCTCATTGAATCCAAGAGGAAATGTGGTGGAAGATATCTGGAAGGGAAATTCCAAATGTCTTGAGAATCACCCAGTCGGGCGACACTATGTATACCCTCTTTATTGAGATGAAAAATCTGCTGGTTGCTGGTATGTTTTCAGCCCAAGTCTTTGTGAAAGCAACATGTGTATCCTAGTAGCCCAGCACAGGGTCTGTAGTATGCAGTATAATGCTGTCCTGCAGACTGTTGTCTTTGTGTCTCTGGCCTGGTGAGGCAGGGTGGGTGGCCACAATCAACCCACTGCCGCAGACACACACACACACACACACACACACACACACACACACACACACACACAGTGTCAGAGAGACAGAGAACAGCTCTCTGACCGACCCAGGGGTAGTCGCAAACTGAGGGCGCATGCATACAGACAGATACATTGGCGCATGGACAGACACACCACACACATGTATAAGCATGTACACACAAAGCAGCTCACTGACCTAGGATTAGTGTCAGTGAGAACACACACATACAGCAAGTACATTTTCATGCAATTATATACATTTTGCCATGGGGTGTAGAGTAAGTGTTGCAATTTTAACGTAAATTTGCTGCAATTCTACACATTTTGACATGGGGCGGAGAGAAATGTTTGCCTGTTTTAATATCTGAGTGAGACTGACTAACTTGGCAATCTAAACATTTTTAGTTGACATGGGCTAACTGGGGCAGCAGGTAGCCTAGTGGTTAGAGCGTTTGGCCAGTAACTGAAAGGTTGCTGGATCGAATCCCTGAGCTGAAAAGGTCAAAAATCTGTCGTTCTGCCTCTGGACAAGGCAGTTAACCCACTGTTCTCCGGTAGGCTGTCACTGTAAATAAGAATTAGTTCTTAACTGACTTGCCTAATTAAAGATAAACAAAAAAAATCTAAATAATTGACTATCAGTGACTGACTGCTGACGCAAAATCTAATTATGAAGTTGCACCTTGTGTACTAATTGGAAACAGTAAATTGAGACCCCGACTGAGTTGCTAAAATATATTCTATATAAAATATAGATCCGAGAGCCTTCAAAAGGTGGACGGGCTGCTAGTTGCACGTCGTCGTGTTACATCCTGAATTCAAATTGGATTCAATATTATTTTACACTCACCCATCTACACAGTAACCCATAATGACAACGTGAAAACATGTTTTTAGAAATGTTTGCAAATTTAGTGAAAATGAAATACTGAAATATTGCATTTACAGTACATACGTTTTCAGACCCCTTGCTATGACCCTCCAAATTGCGCGCATGATCATGATCATCCATGAGATGTCTCTACAACTGGATTTGGATTCCAACTGTGGCCAATTCCATTGTTTGTGCATGATTTAGAAAGACACACCTGTCCTATATAAGGTTCCACTGTTGACAGTGCATGTCAGAGCAGAAACTATACCATGAAGTCCAAAGAACTGTCCATAGATCTCAGAGAGAGAATTGTGATGAGGCATATGCTGTATCTGGGGAAGGGTTTAAAACAATTTCCAAGAGCACAGTGGTCTCCATCATTGGGAAAGTTTGAAGAACCTGCCAGAAAGACAGCCTATCACCAATCTGGACTTTATGGGAGAGTGGCCAGACGGAAGCCACTCCTGAGAAAAAGGCACAAAACAGTACACCTGGAGTTTGCAAAAAGGCATGTGAAAGACTGTGAAAGATTCTGTGCCTTGATGAGACTAAAATGTAACTCTTTATCCTGAATGCAAAGTGCTATGTCTGGAGAAAGACAGGTGGTGAGTTGTGCCTGGTTAACGTCATCCCTACCGTAAAGCATGGTGGTGGCAGCATCATGCTATGGGGATGCTTTTCAGGGACTGGGAGACAGGTAAGGATAGAGGGAACAATGAATGGAGGCAAATCCTTGATGAGAACCTGCTTCAGAGTGCAAATGACTTCAGACTGGGGTGACGATTTACGTTCCAACAGGACAATGACTTCAAGCATACAGCCAAAGCAACGCTGGAATGGCTTCAGAACAAGAATGTGAAAGTCCTTGAGTGGCCCAGCCAAAGCCCAGACTTAAACATTTGTGGAAAGATTTGAAGATTGCTGTTCACCACCGCTCCCCATTTAACTTGGTCATGGGTGCACCTCGCCCACGCTCAAGGTCCTAAACAATATCATAACCACCATCGATAAGAGACATTACTGTGCAGCCGTATTCATCGACCTGGCCAAGGCTTTCGAATCTGTCAATCACAACATTCTTATTGGCAGACTCAACAGCCTTGGTTTCTCAAATGATTGCCTCGCTTGGTTCACCTACTTCTCAGATAGAGTTCAGTATGTCAAATCGGAGGGCCTGTTGTTCTGACCTCTGGCAGTCTCTATGGGGGTGCAACAGGGTTCAATTCTCGGGCCGACTCTCTTCTCTGTATACATCAATGATGTTGCTCTCGTTGCTGGCGATTCTCTGATCCACCTCTACGCAGGCGACACCATTCTGTATACCTCTGGCCCTTCTTTGGACACTGTGTTAACTAACCTCCAGATGAGCTTCAATGCCATACAACTCTTCTTCCATCGCCTCCAACTGCTCTTAAATGCAAGTAAAACTAAATGCATACTCTTCAACCGATCGCTGCCCGCACCTGCCTGCCCGTCCAGCATCACTACTCTGGACGGTTCTGACTAAGAATATGTGGACAACTACAAATACCTAGGTGTCTGGTTAGACTGTAAACTCTCCTTCCAGACTCACATTAAACATCTCCAATCCAAAATTAAATCTAGAATCGTCTTCCTATTTCGCAACAAAGCATCCTTCACTCATGCTGCCAAACATACCCTCGTAAAACTGACCACCCTACCGATCCTCGACTTTGGCGATGTCATTTACAAAATAGCCTCCAACACTCTACTCAACAAATTGGATGCAGTCTATCACAGTGCCATCTGTTTTGGCACCAAAGCCCCATATACTACCTACCACTGCGACCTGTATGCTCTCGTTGGCTGGCCCTCGCTTCATACTCTTCGCCAAACCCACTGGCTCCAGGTCATCTACAAGTCTCTGCTAGGTAAAGCCCCGCCTTATCTCAGCTCACTGGTCACCATAGCAGCACCCACCCGTAGCACGCGCTCCAGCAGGTATATCTCACTGGTCACCCCCAAAGCCAATTCTTTCTTTGGCCGCCTCTCCTTCCAGTTCTCTGCTGCCAATGACTGGAACGAACAGCAAAATTCTCTGAAGCTGGAGTCTCTTACCTCCCTCACTAGCTTTAAGCACCAGCTGTCAGAGCAGATCACTGCACCTGTACATGGCTCATCTGTAAATAGTCCATCCAATCTACCTCATCCTCATACTGTATTTATTTATTTATTTATCTTGCTTCTTTGCACCCCAGTATCTCAACTTGCACATTCTACCATTCCAGTGTTTAATTGCTATATTGTAATTACTTTGCCATCATGGCCTATTTATTGCCTTACCTCTCTTATCCTACCTCATTTGCACATGCTGTATATAGATTTTCCTACTGTATTATTGATTGTATGTTTGTTTATTCCATGTGTAACTCTGTGTTGTTTGTGTCGAACTGCTTTGCTTTATCTTGGCCAGGTCGCAGTTGCAAATGAGAACTTGTTCTCAACTTGCCTACCTGGTTAAATAAAGGTGAAATTAAAAAATGTACTTAACAGAGCTTGAGAAAATCTGTAAGGAAGAATGGGAGAAAATCCCCAAATCCAGATGTGCAAAGCTGATACAGACATACCTAAGAAGAATCAAAGCTGATACAGACATACCTAAGAAGAATCAAAGCTGTAATCGCCGCCAAAGGTGCTTCTACAAAGTATTAACTCAGGGGTGTGTGAACTTATGTAAATGAGATAATTCTCATGTTCACACACACGTTTGTGCACACACAATGACCCATACACACCATGCAATGAGCCAAGGACAGGCTTGCAGTACATCTTTGAGATCGGCTACATTGCAGTCGGCCTGCACAGATCACTAATCTGCAAATGACCTTGCATCCGAAATAACTACTCATTATGTAATCAAGATGAGCGATTCTATGTCTCACTTTGCTCAAACTGATTCTCTTCAAATAGCTCATCTTAGTGTGGCTAGCCTTTGAGAACGTACCCGTGTTTCCTCTTGAAAAATGTGTAGCAGTGGGGGGAAACGGTAATCTAGGTGCGGTTCAAAGAGGGGTCCCTCTCCCCTTGTTTTGGGGTCTACCCCAGAGCAATTTTATGTAGAAATACTGAGAAGCTCAGTTTTGGTGAATTTTAAAAGGATGCTGACACCATTTAGAATATAATTTCCACCTCTAGAAATTATCCCCAAAAATTATTTTAAAGTGGCAATGTGTAACTTGCGACCCGACCAAATTCACATAAAAAGTGAGTTATAGATCTATCATTCTACTTTTAAGCAAGTCTACAAAGTGGTAGATCTGTTCTATGTTGCTATTTCTATGCTTCCTGGTAAGTTTTGTTTTTACATCTTTTACTTTCGGTTTTGACAAACCAGCTGAAACAACTATATGTTTGTTAATGATGGTACAATGATTCTCTACACTATACTAGCTTATTTTGTCACAAACTATTATAGTTTTAGCAACCAGGTAATGGCGGAGCGATTTCTTCATAGTGCAACTTTAACATATTGGACCATGCATATAGCTAATGCATGGTCCATATTATTATGTATGCTATTAGCAATAAGCCTTATCACATGTAGCCCAACTGATGCAAATCAAATTTGATTGGCTGCATACACATATTTAAGCAGATGTTATTGTGGGTGTAGCGAAATGCTTGTAATGCTTGCAGCATGGTGGCTATAAATAAATAGTCTGAATCATGGGGTTGCCTATAGTATCTGTATTTAGTAAGCATGTCCCAAAAAACTTGCATTAACACAGTGAATATAATGTACCTGTAGAGTAAGTTGAGGTGAAACCCCATGTTCAAGAATGGCCTTTTTCCCTTTTCAGATTACAACTGTTCACTTTCAGGTATTTGAAAACTAAATCATCTCCAATATAGTTATTTTTTAACAAGCCATAGAAAGTTGGTTGCAATTTCAGTTTAATCCACCTGAAAAGACAGAGAACAAATAATACAGCAAATATTGTGGTTGAACTCGAATATACTAATTTATGTTTAAAAAAGGTTTAATCTTTGTAAATTGTACAACATGCAGGTAACGCAGACATATGGAAACGTATGCTCTAACCAAAATTACAACCAACTACTTGCAGCATTACCACAAAGATGGAAGATGGAAGAGGCAAGTGGAAGGGGAAAAAGTAAGGAACTTGTCTGTCGGCCCTGCATTAAAGACCAAAAAAGGTTAAAGAAAATTGTGATAAATAAAAATACATGCCAGTTTCATTTAAGGACAAAAAATGGACAGCTGTGCCATTATTTATTTTTGTATTGTCCATATGTAGCTTGTTTTTGGTCACAGGTCCAGGAATGGCTGAAGAATTGCAACATTTACCTGGAGCTAACGCCGCATATAGCAATACTGGGTGATTTGAAAAGCCATAGTCAATCAATAATATAATTATTATTTTAGCAAAAATGTATATAAACTATGAGAATAGAAAGGTTCAGTACTGTTGTGAAGCATCACAGCACAGTTAGAAAATATATGGCAAATAGAAATCCAAAATGGATGGTGTTGAAGAGATAGATGGGAGGGGTTGAATGGAGCTGAAGGAAGCACTAATAACAAGAACCAATGTAAAACATACAGGGTTTGTAAAATGTATATAGGTTCAGAAATGTTGTGAAATAGCAGTTACAATAGCAGAAGTCAAACTGTATGGACATCAGAAATAGAGGAAGGACTAAAAACAGACAAAATATTACAACTGTAAAAAAAATATTGTGTGTGTAGAATGTATAAGCTGGGAGTAGAAGCCTACATGTTATTGTACAGGCAGGATGTGTGCTAACCCGTGTAGCGTTTCACCTCTTTTTAAAATGTTATTTAGGAGGTGCATCCGCTTTAATACTGCGGATAGATTGTTGCTTCCATCAATGTAATTGTCTGCATCATTTCCCATCCCCCATATATTTTTGGGGTGAATATATAAACACACACACACTTATTTTTTGGAATATACCTTCCTATATTATTCCCCGCAAACCATCGCTCCCTCCATCGGAGTAAACTAATAAGACTTCACACAAACCACCGCTCCCTCCATCGGAGTAAACTAATAAGACTTCACACAAACCAGCAGCATACCACCCTGCATACCACTGTTGGCTTGCTTCTGAAGCTAAGCAGGGTCGGTCCTGGTCAGTCCCTGGATGGGAGACCAGATGCTGCTGGAAGTGGTGTTGGAGGGCCAGTAGGAGGCACTCTTTCCTCTGGTCTAAAAAATATCCCAATTCCCCAGGGCAGTGATTGGGGACACTGCCCTGTGTAGGGTGCCGTCTTTCGGATGGGACGTTAAACGGGTGTCCTGACTCTCTGAGGTCATTAAAGATCCCATGGCACTTATCGTAAGAGTAGGGGTGTTAACCCCGGTGTCCTGGCTAAATTCCCAATCTGGCCCTCAAACCATCTTGGTCACCTAATAATCCCCAGTTTATAATTGGCTCATTCATCCCCCTCCTCTCCCCTGTAACTATTCCCCAGGTCGTTGCTGCAAATGAGAACGTGTTCTCAGTCAACTTACCTGGTAAAATAACGGTAAAAAAAAAAAAACACCGGTCCCTCCATCGGAGTAAACTAATAAGACTTCACACAAACCACTTCATTAAAAAAATCCCCGAACACTTTCCCTGGTTGCCGCTACTCTTGTGCAACAACAAATGTAATCTGTCTAACTATTTAAGTCACTCCCCAAAAATTATTTAGAGAGAGGGTGGCGTTTTTACCCCAAGTTACCCTATAATTGACCCGTGTTACATTGAACCCCACTCTCCCCTGTGCGCTCATGGCGAATTGCAGAGCAGTATCGTGCTTAACCATGCCTCTGCTAAACAGTCTGGATCTAAAATGGGGCAGTTCACATTCTGTTTTTAAGAGTTGACAAATAAAAAAGGAATGGAAAGCTGAGATCCACCTCTTTTTTATTTATTTAACAAAGGTCATTAAAACTGCTGTTTCCACACCATTGCATTAAGCAGTCAATGCACAACAATTCTTATCAGAATGCATGTTTCCCTCTCTATGGCACTCGCACCTTGAGAGAAATATTTATCTAAAATAGAAGGCACAACACCAAGCCGACTAGGTAAATAGATAAACCAGACAACTCCGTAATAGGATGGTTTTCTAGTCATTACTCGTTTTGTTTGCAGAGGGAAAGTAAATGTGGACTGTTCTAGCATCTTCAAAGTGCGCCTCAACAAATCTTTTTTCATGTTCCATTTTTTGGGGGGAGCGTGGCACAGCGCCACAGCTAAATGACTGCAGCAGAAACATTATAGTACATACTGTAATAGTATATCAGAGCAGATTAGTGAGGAGGACAACATCCAATCTCATGGCCCATTGCCTGCCTGGTTGGGAGATTCTCCTGTCTGCTGTGTCACACTAACCTCTGTTTATATCGGTCCTGTTACGCCTGGGCTTCACCCCTATATCTCGGTCTGTCTCTCTCTCTCTCGGTGGCCCCCTCTCTCTCTCTCTCTCGGTGGCCCCCTCTCTCTCTCTCTCTCTCGGTGGCCCCCTCTCTCTCTCTCTCTCTCTCGGTGGCCCTCTCTCTCTCTCTCTCTCTCTCTCTCGGGCCCTCTCTCTCTCTCTCTCTCTCTCTCTCTCTCGGTGGCCCTCTCTCTCTCGGTGGCCCTCTCTCTCTCTCTCTCTCTCTCTCTCTCTCTCTCTCTCTCTCTCTCGGTGGCCCTGTCTCTCTCTCTCTCTCTCGGTGGCCCTCTCTCTCTCTCTCTCTCGCTGGCCCTCTCTCTCTCTCTCTCTCTCTCGCTGGCCCTCTCTCTCTCTCTCGCTGGCTCTCTCTCTCTCTCGGTGGCCCTCTCTCTCTCTCTCGGTGGCCCTCTCTCTCTCTCTCGGTGGCCCTCTCTCTCTCTCTCTCTCGGTGGCCCTCTCTCTCTCTCTCGGTGGCCCTCTCTCTCTCTCTCTCGGTGGCCCTCTCTCTCGCTCTCTCGCTCTCTCGCTGGCCCTCTCTCTCGCTGGCTCTCTCTCGCTGGCTCTCTCTCTCGCTGGCTCTCTCTCTCGCTGGCTCTCTCTCTCGCTGGCTCTCTCTCTCGCTGGCTCTCTCTCTCGCTGGCTCTCTCTCTCGCTGGCTCTCTCTCTCGCTGGCTCTCTCTCTCGCTGGCTCTCTCTCTCGCTGGCTCTCTCTCGCTGGCTCTCTCTCGCTGGCTCTCTCTCGCTGGCTCTCTCTCTCTCGCTGGCTCTCTCTCTCGGTGGCCCCCTCTCTCTCTCTCCCTCTCTCTCGGTGGCCCCCTCTCTCTCTCTCGGTGGCCCCCTCTCTCTCTCTCGGTGGCCCCCTCTCTCTCTCTCGGTGGCCCCCTCTCTCTCTCTCGGTGGCCCCCTCTCTCTCTCTCGGTGGCCCCCTCTCTCTCTCTCTCGGTGGCCCCCTCTCTCTCTCTCTCGGTGGCCCCCTCTCTCTCTCTCTCGGTGGCCCCCTCTCTCTCTCTCTCGGTGGCCCCCTCTCTCTCTCTCTCGGTGGCCCCCTCTCTCTCTCTCGGTGGCCCCCTCTCTCTCTCTCGGTGGCCCCCTCTCTCTCTCTCGGTGGCCCCCTCTCTCTCTCTCTCTCTCTCGGTGGCCCCCTCTCTCTCTCTCGGTGGCCCCCTCTCTTTCTCTCTCTCTCTCTCTCTCGGTGGCCCCCTCTCTCTCTCTCTCTCTCTCTCTCTCTCTCTCTCTCTCTCTCTCTCGGTTCTCTCTCTCTCTCTCTCGGTGGCTCTCTCTCTCTCTCTCTCTCGGTGGCCCCCTCTCTCTCTCTCTCTCGGTGGCCCCCTCTCTCTCTCTCTCTCTCTCGGTGGCCCCCTCTCTCTCTCTCTCTCTCTCGGTGGCCCCCTCTCTCTCTCTGGCTCTCTCTCTCTCTCTCTCTCTCGGTGGCCCTCTCTCTCTCTCTCTCTCGGTGGCTCTCTCTCTCTCTCTCTCTCGCTGGCCCTCTCTCTCTCTCTCTCTCGCTGGCCCTCTCTCTCTCTCTCTCTCGCTGGCCCTCTCTCTCTCTCTCTCTCGCTGGCCCTCTCTCTCTCTCTCGCTGGCCCTCTCTCTCTCTCTCTCTCGCTGGCTCTTTCTCTCTCTCGCTGGCTCTCTCTCTCTCTCGGTGGCCCTCTCTCTCTCTCTCTCTCTCTCTCTCTCTCTCTCTCGCTGGCTCTCTCTCGCTCTCTCTCTCGCTCTCTCTCTCGCTCTCTCTCTCTCTCTCTCTCTCTCTCTCTCTCTCTCTCTCTCTCTCTCTCTCTCTCTCTCTCTCTCTCTCTCTCTCTCTCTCTCTCTCTCTCTCTCTCTCTCTCTCTGGCTCTCTCTCTCTCTCTCTCTCTCTCGCTGGCTCTCTCTCTCTCTCTCGGTGGCCCTCTCTCTCTCTCTCTCGGTGGCCCTCTCTCTCTCTCTCTCTCGGTGGCCCTCTCTCTCTCTCGGTGGCCCTCTCTCTCTCTCTCTCTCGGTGGCCCTCTCTCTCTCGGTGGCCCTCTCTCTCTCTCTCTCTCGGTGGCCCTGTCTCTCTCTCTCTCTCGGTGGCCCTCTCTCTCTCTCTCTCTCGGTGGCCCTCTCTCTCTCTCTCTCTCGGTGGCCCTCTCTCTCTCTCTCGCTGGCCCTCTCTCTCTCAAATTCACGCTGCTTTATTGGCACGAAAAACATTGTGTCAATATTGCCAAAGCAACAATGTATACAATATACATTGTAATAAGATTAAAAACGATAACAAATAATAAAATAAAATGGTAGTAATTAATAATACAAAAATAATAACAATAAAATGGTAACAGTCAATAGTAGAAATGTAATAAATATAAAAATCTAAATATGGAAAATGAAGCTATAACTAACTTATAACTAAATAACGGTCATCTTCACCATTATCATTACTACTACCACCACCGTCACTAAACTGCTATCATTACCATTACCACCTATACCACTACTATTTGGAATGATAAACATCAATAATAATAGTAATAATAAGTAAGTTACTGCTTACTATGCAGATGTTATTATTCAGATTCAATGAATCTCTTTGTGAGGAATATTTATCACAGTAAAGGAGAAAGTGCATCTCTGTCTCTACCTCACCTGTCGTGCAGTGACCACATACACACTCCTCTTTGGGTAGCCATGTCTTTTTATGTCTGCCGGTTTCTATTGCCAATCGGTGGTCACTCAGTCTGTACTTGGTAAGGATCTGTCTCTTCTTCGTATCTCTGACAGAGTAAAGATAATCAGCCAATTCATATTCTCTGTTTAGGGTCAGATAGCAATTTAGTCGGCTTTGGGATTTTGTTTCTGGCCCTCTCGCGCTCGCTCGCTGGCCCTCTCGCGCTCGCTCGCTGGCCCTCTCGCGCTCGCTCGCTGGCCCTCTCGCGCTCGCTCGCTGGCCCTCTCAATTCAATTCAAGGGGCTTTCTTGGCATGGGAAACGTGTTAACATTTCCAAAGCAAGTGAGGTAGATCATTTTTATTGTTTATTTCACTTTTGTATATTAACAGTAAACATTACACATACAGAAGTTTCAAAAGAATAAAGACATTACAAATATCATATGTGTATATATACAGTGTTGTAACAATGTACAAATGGTTAAAGTACACAAGGGAAAATAAATAAGCATTAATATGGGTTGTATTTACAATGGTGTTTTTTCTTCAATGGTTGCCCTTTTCTTGTGGCAACAGGTCACAAATCTTGCTGCTGTGATGGCACACTGTGGTATTTCACCCAGTAGATATGGGAGTTTATCAAAATTGGGTTTGTTTTCGAATTCTTTGTGGATCTGTGTAATCTGAGGGAAATATGTGTCTCTAATATGGTCATACATTTGGCAGGAGGTTAGGAAGTGCAGCTCAGTTTCCACCTCATTTTGTGGGCAGTGTGCACATATCCTGTCTTCTCTTGAGAGCCATGTCTGCCTACGGCAGCCTTTCTCAATAGCAAGGCTGTGCTCACTGAGTCTGTACATAGTCAAAGCTTTCCTTAAGTTTGGGTCAGTCACAGTGGTCAGGTATTCTGCCACTGTGTACTCTCTGTTTAGGGCCAAATAGCATTCTAGTTTGCTCTGTTTTTTTTATTTATTCTTTCCAATGTGTCAAGTAACTATCTTTTTGTTTTCTCATGATTTGGTTGGGTCTAATTGTGTTGCTGTCCTGGGGCTCTGTTGGGTCTGTTTGTAAACAGAGCCCCAGGACCAGCTTGCTTAGGGGACTTTTCTCCAGGTTCATCTCTCTGTAGGTGATGGCTTTGTTATGGAAGGTTTGGAAATCGCTTCCTTTTAGGTGGTTATAGAATTTAACGGCTCTTTTCTGGATTTTGATAATAAGTGGGTATCGGCCGAATTCTGCTCTGTATGCATTATTTGGTGTTCTACGTTGTGCACGGAGGATATTTTTGCAGAATTCTGCATGCATGCAAAGTCTCAATTTGGTGTTTGTCCCATTTTGTGAAATCTTGGTTGGTGAGCGGACCCCAGACCTCACAACCATAAAGGGCAATGGGTTCTATGACTGATTGAAGTATTTTTAGCCAGATCCTAATTGGTATGTTGAATTTTATGTTCCTTTTGATGGCATAGAATGCCCTTCTTGCCTTGTCTCTCAGATTGTTCACAGCTTTGTGGAAGTTACCTGTGGCGTTGATGTTTAGGCCAAGGTATGTATAGTTTGAGTGCTCTAGGGTAACGATGTCTAGATGGAATTTGTATTTGTGTTCATGTCGACTGGACCTTTTTCGGAACACCATTATTTTGGTCTTACTGAGATTTACTGTCAGGGTCCAGATCTGGCAGAATCTGTGCAGAAGATCTAGGTGCTGCTGTAGGCCCTCCTTGGTTGGTGACCGAAGCACCAGATCATCAGCAAACAGTAGACATTTGACTTCAGATTCTAGTAGGGTGAGGCCGGGTGCTGCAGACTTTTCTAGTGCCCTCCAATTTGTTGATATATATGTTGAAGAGGGTAGGGTTTAAGCTGTATCTCTGTCTCATCCCACGGCCCTGTGAAAATAAATGTGTGTATGTGTTCTTTGCCTATTTTAACTGCACACTTGTTTGTGTACAGTTGAAGTCGGAAGTTTACATTTACATTTAACATTTAAGTCATTTAGCAGACGCTCTTATCCAGAGCGACTTACAAGTTTACATACACTTAGGTTGGAATCATTAAAACTCGTTTTTCAACCACTCCACAAATGTCTTGTTAACAAACTATAGTTTTGGCAAGTCGGTTTGGACATCTACTTGTGCATGACACAAGTAATTTTCCCAACAATTGTTTACAGATTTGTTTCACTTATAATTCACTGTTTCACAATTCCAGTGAGTCAAACGTTTACATACACTAAATTGACTGTGCCTTTAAAAAGCTTAGAAAATTCCCGAAAATGATGTCATGGCTTTAGAAGCTTCTGATAGGCTAATTGACATAATTTGAGTCAATTGGAGGTGTACCTGTGGATGTATTTCAAGGCCTACCTTCAAACTCAGTGCCTCTTCGCTTGACATCATGGGAAAATCAAAAGAAATCAGCCAAGACCTCAGAAAAAAGATTGTAGACCTCCACAAGTCTGGTTCATCCTTGGGAGCAATTTCCAAATGCCTGAAGGTACCACGTTCATCTGTACAACCAATAGTACGCAAGTATATACAGCATGGGACCACACAGCCATCATACCGCTCAGGAAGGAGATGTGTTCTGTCTCCTAGAGATGAACGTACTTTGGTGCGAAAAGTGCAAATCAATCCGAGAACAACAGCAAAGGACCCTGTGAAGATGCTGGAGGAAACAGGTACAAAATAATCTATATTCACAGTGAAATGAGTCCTATATCGACATAACCTGAAAGGCCACCTGAGCAAGGAAGAAGCCACTGCTCCAAAACCGCCATGAAAAAGCCAGACTACGGTTTGCAAATGCACATGGGGACGAAGATCGTATTTTTTCCTCTGGTCTGATAAAACAAAAATAGAACTGTTTGGCCATAATGACCATCGTTATGTCTGGAGGAAAAAGGGGGAGGCTTGTAAGCCGAAGAACACCATCCCAACCGTGAAGCACGGGGGTGGCAGCAGCATGTTGTGGGGGTGCTTTGCTGCAGGAGGGACTGGTGCACTTCACAAAATAGATGGCATCATGAGGGGGGAAATTATGTGGATATATTGAAGCAACATCTCAAGACATCAGTCAGGAAGTTAAAGCTTGGTCGCAAATGGGTCTTCCAAATGGACAATGACCCCAAGCATACTTCCAAAGTTGTGGCAAAATGACTTAAGGACAACAAAGTCAAGTTATTGGAGTGGCCATCATAAAGCCCTGATCTCAATCCTATAGAACAGGAGGCCTACAAACCTGACTCAGATACACCAGCTCTGTCAGGAGGAATGGGCCAAAATTCACCCAACTTATTGTGGGAAGCTTGTGGAAGGCTACCCAAAATGTTTGACCCAAGTTAAACAATTTAAAGGCAATGCTACCAAATACTAATTGAGTGTATGTAAACTTCTGACCCATCTTGACATTTCACATCCTTAAAATGAAGTGGTGATCCTAACTGACCAAAGACAGGGAATTTTTACTAGGATTAAATGTCAGGAATTGTGGAAATCCTGAGTTTAAATGTATTTGGCTAAGGTGTATGGTAACTTCTTACTTCAACTGTGTGTGTATGTATATATTTTTTTACCCCTTTTTCTCCCTAATTTAGTGGTATCCAATTGGTAGTTAGTCTTGTCTCATCGCTGCAACTCCCGTACGGACTCGGGAGAGGCGAAGGTCGAGAGCTGTGCGTCCTCCGAAACCCAACCAAGCTGCACTGCTTCTTGACACGATGCCCACTTAACCCGGAAGCCAGCCGCACCTATGTGTCAGAGGAAACACCGTACACCCAGAATCTCTAGTGGCACTGCGATGCAGTGCCTTAGACCGCTGCGCCACTCGGAAGGCCCTCGTAAACTTAACATGGGAATAATTTCTATCTGCTGCGAGGAGTGTAAGATTGTGATCACAATTCCCTCACTGGACCCAAGGGAGGACATTCAGTTGAGAGAGCCTCTTCTTTTACGTGTTACCTTGGTAATAGTTAGGAAACTAAACATCATTTAAGAGTGACATATTTGATGTTAATATCACCGCAGTGATCTTGGCTTAAGAACATAACTATCTTTTTATTCTGGTCTCCTCCCTCCAGGCCCCCCTGCATATCACCTGCCTTCAGTCAAGCTTCCGCTGGCCAAGAAGAAGAAGAAATCTAAACACTGCTTCCTCTGTGGCAAGAAGACTGGTCTGGCCACCAGCTACGAGTGCAGGTACACCTCTCAATTCTTCTATCATTCTCCCTCCCTACCTGCCTCTCTCTCCCTCATTAATCATTGTATTTCAATCTAGTCTGTTTTGTGTGTGTCTGTCCTACTCCTAGGTATGCCAGGAGTTAGTTTCATTAGTCGTATGTACTTGGATTGAGAAACTCAGTTCTGGTGACTTTTAAAAGGACGTTATACTCCCAAATGAATAAAAATGAAATGATGCTGACACAATCTAAAATAGGATTTCCACGTCTAGAAATTAGCCCCATAAATTATTTTAGTGTCAATATGTAACTTGTTGGGCGACCCGACCAAATTCACATAAAAAGTGAGTTATAGATCTATCATTCTACTTTTAAGCAAGTCTACGAAGCGGTAGATCTGTTCTATGTTGCTATTTCTATGCTTCCTATTTCTATGCTTCCTGGTAAGTTTTTTTGTTTTTGCATCTTTTACTTTCGGTTTTGACAAACCAGCTGAAACAACTATATGTTTGTTAATGATGGTACAATGATTCTCTACACTATACTAGCTTATTTTGTCACATAAACTATTATAGTTTTAGCAACCAGGTAATGGCGGAGCGATTTCTTTATAGTGCAACTTTAACATATTGGACCATGCATATAGCCAATGCATGGTCCATATTATTAGGTATGCTATTAGCAATAATATAGAATCTGTATTTAGTAAGCATGTCCCAAAAAGCTTGCATTAACACAGTGTAATGTACTTGTAGGGTAACTTGAGGTGAAACACCACACGGGTTATCACACATCCTGCCTGTACTTCTCACACAAACCACTTCATAAAACAATTGTCTGGGTATTTCTCCTACTACTATGTATGCCAGGAATTAAAGTTTGACGTATTATTAGTCGTATTTACTAGGGCTGGGGGTTTGAAATAATTGCACATTGTATAGTATCATTCATCAGATATTTGGATATTCAAAACACGTTTTTTTATATTTTTTTAAGTACTTTCTAACCTGAGCATTGCTGCGTGAGGGAGAGAGGCTGGTGCGCTATTGCTGCAGCTGGCTCCGGATGTTATATGGGGTGGTGTGTGTAGCGGGGAGAGACACCCTCGCAATTCGGCTACAGCCAAGACTTGCTAACTAGTAGCAGCCACAATGTTATTTACCATCCCATATAATAGTGCCTGTCTTGACTGGAGTAACCTAGAGAAGCTATAGCTAGCCAGCCAAGCTAGCCAGGCTAATTGAGTCGCACATGCTGCGCTTTCTCTCAACCCCATTCATATAAAACAACAGCCTACCTGTTCGTTGCTCATTGTATCCTACTCCTCCTAATTGCAAACTTTTTATTTCACAAATGTATTGCATTGCATTAGTGAACATCCTCTTTGCCACTTTGATTGGCCAACATTAACAACAAGCTACACATTGTGAAGGCTAACGTAAACTCGTACATCGCCTTGGTCCATACAATTGCCCTTATTTTAGCGCCCCAAAAACGTAATACTTCCAGGTCAACTGTAATGTCAATACCATTGTAAAGCACAATTTCTCCCCTTTCCAACATTATCAATTACATGACCTAAATGCTGCCCGTTTCTGCATAACTCAAGCAGGCAATGAGCCCCGTCGGGTCTTTTTAAAAATGGCGGGTGGGGAAGCGAAACTAATGCGTAATAGTGAGAAGGAGGGAAAATTGCTTTTTTTCACTCGATCTGTCCAACTTATCACCTTATCGCCTCTAAAATGTAAATAAATCACTAAAGAATTTATATAATGTGTCATTACATACCTATTTGAAGGTTTGTGTCGAATTTGAATCGGGTTTTTAGGGAGGTGCAAAAGTGATCTTAGAAGTAAACAGCGGCTTTGAGAATGATGATCGCATGCACTGATGACGCAAAAAATGACTAGGTATCCCCCGTCACTGTCCATTTCTTGTTTTTAAACGATGAGAGAAGTGCTACACCTGGTGGAGAGAGATTGTAAGACAGAAATAGTTGCTGTACGTTACGACATGACACGTCACGATGTAACGGAGGGTCCGTTTTTTTCAACTTTTCTCCAATACTATGGAGCCATTACCATGTCGATCAACACTTGAATAGAAACCTAGTTCACACCCCCGAAGTCAACAAGTCAACACAGTCGCTACAGTCCCATTCGTTTTCTTTGTAGCCGCGTTTGAATGTTGCGGTTGCGCACATTTGTACGGAATGGGGTGAGTTTACGTTACCGGTCTTTGCACGTCATAAAAATGTAAATGTTTGTTTTATTAAATGAATTATTTGAAATGTCATGGTATATCCTTGTATGTAACAATGTCACATGGATATTTGAATTTAATGACAGCCTTTTCAGTGTTAGAGGCATTTGAATACTAACGTCCTTTCGAAAAAATTGAGCCGTGCACATTCCTAGTATGTACAGGATACACATGGTAAACACCGTCCAACAAAATGCTTAGTTGCAGGTTCCTTCTCGACAATGCAACAATAAGGAATAAGATAATAATATGAACATAAAGATAATGGCTCAGTGGAATAAAATAAACGTTTTAGCATAAGTATAATACAGGAAGGCACAATTTATAGTCCAATATTTACACGTTTTGGGGAAGGGGTATTGTTCATGTCCAGGAGTTTGTCATCAACATGATATCACATCACATGCTGACTTAAGTCTCCACCACCACAACTCCATTATCACTCCCCTCTTCCCCATCTCCCCAATTCCTTTTCCTCCTCCCCTTCTCCCTTCCCTTCCTCTCCCCTCTCCTTGTCCTTGCTTAGAGAACACAGTGTGTGGTGGTGACGCAACAGAGTAACTGGAGCTGTGTAAACTCCTGGTCATAACGCTTAACTGTCTGATGTTGGAGTCACGCTGTGTGCAAAAGATTCTAATTGGACTAGATCACACAGCGCTAACTGTGATACAGTGTTACACTTGGTGTGTGTGGTTGAAAGTAGGACAGTTGCTTTGTAACACGCCCCTAGTCTGTAGTTTCCCCTTCATCTGAAAACGGATCTGAAAATATAGCTAGTCATAGTTAAATAAATGTGGAGGGTGCCCTTTTTTTTCTACAGGCATTAAGACAAAGGAAAGGGGTACCTGTATATAGTATGCTTACTTTCTCTAGTTCTTTTTATTTGTGTGTTTTTGTTCTACCTTGTTATTTTTAGTACTACATTGATTACTGCATTGTTGGGTTTTGATTTCGCAAGAAAGGCATTTCACTGCACTTGTGCATGTGACATTAAAACTTTAAACTTGAGGGGAGGAATCCATTTTAGACCAATGAGATGCACCATCCCATGGTGTTATGAGTTCAGATGAAGGAAAGGAGATGGTGCACCCATGGTGTTATGAGTTAGGATGAAGGAGATGAGGACTATAGACCAGTCAAGGGGAATACTGGAAATGATGATGCAACAACTTTCAATACTGTGCCCTTGGATGACTCCTTACCCCTAGCCGCCTAGCACGAACAATCTCACACAGACACACACACTTTTTTTGTCTCTATTTCAGTTCCTCTGGGATGGAGTCTGAATAAAGCTAGATAAACAGTGCATTCGGAAAGTATTCAGACCCTTTGCAGTAAAAAAAAAACTGTTTTTGCTTTGTTATTATGGGGTGTTGTGTGTAGATTGATGAGGGGGAAAAAACAAACAATTTAATACATTTTACAATAAGGCTGTAACGTAAGAAAATGTGGAAAAAGTCAAGGGGTCTGAATACTTTCCAAATGCACTGTAGCTGCAGGCTTTCAGTAAAGTGTTACCAATTGGTGTTCTACTTATTACTATTGTTTTTGATAAGTAGAATTTTGTTATTATATCATCACACTTTCAAATTCCCTCCAACTTCATGAGGTTAAAATGGAACAATCACAGCCATACTGTCTGAATAGGGCTGTTGTGTTCTTTCTCTCAGGTGTGGTAACAACTTCTGCACCACCCACCGCTATGCAGAGACCCATGACTGCACGTACAACTACAAGAGCGCCGGGCGCCGCTTCCTCCAGGAAACCAACCCCATCGTCAACGCTCCCAAGCTGCCCAAGATCTGAGCCCCTCCCCATGTCACCCCTCTATCCCTGCACTCCTCTTTCCTCTTTGGGATGGAGGGATGAAGAGAGAGAAAATAACAGATGTACCTGAATGATTAAAAACAAAAAGAAAGAAGGAACTTGATCACCACTGTGTGCTTTTAAATTGACTTAACTACTTCAAAACGCCAAGTGTGAACAAAACGGAGAACACAGAATATTAGCAAATTAACTTTAGTAGCTAGCTGTTTCCTCCGCTCTGGACAATGTGAACGAACTGTTCATCCGCTTTTCCTCATACAGTAATCTTGATCGTTTTCCATAGCAGGAAAGTATTGCATGTACATTTGTAGTTTTTAAAGCAGAATGTCTGTCTATTTCATGTTTTAACAGAACAGAAGTGCACGACTCCAAGCGTATAATGTTATATCTTTATATTTTTTGCTTTCTTTATCAGATTGTTTCTAAAAAAATAGGACTGCAGATCAGTCTTTGAGAGATGCACTTTAGAATTATCATATTTATATACCAATGTTTGACTTAGACATTTTTTCGAGGGAAGGCTGTTTTGTTTTTCTTTTTGTAATGAAGTGTTTTTATGTTGTCTTACTGTATCATAATGTTTTTATATCCAGCACCTATCTCTGCTTTCCCCCGCTCCTATGGGCACATACAGTACCAGTCAAAAGTTTGAACACACCTACTCATTCAAGGGTTTTTCTTTATTTTTACTATTTTCTACATTGTAGAATAATAGTGAAGACATCAAAACTATGAAATAACACATATGGAATCATGTAGTAACCAAAAAAGTGTTAAACAAATCAGACTATATTTGAGATTCTTCAAATAGCCACCCTTTCCCTTGATGACAGCTTTGAATACTCTTGGCGTTCTCTCAACCAGCTACACCTGGATTGCTTTTCCAACAGTCTTGAAGGAGTTCCCACATATGCTGAGCACTTGTTGGCTGCTGTTCCTTCACTCTGCAGTCCAACTCATCCCAAATCATCTCAATTGGGTTGCGGTCGGGTGAGTGCGGAGGCCACAGAATGCTGTGGTTGCCATGCTGGTTAAGTATGCCTTGAATTCTCAATAAATCACTGACACGATCTCCAGCAATGCACCACCACACCAACTCCTCCATGCTTCATGGTGGGAACCACACATGCAGAGATCATCCGTTCACCTACTCTGCGTCACACGCCATGATGCGTGTGGTTGGAACCAAAATCTCCAATTTGGACTCAATGGACAGATTTCCACCGGTCAAATGTCCATTGCTCGTGTTTCTTGGCCCAAGCAAGTCTTCTTTTTATTGGTGTCCTTTAGTAGTGTTTTATTTGCAGCAATTCGACCATGAAGGCCTGATTCACGCAGCCTCCTCTGAACAGTTGATGTTGAGATGTCTGTTACTTGAACTCTGTGAAGCATTTATTTGGGCTGTAATTTCTAAGGCTGGTAACGCTAATGAACTTATCCTCTGCAGCAGAGGTAACTCTGGGTCTTCCATTCCTGTGGCGGTCCTCATGAGAGCCAGTTTCATCATGGCGCTTGATGGTTTTTGCGACTGCACTTGAAGAAACTTTCAAAGTTCTTGACATTTTCAGGATTGACTGACCATGTCGTTTATCTTTTCTTTTATGACTATACCATATTTCAGCTGTTATTGCCAAAAGTCCATACTATCTTCTGTATACCAACCCTACCTTGTCACAACACAACTGATTGCCTCAATCACATTAAGAAGGAAATAAATTCCACAAATGAACTTTTAACAAGGCACACCTGTTAATTGAAATGCATTCCAGGTGACTACCTCATGAAGCTGGTTGAGAGAATGCCAAAAGTGTGCAAATTATTTAGTTTATGGTGTGAAAATGAGCTTGCTAATAAAGTCAGAGAGCTAACGTTACAACATCAGATCTAACATTAGTAACCTAACCAATTCGCCATTGTATTAACTGGTATGACTCCTTGCCGTGAAGAGAAATGACTGGAATATAAATGCCTAATGTGAACGTAACCATTACGTTTGGACGTAGCTCAAGACCTTCACATGTTCATTTTACGTGATAACGGCCGTGAATTCTAATATCCGTCCATATATCTGCTGTACTTTCTCGGTTGGGAGAGCGTGGCGCTTGCAAAGCCAGGATTGTTGGTTAAATTCCCAGGGCCACCCAAAGAGTCTGCTAAATAGCATATTATATTACTATACCTCCTTATCACTACTGTACTTAGCATACCTCCTTATTACTACTGTACTTAGCATACCTTCTTATCACTACTGTACTTAGCATACCTCCTTATCACTACTGTACTTAGCATACCTCCTTATCACTACTGTACTTAGCATACCTCCTTATCACTACTGTACTTAGCATACCTTCTTATCACTACTGTACTTAGCATACCTCCTTATCACTACTGTACTTAGCATACCTTCTTATCACTAATGTACTTAGCATACCTTATCACTACTGTACTTAGCATACCTCCTTATCACTACTGTACTTAGCATACCTCCTTATCACTACTGTACTTAGCATACCTCCTTATCACTACTGTACTTAGCATACCTTATCACTACTGTACTTAGCATACCTTCTTATCACTACTGTACTTAGCATACCTCCTTATCACTACTGTACTTAGCATACCTTATCACTACTGTACTTAGCATACCTTCTTATCACTACTGTACTTAGCATACCTCCTTATCACTACTGTACTTAGCATACCTTCTTATCACTAATGTACTTAGCATACCTCCTTATCACTACTGTACTTAGCATACCTTCTTATCACTACTGTACTTAGCATACCTTATCACTACTGTACTTAGCATACCTCCTTATCACTACTGTACTTAGCATACCTCTTTCCCTCAGCCTACTCTTATCACCCTCCTCTGAGAGGTCTTGTAAGTATTTTGTTTTGTATTCAGTACAATTCAGAGGCATTCTGTTCTTCAAGCACTACAGTACTAAAAGGACCTTCTGTCCTCCACATGCCTCTTCTCTTCTAAAAATGTCCCTCTGAACGTTCTGGGATGTAAGAGGATGATTGCCTACGAAATGGGCTCTGACAGGTATTCTCCAGTTATCCTAGTTCACTAGCTACTAGGTGACCAACTCAGTGGCCTTGTTAGTGTCGGCTCTGAGATTGAAAAGTTGGTGTTTCGATCCCTGGTCAAGTCATACCAAAGACTAAAAATGGGACCTGATTCTTCTGCTTGGCACTCGGCATTAGGGATATTGATTGGGGTTAATGCCCTGCAACAGACTAGCATCCTTGTCCAGGGGGGGGGGGGGTACTTGTACATCAAGCTGCCTCACGCTACAGAAACAGGAGATAGGCTCCTTCCTTATGGGTCGTTCTGATTCAGTCAAGGCTTAGTTACTAGGGCACTGGTCAAAAGATGTGCACGATTGGGAACAGGGTGTTGGGCTCTGGTCTTTAATAGTGCAGTACTTGTAGTAGTATTGCAGTAGAACCTAAATGTTCCCAAGGATGGAAATTGATATCACCCGTCCACTAGCATCAACAAAACACAGTGTATAGGAACTATATAGCGAACAGGGTGACAGAAGTAGTACTCTACATTTCAGACCCTGACAGTAGACCAGGGAGATCCTATATTCTGTGAATTATAGGATCTTTAAGCAAATTTGAAATGGTTCCCTATTCCCTATGTAGTACACTCCTTTTCAGAGACTGGCAATGTCTTTCATTGTTAAATAGAATAGAAAATCATTAACTGATTCATGTCACATAGAACTTCCCCTGCCCAGACCCACCTGATGTGCCACTCCTGTAGTTTCTTAGCAACAACCTGGCTTTTATTACAGGGTTACTTTGTGATTTTGGCAATGCAACCCTTTCTCTACTTCCCCAGAGTCTGATGAATTCATGGATATCATTTTTATGTCTCTGCATCCAGTATGAAAGAAGTTAAAGGTAGTTTTGAAAGCCAATATTAACTAGCGTTAGCGCAAAGACTGGAAATCTGTGATATCTATCTGCATGCTAGCAGTTACCATAGACTTCCAGTCATTGCGCTAATGCTAGCTAGCAACTTGCTTCAAACTGCACGCAGACATAAAAATGGTATCAACGAGTTAATCTGTTAAGGGAAAGTAGATAAACGGCCAAAATCCTAAAGTATCCCTTTAACATGAGGAATTTAAGACCTCTCTCTCGCTCTATTAATCATTCTGATGAGGGAAGAGCAGTTAAGAGGAGAACATTACAGCACACCTTGATATGGAGATGGTGTTTCTTAAAGGGTTCATCCTGCCAATCTAAGGCAATGCATCTCAGTGCTAGCTGTGCCATTAGAGATCCTGGTTTGAGTCCAGGCTCTGTCTCAGCCGGCCGCGACCGGGAGACCCATGGGGCGGTGCACAATTGGCCCAGCGTCATCCGGGTTAGGGGAGGGTTTGGCCGGCAGGGATGTTCTTGTCCCATCGCGCTCTAGCGACTCCTGTGGCGGGCTGGGCGCAGTGCACGCTGACACGGTCGCCAGGTGTATGATGTTTCCGCCGACACATTGGTGCGGCTGGCTTCCGGGTTAAGCGGGGGTTGTGTCAAGAAGCAGTGTGGCTTGGCTGGGTTGTGTTTCGGAGGACGCACGGCTCTCGACCTTCCCCTCCCAAGTCCATACTGGAGTTGCAGCGATGGGACAAGACTGTAACTACGAATTGGATACCACAACTGTATTCTCAGGCCCAGTACTGCTGTGCCTGATTCACACTATAGAGCCAAGCCAAGCTGTACTGGGCTGGCCTGGTTCTGCATCCACCGTAGCAGAGAATGGTTCAGTTTGGCCCTATACTATAGATCAGGCATTACACATCTAGATTCTAAGTGAGCATTTCACGGTAAGGTCCACACCTGTTGTATCCGGCACATGTGAGAAATGCAATTTGATTTAATTAGACTAATGACCATTGTTCCGCCACACTGTCTTGAACTGAGATCCATAAGCAATTATATATTTATAATTTGAAATCAGGTTTTTAGCACTGACCCAGATCAGGAGTAATATCGTGATCCAAGCTCAGTTATGTGTTTACCACCTAATGATTGAGGTTAAGATTTGAGACGGGTAAAATAATCCTAGATCTGTGATTATGGGAAACTTTTACCCAAAGTGGAATAAGTCCCAACTCATTCAGGAAACTGATTTCAGCAATATGCCTTTTGGCTTGGAGTAGAGATACAGTGGCTGGGAACAGGTTTCTGTACTCAGACTCCATCTCATTACAGGGTCTAGAGCTTATCTGCGGATATAAGAACTCCGTAATACACTCTTGACCTCAATGACTTGTCACAGCCGTGTGTGTCTGTAAGAGAAATAGAATCGAGCCGATTTTAGGCAAGAGAAAAGGAAAGGACCTGTGAACCTCACATCATATAACTTGCTATTGTTACAAAATCACTATTTAAATAGGAGGGTTTACTGTGGGAGAGGTAGAACACCGCTCCAAATCTCACTCATGGGAAAATGAGGGAAAGGCCATTTGTTTCCATAAATGGATTTACATGGCTGATCGAAACCCCCCTCAGATGCAGAGCAGGGTGCAGAGTGTCTGTTTCTAATAGGACTCCGGGTCAGAACAGCCCTGGACTGTCACCTTTTAGTCACAAACCATTGTCCAACCTCAAGCACGTCTTTCAGAATGATGCATCTCAAATAACACCCTATTACCTGTATAGTGGACTACTTTTGTCCAGAGTCCTATGGGCCCTAGTCAAAAGTTATGCACTATAAAGGGAATAGGGTGGAATTTGAGACGCATCATTCTAAAAGATGTCCAACCTCCAGCACAATGGTTTGTGACTGAAAAGTGACTAACCATAATTTGTGCTTAGATCGATAGGAAGACAATAGATAAATTACCTCCAGTAACCTAAGTGAGCTTTGTTAGCAGTGGTTTCATATTAATTACTGGCATGAGTTCAGAATTTAGATCTGTATTGTGTATGTGTGCATTTGCAAAGGTAAGCCAGGAGAATTCCACAATATCAGATAAAGTAGGAAACATCCTCTATCGATTGAAATCTAGTTGGTGTTGAGTTTTCAGTGTTTTACTAGGATCCCCATTAGCTGTTGCGAAAGCAGCAGCTACTCTTCCTGGGGTTCCACACAAAACATGAAACATGACATATTACAGAACATTAATAGATAAGAACAGCTCAAGGACAGAACTACATACATTTAAAAACGGCACACATAGCCTACATTACAGTATCAATACATACACACAAACTATCTAGGTCAAATGGGGGAGAGGCATTGTGCCGTGAGGTATCGCTTTATCAGTTTTTTTATCTGGTTTGCTGTTCATTTTTGAGCAATATGAGATTGAAGGAAGTTCCATGCAATCATGGCTCTATATAATAGTGTACGCTTTCTTGAATTTGCTCTGTATTTGGGGACTGTGAAAAGACCCCTAGTGGCATGGCTGGTGGGGTAAGTGTGTCAGAGCTGTGTGTAAGCTGACTATGCTAACAATATGGAATTTTCAACACATTAATGTTTCTTATAAAAAGAAGAAGTGATGCAGTCAGTCTCTCCACTCTTAGCCAAGAGAGACTGGCATGCATTGTATTTATATCAGCCCTCTGATTACAATGAAGAGCAATATGTGCCGATCTGTTCTGGGCCAGCTGCAGCTGAACTCGTTCTTTCTTTGTAACACTTGACCACATGACCACAATAATCAAGATGAGACCAAATTAGAAGGACTTGCTTTTTGGAGTGTGGTGTCAAAAAAAGCCGAGCATCTCTTTATTATGGACAGACCTCTCCCCAGATTTACAACCATTGAAATCTATATGTTTTGACCATGACAGTTTACAATCTAAGGTAACACCAAGTAATTTAGTCTCCTCAACTTGTTCAACAGCCACATCATTCATTACCAGATTCAGCTGAAGTCTAGCGCTTAGGGAATGATTTGTACCAAATACAATTCTCTTAGATTTAGAGATGTTCAGGACCAGTTTATTACTGGCCACCCATTCCACAACTGATTGCAACTCCTTGTTAAGGCTTTCAGTGACTTCATTAGCTGTGGATGCTGGTACGTACAGTGCCTTTGTAAATTATTCAGATCTTTTTCCACATTTTGTTAGGTTACAGTCTTATTCTAAAATTGATTAAATAGTTTTTTTCCCTCATCAATCTACACACAATACCCCATAATGACAAGGCAAAAACTGTTTTGTAGAAATGTTTGCTTATTTATTCATAATAAAACACTGAAATATCACATTTACATAAGTATTCAGACCCTTTACTCTGTACTTTGTTGAAGCACCTTTGGCAGCAATTACAGCCTCAAGTCTTCTTGGGTTTGACGCTACAAGCTTGGCACACCTGTATTTGGGGAGTTTCTCCCATTCTTCTCTGGAGATCCTCTCAAGCTCGATCAGGTTGGATGGGGAGCGTTGCTGCACAGCTATTTTCAGGTCTCTCCAGAGATGTTTGATCGGGTTCAGGCTCTGGTTGGGCCACTCAAGGACTTTCAGAGACTTGACCTGAAGCCACTCCTATGTTGTCTTGGCTGTGTGCTTAGGGTCGTTGTTCTGTTGGAAGGTGAACCGTCGCCCCAGTCTGAGGTCCTGAGCGCTTTGGAGCAGGTTTTCATCAAGGATCTCTCTGTACTTTGCTCCGTTCATCTTTGCCTCAATCCTGACTATTCTCCCAGTCCCTGCCGCTGAAAAACATCCCCACAGTATGATGCTGCCACCACCATGCTTCACCATAGGGATGGTCCCAGGTTTCCTCCAGATGTGATACTTGGCATTCAGGCCAAAGAGTTTAATCTTGGTTTCATCAGACCAGAGAATCTTGTTTCTCATGGTCTGAGAGTCTTTAGGTGCCTTTTGGCAAACTCCAAGCGGGCTGTCCTGGGCCTTTTACTGAGGAGTGGCTTCCATCTGGCCACTCTACCATAAATGCCTGATTGGTGGAGTGCTGCAGAGATGGTTTGTTCTTCTGGAAGGTTCTCCCATCTCCACAGAGGAACTCTAGAGCTCTGTCAAAGTGACCATCGGGTTCTTGGTCACCTCCCTGACCAAGGCCCTTTTCCCCCGATTGCTCCGTTTGGCCAGGCACCCAGCTCTAGGAAGAGTCCTGGTGGGTCCAAACTTCTTCCATTTCAGAATAATGGAGGCCACTGTGTTCTTGGGGACCTTCAATGCTGCAGAAATGTTTTGGTACCCTTCCCCAGATTTGTGCCTCTACACAGTCCTGTCTCGGAGCTCTACAGACAATTGCTTCGACCTCATGGCTTGGTTTTTGGTCTGGCATACACTGTCAACTGTGGGACCTTATATACACTACCGGTCAAACGTTTTAGAACACCTAATCATTCAAGGGTTTTCCTTAATTTGTACTATTTTCTACATTGAATAATAGTGAATACATCAAAACTATGAAATAACACATGGAATCATGTAGTAACCAAATAAGTGTTAAACAAATCAAAATATATTTTATATTTGAAATTCTTCAAATAGCCACACTTTACCTTGATGACAGCTTTGCACACTCTTGCCATTCTCTCAACCAGCTTCATGAGGTAGTCGCCTGGAATGCATTTCAATTAACAGGTGTGCCTTAAAAGTTCATTTGTGGAATTTATTTCCTTCTTAATGCATTTAGGTAGGGGGGTGTACAGAAGATAGGCCTATTTGGTAAAAGACCAAGTCCATATTATGGTAAGAACAGCTCAAATAAGCTCAAATAAGCAAAGAGAAACAACAATCCATAATTACTTTAAAACATGAAGGTCAGTCAATACGAAAAATGTAAAGAACTTTGAAAGTTTCTTCAAGTGCAGTCCTAAAAAACCATCAAGCGCTATGATGAAACTGGATCTCATGAGGACCTCCACAGGAATGGAAGACCCAGAGTTACCTCTGCTGCAGAGGATAAGTTCATTAGAGTTACCACCCTCAGAAATTGCAGGCCAAATAAATGCTTCAGAGTTCAAGTAACAGACACATCTCAACATCAACTGTTCAGAGGAGACTGTGTAAATCAGGCCTTCGTGGTCAAATTGCTGCAAAAAAAACACTACTAAAGGACACCAATAAGAATAAGAGACTTGCTTGGGCCAAGAAACACGAGCAATGGACATTAGACCAGTAGAAATTTGTCCTTTGGTCTGGAGTCCAAATTTGAGATTTTTAGTTCCATGTGTCTTTGTGAGACGCGGTGTGGGTGAGCAGATGATCTCCGCATGTGTATTTCTCACCGTAAAGCATTGAGGAGGATGTGTTATGGTGTGGGGGTGCTTTGCTGGTGACTCTGGGATTTATTTAGAATTCAAGGCACAATTAACCAGCATAGCTACCACAGCATTCTGCAGCGATACGCCATCCCATCTGGTTTGGGCTTAGTGGAACTATCATTTGTTTTTCAACAGGACATTGACCCAACACACCTCCAGGCTGTGTAGGGGCTATTTGACCAAGAAGGTGATGAAGTGCTGCATCAGATGACCTGGCCTCCACAATCCCCGACTTCCACCAAATTGAGATGGTTTGGGATGAGACAGACCGAGAGTGAAGGAAAAGCAGCCAACAAGTGCTCAGCATATGTGGGAACTACTTCAAGACTGTTGGAAAAGCATTACAGGTGAAGCTGGTTGAGAGAATGCCAAGAGTGTGCAAAGCTGTCATCAAGGCAAAGGGTGGCTATTTGAAGAATCTCAAATGTAAAATATATTTAGATTTGTTTCACACTTGTTTGGTTACTACATGATATTGTTATTTGTGTTATTTGGGGCGGCAGCGTAACCTAGTGGTTAGAGCGTTGGACTAGTAACTGAAAGGTTGCAAGATCCAATCCTCGAGCTGACAAGGTACAAATCTGTCGTTTTGCCACTGAACAAGGCAGTTAACACACTGTTCCTAGGCCGCCATTGAAAATAAGAATTTGTTCTTAACTGACTTGCCTAGTGAAATAAAGATAAAATAAAAATGTCATAGTTTTGATGTCTTCACTATTATTCTACAATGTAGAAAATAGCATGAATAAATAAAAACCTTTGAATGAGTAGGTGTTCTAAAACTTTTGACCGGTAGTGTAGACAGGTGACCTTTCCAAATCATGTCCAATCAATTGAATTTACCACAGGTGGACTCCAATCAAGTTGTAGGATAATCTCAAGGATGATCAATGGAACAGGATGCACCTGATTTCAATTTCGAGTCTCATAGCAAAGGGTCTGAATACCTATTATCACGTTTCAGGTAAGACCCAAAAGCAGACTGTGTTGAAGTAACAATGTTTATTACAGCAACAGGGGCAGGCAACAACTGGTCAAGGCAGGCAGGGGTCGATAATCCAGAGTAGTGGGGCAAAGGTACAGGACGGCGGGCAGGCTCAGGGTCACGGTGGGCAGAAAAGGTCAAAACCGGGAAAAACAGGAACAATAGGCAAGACAGGAGCAGGGGGAAAACGCAGGTAGTTTTGATGAACAAAGCAAACTGGCACAGACAGACAGAAAACACAGGTATAAGTACCCAGGAGATAATGGGGAGATGGGCAACACCTGGAGGGGGGTGGAGACAAGCACAAGTACAGGTGAAACAGATCAGGGCGTGACACCTATGTACATAAGGTTTTTGCATTTAATAAATGTACAAAAAATTCTAAAAAACAGTTTCCGCTTTGTCATTATGCGGTATTGTGGGTAGATTGCTGTGGAAATTGTTTTTTTAAATACATTTTAGAATAAGGCTGAAACTTAACAAAATGTGGAATAAGTCAAGGGGTCTGAATACTTTCCGACAGTACTGTATATGGTTGAATCATCAGCATACATGGACACACAGGCTTTGTTTAATGCCACTGGCAGGTCATTGGTAAAATATAGAAAAGAGTGGAGGGCCTAGAGAGCTGCCCTGCGGTACACCACTCCCTACATGTTTGACATTCGAGAGGCTTCCATTTTACCTTTCTAGGACACACGTTCCGCTAGCGGCACCCCACCACAACATTCCGCTGAAAAGGCAGCGCGGGAAATTCAATTTTTTTAAACAAATATGTAACTTTCACACATTAACAAGTCCAATACAGCAAATGAAAGATAAACATCTTGTTAATCTACCCATTGTGTCCGATTTAAAAAATGCTTTACAGCGAAAACACAACATATGATTACGTTAGATCACCGCCAAGTCCAAAAAACACACAGCCATTTTCCCAGCCAAAGATAGGAGTCACAAGGCCTCCCGGGTGGCGCAGTGGTCTAGGGCACTGCATCGCAGTGCTAGCTGCGCCACCAGAGTCTCTGGGTTCGCGCCCAGGCTCTGTCGCAGCCGGCCGCGACCGGGAGGTCCGTGGGGCGACGCACAATTGGCATAGCGTCGTCCGGGTTAGGGAGGGTTTGGCCGGTAGGGATATCCTTGTCTCATCGCGCTCCAGCGACTCCTGTGGCGGGCCGGGCGCAGTGCGCGCTAACCAAGGGGGCCAGGTACACGGTGTTTCCTCCGACACATTGGTGCGGCTGGCTTCCGGGTTGGAGGCGCGCTGTGTTAAGAAGCAGTGCGGCTTGGTTGGGTTGTGCTTCGGAGGACGCATGGCTTTCGACCTTCGTCTCTCCCGAGCCCGTACGGGAGTTGTAGCGATGAGACAAGATAGTAATTACTAGCGATTGGATACCACGAAAATTGGGGAGAAAATGGGATAAAAAAAAAATAATAATAAAAATTTAAAAAAAGATAGGAGTCACAAAAAGCAGAAATAGAGATAAAATGAATCACTAACCTTTGATGATCTTCATCAGATGACACTCATAGGACATCAATATTATATTTATATTATATTTATATCCAAAAATCTTAGTTTACATTGGCGCCATGTTCAGAAATGCCTCCGGAGGAATTGCAGAGAGCCACATCTAATAACAGAAATACTCATCATACACTTTGATGAAAGATATATGTTTTACATAGAATTAAAGATACACTTGTTCTTAATGCAACCGCTGTGTCAGATTTCAAAAAAACTTTACGTAAAAAGCACACCATGCAATAATCTGAGACGGCGCTCAGATATAAAAAACATTTATCCGCCATGTTGGAGTCAGAAATACGAAATTACATCATAAATATTCCCTTACCTTTAATGATCTTCATCAGAATGTACTCCCAGGAATCCTAGTTCCACAATAAATTGTTGTTTGGTTCAATAATGTCAATTATTTATGTCCAAGTAGCTACTTTTGCTAGCACGTTTAGTAGACATGTCCAAACGCTCGCGCAGATCCAGGCGAACTCGGACGAAAACTTCAAAAAGTTATATTACAGGTCGAATAAACTGGTCAAACTAAGTAGAGAATCAATCTTCAGGATGTTGTTATCATATATATCCAATAACGTTCCAACCGGAGAATTTCTTTGTGTCTCTAGAAGTAATGGAAAGCAAGACGATATCATTTAGAATGCGCGTGACCAGGAACTGGCAATCTGCCAGACCACTGACTGAAACAGTTCCCATCCGGCCCCACATCACAGTAGAGGCTTCATTCAACGTTCTACAGACTGTTGACATCTAGTGGAAGGCGTAGGAAGTGCAAAAAAAATCCATATCTGACTGGGATTTGAATAGGCGATGAGTTGAAAATCAACCAGCCTCAGAATTTCCACTTCCTGTTTGGAAGTTTGCCTGCCATATGAGTTCTGTTATACTCACAGACATAATTCAAACAGTTTTAGAAACTTCAGAGTGTTTTCTATCCAATAGTAATAATAATATGCATATATTAGCATCTGGGACAGAGTAGGAGGCAGTTCACTCTAGGCACGCTATTCATCCAAAGTGAAAATGCTGCCCCCTATCCCTAAAAAGTTAAAGAAAACCCTCTGAGTTATATTAGATAGACAGCATCTGAAACCACGATATGGCAGAGGTTGAAAATCCATAACACATACAGTACCAGTTAAAAGTTTGAACACACCTACTCATTCCAGGGTTTTTCTTTATTTTTTATATTTTCTATTTTCTGTAGAATAATAGTGAAGACATCAAAACTAAGAAATAACACATGGAATCATGTAGTAACCAAAAAAGTATTAAACAAATCTAAATAGATTTTAGATTCTTCAAAGTAGCCACTTTGCCTTGATGACAGTTTGCACGCTCTTGGCAGTAGCTTCCATGTCAGTTGTCATTATTGATCGATAACAATAATTTTTCCATCTCTCACACACTAACTTTATAAAATTCAAACTTACAACGCTTTTCTTTCATTATTGTTTTTTAAATTCATGAATAAAATTGTTCAAATTCAAATTGTTCAAATTCATTGTTGGCATTTCCTACCTACGTTTGCCCACTTTGGCCATGAAGTAATCATTACAATAATTGGCAACATCAAAGGGTTTTGTGATGAATAAGCCATCTGATTTGATGAAAGATGGAGTTGATTTTGTCTTTCTGGCCAGCATCCCGGAGTCACCTCTTCACTCTTGACGTTGAGACTGGTGTTTTGCAGGTATTATTAAATGAAGCTGCCAGTTGAGGACTTGTGAGGCGTCTGTTTCTCAAACTAGACAATCTAATGTACTTGTCCTCTTGCTCAGTTGTGCACCAGGGCCTCCCACTCCTCTTTCTATTCTGGTTAGAGCCAGTTTGCGCTGTTCTGTGAAGGGAGTAGTACACAGCGTTGTACGAGATCTTCCGTTTCTTGGCAATTTCTCGCATGGAATAGCCTTCATTTCTCAGAACAAGAATAGACTGGCGAGTTTCAGAAGAAAGTTCTTTGTTTCTGGCCATTTTGAGCCCGTAATCGAACCCACAAATGCTGATGCTCCAGACACTCAACTAGTCTAAATAAGGCCAGTTTTATTGCTTCTTTAATCAGAACAACAGTTTTCAGCTGTGCTAACATAATTGCAAAAGGGTTTTCTAATGATAAATTAGCCTTTTAAAATGATAAACTTGGATTAGCAAACACAACGTGCCATTGGAACACAGGAGTGATGGTTGCTGATAATGGGCCTCTGTATGCCTATGTAGATATTCCATAAAAAATCTGCCATTTCCAGCTACAATAGTCATTTACAACATTAACAATGTCTACACTGTATTTCTGATCAATTTGAAGTTATTTTAAAGGACAAAAAAATTGCTTTTCTTTCAAAAACAAGGACATTTCTACGTGACGGCAAACTTTTGAACGGTAGTGTATGTGGATACAGTATCAAGCATTTCACACACTGTCACACCCTGATCAGTTTCACCTGTCCTCGTTATTGTCTCCACCCCCTCCAGGTGTCACTTGTTTTCCCCAGTGTATTTATACCTGTGTTTCCTGTCTCTCTGTGCCAGTTCGTCTTGTATGTTTCCAAGTCAACCAGCGGTTTCCCGTTCTCCTGCTTTTTGCATTCTCCGTTTTCTAGTCCTCCCGGCTTTGACCCTTGCCTGTTTCTGGACTTTGTACTCGCCTGCCTGGCCATTCTGCCTGCCTTGACCACGAGCCTGTCTGCCACTCCTGGACTCTGATCTGGTTTTGACCTTTTTGCCTGTCCACGACCATTCTCTTGCCTACCCCTTTGGATTAATAAACATTGTACGACTCCAACAATCTGCCTCCTGTGTCTTTATTTGGGTCTCACCTTGTGCCTTGATACACACATTATTTAGATACTGACTGTTAGCACTTGGTGGCCTATAGCAACACCCCAAAAGAATAGGCTTTAGATGAGGCAGATGAACCCACAACCACAGCACTTCAATAACACTTGACATGAGATCTTCTCTAAGCATTACAGAGAAATGGCTCTGAATAAACACTGAACAAAAATATAAACACAACATCTAAAGTGTTGGTCCCGTGTTTCATGAGCTGAAATAAAAGATCCCAGAAATGTTGAGGAATATTTCTGTCTGTAATAAAGCTCTTTTGTGGGGAAAAACTAATTCTGATTGGCTGGGCCTGGCTCCCCAGTGGGTGGTCCTGGCTTCCAAGTGGGTGGGCCTATGCCCTCCCAGGCCCACCCAAGGCTGCACCCCTGCCCAGTCAGGTGAAATCCATAGATTAGTTTATTTATTTTATTTATTTCAATTGACTGATTTTCTTATGTGAATTGTAACTCACTAAAATCTTTGAAATTGTTGCATGTTGCGTTTATATTTTTGTACAGTATATATAGCAACACCTCCCCCATAAGCATTTCTGTCTCTTCTATAGATGTTATATCCTTGTATTGTTACTGCTGTATCATCAAAGGAATTATCTTAGTGAGTCTCAGAAATGGCTAATATATGAATATTATTGTTAGCAAGTTATTGAGTTCATTAACCTTTTTTCTAAGGCTACATACAATATATTAATATGGGCTATTTTCAGCCCTTTCCTGGGTAGCTTCTCACAGATAGACAATCTGTTCGAGGATGTACCACGGTATGCACATAAAGTATGTACCACATTTGTTATGTGAGTGATTTGGCTACTTTTCTTCATTTTATGTTAATTTAGAAAATCATTTTATTTGTTACATTCTAACAGCCAGTTAGCTACCTGTTATATGGTGACTAGAATTATTAAACTATACTATTCTCTGGTATATTGTCTGTGTTGTAATGAGTCATATTAGAACACACCAGGAAAGGAGAAGTGGAGCACAAGTGCATTCACTTCACTGTTAACAGACTGCCTTGGCAGTCGAGAAGCAATGATTTGCCTCCTCTAGTCCTTTCCTTTCATTGTCTCCTCTCCTCATCTCCTCTCATTGTCTACTCTCCTTAGCTCCTCTCATTTTCTCCACTCCTCATCTCCTCATCTCCTCTCCTCACCTCCTTTCATTGTCTCCTCTCCTCATCTCCTCTCTTTGTCTACTCGCCTCATCTTGTCTACTCGCCTCATCTCATTTTATCATTATCTCCTCATCTCCTCTCATTGTCTCCTCTCCTCATCTCCTCTTATTGTCTCCTCTCCTCATCTCTTCTTATTGTCTCCTCTCCTCATCTCCTCTGTTTGTCTCCTCTGCTTGTCTCCTCTTGTCTCCTATTGTCTATTCTCTTTCATCCACACTGATATGAAAGATCTGGACAATTCAGCTGTTTCTCCATTTTGGCCAAACTCGAGATCATGCTAGCCCACTGAGCTAAAACCTAGATGTCAGCTCTGAGTGGGAGCTAACACGAGCAACACAATGTTCAGGTGTGGAACAAAGGTTACTCACCATCCCAGCTCTTATAGTCTACATGTCCAGCAGGAAGAAAGTGAGGTGCTCATTAGTATTGGACCTCAGAATCAGTGGCCTTTAAGAGGCATCAGCAGTGACAATGGACCACAGTCTCTCCTTCTTGTCCCTTGCACGCACGCACAGACAGACAGACGGACGGACGGACGGACGCACGCACGCACGCACGCACGCACACACTCACACCAATCTCTTGTCCCTGCCTAACATCCTCCTCCTGTATGAAGAGCTCAACTCTGGCCGGGGACTTGAAATGGGTAATGCAGCCATAACATTGGAATTTGTTGTCCTATTTTCCTCATTTAGCGCCTCGTTCCGACACTCAGAATCTTTAATGTGTTGAATCACATATTCTCAAGCAGGGCGGCTGGAATTTGAGACAACTGTCCCTCCCTACCCCTCATCCTATTCCCTCTACCTATTTCTTGGCCCCTTCCACCTGCATAGAGAACATTCTGTGGGGGTGACGTTACTTTATTGATTGTGTAAAAAAGGATAATTATCAGATGGTAATGTCTCTGCCTGGCCGGTTCCCCTCTCTCCACTGGGATTCTCTGCCTCTAACCCTATTACAGGGGCTGAGTCACTGGCTTACTGGTGCTCTTTCATGCCGTCCCTAGGAGGGGTGCGTCACTTGAGTGGGTTGAGTTACTAACGTGATCTTCCTGTCTGGGTTGGCGCCCCCCCTTGGTTTGTGCTGTGGTGGAGATCTTTGTGGGCTATACTCGGCCTTGTCTCAGGATTGTAAGTTGGTGGTTGAAGATATCCCTCTAGTGGTGCGGGGGCTGTGCTTTGGCAAAGTGGGTGGGGTTATATCCTTCCTGTTTGGCCCTGTCCGGGGGTATCTTCGGATGGGGCCACAGTGTCTCCTGACCCCTCCTGTCTCAGCCTCCAGTATTTATGCTGCAGTAGTTTATGTGTCGGGGGGCTAGGGTCAGTTGGTTATATCTGGAGTACTTCTCCTGTCTTATCCAGTGTCCTGTGTGAATTTAAGTATGCTCTCTCTAATTCTCTCCTTCTCTCTTTCTTTCTCTCTCTCGGAGGACCTGAGCCCTAGGACCATACGTCAGGACTACCGGGCATGATGACTCCTTGCTGTCCCCAGTCCACCTGGCCTTGCTGCTGTTCCAGTTTCAACTGTTCTGCCTGCGGTTATGGAACCCCTACCTGTCCCAGACCTGCTGTTTTCAACTCTTAATGTTCTGCTATGAAAAGCCAACTGACATTTATTCCTGATTATTATTTGACCATGCTTGTCATTTATGAACATTTTGAACATCTTGGCTCTCTCTAATTCTCTCCTTCTCTCTTTCTTTCTCTCTCTCGGAGGACCTGAGTCCTAGGACCATACGTCAGGACTACCGGGCATGATGACTCCTTGCTGTCCCCAGTCCACCTGGCCTTGCTGCTGTTCCAGTTTCAACTGTTCTGCCTGCGGTTATGGAACCCCTACCTGTCCCAGACCTGCTGTTTTCAACTCTTAATGTTCTGCTATGAAAAGCCAACTGACATTTATTCCTGATTATTATTTGACCATGCTTGTCATTTATGAACATTTTGAACATCTTGGCTCTCTCTAATTCTCTCCTTCTCTCTTTCTTTCTCTCTCTCGGAGGACCTGAGTCCTAGGACCATACGTCAGGACTACCGGGCATGATGACTCCTTGCTGTCCCCAGTCCACCTGGCCTTGCTGCTGTTCCAGTTTCAACTGTTCTGCCTGCGGTTATGGAACCCCTACCTGTCCCAGACCTGCTGTTTTCAACTCTTAATGATCGGCTATGAAAAGCCAACTGACATTTATTCATGATTATTATTTGACCATGCTTGTCATTTATGAACATTTTGAACATCTTGGCTCTCTCTAATTCTCTCCTTCTCTCTTTCTTTCTCTCTCTCGGAGGACCTGAGCCCTAGGACCATACGTCAGGACTACCGGGCATGATGACTCCTTGCTGTCCCCAGTCCACCTGGCCTTGCTGCTGTTCCAGTTTCAACTGTTCTGCCTGCGGTTATGGAACCCCTACCTGTCCCAGACCTGCTGTTTTCAACTCTTAATGATCGGCTATGAAAAGCCAACTGACATTTATTCCTGATTATTATTTGACCATGCTTGTCATTTATGAACATTTTGAACATCTTGGCCATGTTCTGTTATAATCTCCACCCGGCACAGCCAGAAGAGGACTGGCCACCCCTCATAGCCTGGTTCCTCTCTAGGTTTCTTCCTAGGTTTTGGCCTTTCTAGGGAGTTTTTCCTAGCCACCGTGCTTCTACACCTGCATTGCTTGCTGTTTGGGGTTTTAGGCTGGGTTTCTGTACAACACTTCCAGATATTAGCTGATGTACGAAGGGCTATATAAAATTAACTTGATTTGATTTGATTTGATTAAAAGCCTCATGAAAGACTTATAATGTATCTGCATTATAATGCATTATACCTGCAGGCTTTCAGTAAAGTGTTACCAATTGGTGTTCTAGTTACTACTATTGTTCAGTAGAATTCTGTAATTATATCATCACACTTTCAAATTCCTCCAACTTTTGTAGAAAATTGAACAATCACAGCCAAAAATATCCTCCACCGTAGTGTATTGATCATACCTCTCAAAAGACCCACAAGTTTGATAGAAATATATTCCTGAGAATAAAGCAATAGATGCATTGTTTGACATCAAGTCAATAGCCAGCTAAATGAAGTCAAGAGAATTGACAAGTGCTCCCAGGTTTGGCACGGCCAGGCAGATAGGAGTGCTTGGCTGGAGTAGGCCACGGACAGCCATAATTGATTTAACTCGTCCAAGTGCCAAAGGACAAAATACTGTCAATGAGTCTCCCTTTATGTATCAACATTCCCAGAGTCCCCTGCTGCTGACCCACGCCTGAGAAATGCAGTGTTTATTTACTGACACAAAGGAATTTGTTCGATTCTACTTTCTGTTTCTGAATTGTTCAACCTTATGACTGTGCCAAGTTCCTCTTAACTGGCTGTAACAGACGGAACACACAAAGGCTGTAAAAGCTGTCTTCCTTTCTTTTAACAGTGAATTAGAAATGTACAATGACACCGGGATAATGTGGCAGTGTCTGTGTGAGTGTGTGTGTGTGTCACACTGATAATGTGTCTCTGTGGAATGAATGTGCCATGCTCTGCTGAGTCAAATATTAACGTGAGGAGGAAGTGAAATGTGGGGGGGGGGGGGGGGGGGGGGGGTTGGGGACGACATCAAGATGATTAGGCACAACTTGTCTGACAGGTTTATTCTAGCCTAACCACATCACAACTATACCCAAAGACAAAGTGAAGGTTTCCGTGTGTGTGTAGATACGTGTGTGTAGATACGTGTGTGTAGATGTGTGTGTAGACATGTCTAGATGTGTGTCTAGATGTGTGTGTAGACATGTGTGTAGATGTGTGTGTAGATGGGTGGGTAGACATGTGTGTAGATGTGTGTGTGTAGATGGGTGGGTAGACATGTGTGTAGATGTGTGTGTGTAGATGTGTGTGTAGATGGTTGACAACTCAACATAATCACAAGAGACATAGTATATAGAGTATATACTCTTATTTCAAACTGTTATCGCTCCCCCTTCCCTCTCCCCCTCCCCTTTTCCCCCTCCTCCTCTCCCTCTCCTGTTCCCTCTCTCCCCCATTGCCCCTCAGACCAAATGGATGACTGCTGTGGCATATCAAATTGTTGTGGTACACATGACTGTGTTATGCCTCTGCCAGATTCATTCAACAGGGAAAAACAAGGAAACGCTCAGAAGAATCCATGCCTCAGTCCATCTCAAAGTGCACTGGATTTATAAGCACATAAGAGCATTGGCATACCACAGTCATACTGTGTACCACAACAGTTTGATATGCCACAGCAGTCATCCATTTGGTCTGAGAGAGAGAGAGAGAGTGAGAGGTAAGAGGCCCTCAATGGAAAGATAGCTTGTTGAAATACATCTTTGGATTTCACTGTTTCTGTCCTTAACAATAACTGTTTTTAATCATGCTGTCTCTCTCTCCTTCTCATTCTCTCTGTCATTATGACGCTATCTCTTACTCTCTCTCCCTCGTTTTGCCTCTCTCCTTCTCTCTCTATTTCCCCCTCTCTCTCAAGCTCTCTCTCTCTTGCATGCACAAACTCACCCCACACACACACACACTCCACACGTACACACACTCACTCAGTGGCCCAGACACGCGCGTCCCTTTGGCATCCGCCGGTCCCCGTGAGGTGCCCACACACTCCAGACACACACAGAGGCCCTGTTGTCCTGCCCCAGCCCCCAACCACACAGAGACAGACTGGGAATCAGTAATCACATCAAACACAGTGACAGGCCTCACAGAGATGGAGCAAGAGCTCTCTGTCAACAGGGGATAAAGTTTTAGATGAGGGTTATTCACTCACTATTATAATGAATACATAATAACTTGCTTAGTCAGTGTGGATAGTTTTCAGGTGTATGTACATTTTAACAGTCAACAAAAATCATCCTTATCATCATCATCATGAAAATATCTCAACATTAATATGACCAGCCCTTATCAATCAATGCAACATGAGTTGACGCCTTCTCTGCTGAAGCGCCTGCCCTTTAACGACGTTTTTTTCTACCCGTCCCATTTTTTTCACTCCATTTTAACGCGGAAGTCAGTGACGCATATAGTCTACTGTACATTCAGATGCAGATGGGGGCTATGAAATAAACAAAACATAATCGCCATTTAGTTCGGGAGAAAGCGGCGGTGAGTGTTCATTGTTTTGTTCTGCACGGTGCGTACATTTTGAACTGCGATTTGAGCATTTGATCACCGCGGAGCACTTCAGGAAATGTAAATTACCTGGCTACATTGTAACTGCTGCGCCTTTTATAAAAGAATTCTTCCTGAGACGACGCGTGGCTTGATGGACTAGTTTGGACCATAAAATTGTGTTAATATCTGCATTTCACGACCGCTGCTGTAGCCTACAGAAATACATAACTGACAGCAATTCTACAACATAAGGAAGTATTAAAAATACGGTGGGTGTGATATTACTTCAAATATTATATGAGCGATATATGGACGCAGAGCGAATCAGCTGCTTTATTCTGCATAATAGGCTATTAATTTCAACTAGCGCCAGGCTACATAGGTATTCTTGCTGTTTTTCATTTAATTTGCACAATAATTCTGTCACACATTCATTTCCTCTTTGGGAATGCAACCACTAGGTATTCGTATTCCAGTGTTGACATTAATAATGTTTTATTTGTGATAACGTGAGATAATCCAGATGAAATATTCTCGGTTAGGAGAACATGAATAATATTGCGCTGTTCTTTAGTCTATCATCACATATTCGTGAATCGTGCGCATTAATAAAAAGAGAAGTATATTAGATAAACCATTGGTCGGTGACGGATGAGAATGTAGCTTTCATTTTCATATATCATTATCTGTAATCAAACCTTCACAGACCGCGCGAGCCTAAACTGCGCTGCTGCGCGATAGCCAAGCCTACAAAAGCAAGGTTTGTTTCATTGTATAGATCTGACGTTTTACCCAGCATATCTCCAACTATTATCTTTATTGCGATTCGTGTACCTTATGTAGTTAATAGACAAAAGCCTAATGAGTGTGTTTCGTTTCTTGGTCATGTGGTTCCAGCATAGACATTCCGGCCACCATCCGGTCTCTTTCGGACTGCCCGGTCCCCGGTAGGTAATAAACAGGGAGAGAGAGATGCGATCGATTGGGTGCAGCTGTAGTAGCCCATCTTGACTCATGGGCACAGAGTGATTTGAGTTGTGTGTGGATTGCTACACATCCTAGGAGCCTATTGGATTCCATTGATAAGTATTTATGCAGAATATGCTACCGCAATGGGCAGGTTTAGGAACTAGCTTGTGGTTTAATTTGAGCGATAATGGTGAGAGAGGAAATAGTGAATGTTGCAGATACATTTATGATCTGGCATCATTATTCTAAGCAGATCTAACTCTCTCTGCATGTCCTCAAATGGACTCATCATCTTCTCTCTCAAGTTTTCTTTCCTCTTTACTTCAGTATCACTTCATCATGATGGACGGTTGGATCCGTCTTCCTTCATTTGCTGCCACTAAACTCCATTTTCCACCAATGAATTTACTGCAGTGCTTTGGACTTCATCAACCTCAATTGGATCCTTATTCTTGTACAAATTTCCTCTCAGACTCGTATTCGTGTAAATCGCGGCTCTGTATAAGAGCATCTAATAAATTACTTAGATGTGAATGTAATGTGTAATTGTGTGCGAGCGGGCAATCTTGTGTTTGCTGTGTTTTGTGTACAGTACTGCAACAGGCTAATGAACAAGCCTGATGTGTTCTGTGTACAGTATAGTCCAGTACTTTAACAGGCATGGTATGTGTGTGTGTGTTACATCACACCAGCAACAGGTTACATCGTGATGGCAGTAACAGGAACAGCGGCATCTAGTGGGCAAACCGTGGTACTTTCACACTAATTTATGGTAAAATATTGCAAGCGACTTCAATGGCTAATATCTCTGAATGGGGGAAAATATCAGCAGATTCACAGGGAATAGATTGCAAATGGTGAAGAAGCAATACTACAAGCCACAGCTCCATACTACTTGTCAAACATAGAGAACTGATAGTGTATACTGGTTGTTGGGGTGGGGTTGATGTGGGGGGTCCGTGGCTTTTGACCATTTTATTGGATTCCTCTTACTCAATGGTAGGAAGAAGTTTGGGCAATATTGGATGTTGGGTACTATATTTATTGAATATTATGTGAATCCTAAACATTTAAAGGGTGAATTTGAGTGCAATCAATTAGCTTAATTTCTCTGAGATCAAATTACATTTCAACAAAATAATGTTTCAGGAATGTTAATCCGATCTGTTTCTAGCTACAGAAATGATTTCAGAACAATCTGAGATGGTGGGTGTCAATCCTCTTTCTTTTTATTATTGCTCTCTGGTATCTTGAGTAGCATGCAGGCATTCACCTGCATAACACAATGTCTCCTGTGGTGGGGCCTTACTGTAACTAATACTGCTGCTATCTGTCATCTGGCATCATGGGAATACCTGCTATACTGTAGTTGGCTTTCTCAAAACACTGTGGACACTGTCACTGTGGAGTTTCTGATTGCTTTCTGTTGGTTAAAAATATGTATTTGACCAAATGTGTGAATGTGCAGTGGGGATATGTAGTCCTGTGTCTATTTACAGAAAGCATGTGGTTATATAATGAGTCATAGCATTATTTATTTGAGACTATTCCATTGGTCTTAAAGGGTGGCGAACAGCCCATCTGGCCTGGCTTTGCTCTGCTGTTCTGTTCAGCTGTGTGTTCTCTCCATACAGTATCAGCTTGCTGTCTTTGTGTTAAAGCTAATCTATTCTGGGATGGATTGTCAACAGTCTGTAAAGTCAGAGGGGTTTTAAGTCAAACCAAGAGGTCCAACAAGCCAGTACTTCCATAAGAAACTCAGAGTAAAGTAAACTCAGGCAGTTGTATTGTATTTGTTTGTATTCAGGCAGCAGTTTGTCCATGAGTTTGTCCATGAGTGCAGCTGCCATGACACTTGTGTGATCAGAGAGGGGTTTCCATTGGGTAGACATCTTGGTAATTGACTATCTTTGCTAAAGCTGTCAGACCTCCTTACAAACGTAAGAGGAGAGAGGCCTGTCAAGAGAGAGAAATTATATTTAAACTTCCCAATTAAGAAGCTAAATCAGGAGAAAGCCCTGTCACATCTGTCAATGAACGTGGTGAAAAAACGACAGGGGAGAAGAGAGAAAGCCAAGCGACTTTCTACTGTCTGCTATCAAATCAATTCATAATTCGTTCTCTTAGAGGTGTGTTTTGAGGAGAGTAATTTTATCCAATTAACTATTAATCTTCAATTTTTTTTACAATGTGACTAGGGTTGGCACAATTACCATATAACTGTGTAACCGACAGTTATGGATGAAGACCGTCATGAAAAAAACAAAAATATCGTAATGGTTCAAATAAATCCTACAAAAATGAATAGCTGACTGAAGATGGGACGGCCGGGCATTTGTATGGCAATTTGACTGGTAAAATCATGGGGGTACACTTGAAATTACAACACATATTGATGGGTACACTTCATGCTTTTACTTCCTGCTTTCTCCTCGCAATGGCTGCCAGTTCACCCATTACTCCATCATTGACTTGAATGAGGATGCCCGTTCTATTCATTCTATTTCTATGGCACAGGCAGTCAGGAGCGGAGGAGAGAAGAAGAAAAATGGCCAATTACCTTTATCCAAAATTCCATGACCATCACAGCCCTAGTATGCCACAGTATAGTGGTGATTCTTAAGAATGTCCTTGCAGTTAAAACTGAGTTTGGAGTAGCAGAAGATGTATTTCTCAGTTATCACTCATTCCCTATTGTGTTAATTTAAATAGAAATAGGTTTTTAAACCAAATTAATTGTGGGTAGCGAGGACAAGTAGACCATTTCCTAGAAAGCCCTTGCTTTTTCAGGAAATGTACTCAATAATAGTAATCTTTGTATGGATTTTTACCAGGTGCAACATCCATTTGCAGCTCTTTTGGCCTCAATCATATTTGGCTTGTCATATTTCATTAATGTCAAACTATGGCTGTGTTTCAAAATGCGTACTTGTGTTTCTGTCTGGAGTGTATAGCGAGTATGGATGTCAACTGTCATTTTTCAAGTGTGATTCCAAACGTGTTTTATTTTTAAATTGTTCAGGAATAAGGCATCACAATACACACTAAATACTGACCTATCTCTCCCTAATTTCCTTTTCATCCTCATCATCTTCAACATTAGTTTGTGTCTATAGAAGAGCATTTCCTCTTATGAGAACTCATGTTCAGGAAAGGACTGTATAAAATGTAGTCAGGAGAGGACTGTATAAAATGTAGTCAGGAGAGGACTGTATAAAATGTAGTCAGGAGAGGACTGTATAAAATGTAGTCAGGAGAGGACTGTATAAAATGTAGTCAGGAGAGGACTGTATGAAATGTAGTCAGGTGAGGACTGTATAAAATGTAGTCAGGAGAGGACTGTATAAAATGTAGTCAGGTGAATACTATATAAAATGTAGTCAGGAGAGGACTGTATAAAATGTAGTCAGGTGAATACTATATAAAATGTAGTCAGGAGAGGACTGTATAAATGTAGTCAGGAGAGGACTGTATAAAATGTAGTCAGGTGAAGACTGTATAAAATGTAGTCAGGAGAGGACTGTATAAAATGTAGTCAGGTGAGGACTGTATAAAATGTAGTCAGGTGAAGACTGTATAAAATGTAGTCAGGTGAAGACTGTATAAAATGTAGTCAGGTGAAGACTGTATAAAATGTAGTCAGGTGAAGACTGTATAAAATGTAGTCAGGTGAAGACTGTATAAAATGTAGTCAGGTGAAGACTGTATAAAATGTAGTCAGGTGAGGACTGTATAAAATGTAGTCAGGTGAAGACTGTATAAAATGTAGTCAGGTGAGGACTGTATAAAATGTAGTCAGGTGAAGACTGTATAAAATGTAGTCAGGTGAAGACTGTATAAAATGTAGTCAGGTGAAGACTGTATAAAATGTAGTCAGGTGAAGACTGTATAAAATGTAGTCAGGTGAAGACTGTATAAAATGTAGTCAGGTGAAGACTGTATAAAATGTAGTCAGGTGAAGACTGTATAAAATGTAGTCAGGTGAAGACTGTATAAAATGTAGTCAGGTGAAGACTGTATAAAATGTAGTCAAGTGAAGACTGTATAAAATGTAGTCAGGAGAGGACTGTATAAAATGTAGTCAGGTGAGGACTGTATAAAATGTAGTCAGGTGAAGACTGTATAAAATGTAGTCAGGTGAAGACTGTATAAAATGTAGTCAGGTGAAGACTGTATAAAATGTAGTCAGGTGAAGACTGTATAAAATGTAGTCAGGTGAAGACTGTATAAAATGTAGTCAGGTGAAGACTGTATAAAATGTAGTCAGGTGAAGACTGTATAAAATGTAGTCAGGTGAAGACTGTATAAAATGTAGTCAGGTGAGGACTGTATAAAATGTAGTCAGGTGAGGACTGTATAAAATGTAGTCAGGTGAAGACTGTATAAAATGTAGTCAGGTGAAGACTGTATAAAATGTAGTCAGGTGAAGACTGTATAAAATGTAGTCAGGTGAAGACTGTATAAAATGTAGTCAGGTGAAGACTGTATAAAATGTAGTCAGGTGAGGACTGTATAAAATGTAGTCAGGTGAGGATTGTTTATAAAACATTCCAGGGGTTTCAAAGGCTCTGATGAAGTTTGTGTCGAATTAAGAGAATTTACTGTTATCAGAAGTCATGGCCAAGGCAGGATGTTGTACACTATAAAACTTTCCAGTGGGTTTTCTGAGGCTCTGATAAAGTCAATGAGTCTTTATAACTGAGTTAACAAGATGTGTTACTGTGTGGGTGTTCTCTCTCTCTCTCTCTCTCTCTCTCTCTCTCTCTCTCTCTCTCTCTCTCTCTCTCTCTCTCTCTCTCTCTCTCTCTCTCTCTCTCTCTCTCTCTCTCTCTCTCTCTCTCTCTCTCTCTCTCTCTCTCTCTCTCTCTCTCTCTCTCTTCATTTTCCACTTTCAAAGTCTTTCTCTTTTTTTTTCTCTCCTTGCTCTCTCGCGCTGTCCATCTTTCTGTCTGTCTGTGTCTCATCACCAGTCTAAAGAAGCGTATCTTATTTCCTAGTTGTGCACACAAGGGCAAATTCCCCCTGTTAGTCTTTCTAGCCAGTCCTTTTTGATAGTTCAATATAATATACTATAAACAAATATGGATACTCTGTGTGACCAGAGTATCCATTATATTGACCAGATACTCAAGTGGCTACTCTAACAATGAAAAAAAGTTTGCCTGGGTACCAGTCTCTTTAGCTAATCCACTCCCTGTACTCCATATCAAGTGTGAAAGGCAATGGCAAGAAGTGCTAAGGACTGGAATGTTAGATAAAGAGACTGGTGCTCTTTCTAACCAATGAGATGGCAGATACAGTTGAAATCCGACGTTTACATACACTTAGGTTGGAGTCATTAAAACTCGTTTTTCAGCCACTCCACAAATTTCTTGTTAACAAACTATACCTTTGGCAAGTTGGTTAGGACATCTACTTTGTGCATGACACAAGTCATTTTTCCAACAATTGTTTACAGACAGATTATTTCACTTATAATTCACTGAATCACAATTCCAGTGGGTCAGAAGTTTACATACACTAAGTTGACTGTGCCTTTAAACAGCTTGGAAAATTCCTGAAAATGATGTCATGGCTTTAGAAGCTTTTGATAGGCTAATTGACATCATTTGAGTCAATTGGAGGTGTACCTGTGGATGCATTTTTTATTTATTTATTTATTTCACCTTTATTTAACAAGGTAGGCCAGTTGAGAACAAGTTCTCATTTACAACTGCAACCTGGCCAAGATAAAGCAAAGCAGTGTGACACAAACAACAGTACAGAGTTACACATGGAATAAACAAACATACAGTCTGTTACACAATAGACAAAATCTATATATAGTGTGTGCAAATGAGGTAAGATTAGGGAGGTAAGGCAATAAATAGGCTGTGGTGGCGAAGTAATTACAATTTAGCAATTAAACACTGGAGTGATAGATGTGCAAAAGATTAATGTGCAAGGAGAGATACTGGGGTGCAAAGGAGCAAAAAAAACTACATCAATATGGGGACGCGGTAGTTGGATGGGCTATTTACAGATGGGCTATGTACAGGTGCAGTGATCTGTGAGCTGCTCTGACAGCTGATGCTTAAAGTTAGTGAGGGAGATATGAGTCTCATGCTTCAGTGATTTTTGCAATTCATTCCAGTCATTGGCAGCAGAGAACTGGAAGGAAAGGTGGCCAAAGGAGGAATAGGCTTTGGGGGTGACCAGTGAAGTATACCTGCTGGATCGCGTGGGTGCTGCTATGGTAACCAGTGAGCTGAGATAAGGCGGGGCTTTACCTAGCAAAGACTTATAGATGACCTGGAGCCAGTGGGTTTGGCAACGAATATGAAGCGAGGGCCAGCCAACGAGAGCATACAGGTCACAGTGGTGGGTAGTATATGGGGCTTTGGTGACAAAACGGATGGCACTGTGATAGACTGCATCCAATTTGCTGAGTAGAGTGTTGGAGGCTATTTTGTAAATGACATCGCCGAAGTTAAGGATAGTCAGTTTTACGAGGGTATGTTTGGCAGCATGAGTGAAGGATGCTTTGTTGCGAAATAGGAAGCTGATTCTAGATTTAATTTTGGATTGGAGTTGCTTAATATGAGTCTGGAAGGAGAGTTTACAGTCTAACCAGACACCTAGGTATTTGTAATTGTCCACATATTCTAAGTCAGAACCGTCCAGAGTAGTGATGCTGGAAGGGCGGGCAGGTGCCGGCAGAGATCGGTTGAAGAGCATGCATTTAGTTTTACTAGCGTTTAAGAGCAGTTGGAGGCCACGGAAGGAGAGTTGTATGTCATTGAAGCTCGTCTCGAGGTTAGTTAACACAGTGTCCAAAGAAGGGCCTACCTTCAAACGCAGTGCCTATTTGCTTGACATCATGGGAAAATCAGAAGAAATCAGCCAAGACCTCAGAAAAAAATTTGTAGACCTCCACAAGTCTGGTTCATCCTTGGGAGCAATTTCCAAATGCCTGAAGGTACCACGTTCATCTGTACAACCAATAGTACGCAAGTATAAACACCATGGGACCACGCAACCGTCATACCGCTCAGGAAGGAGACACGTTCTGTCTCCTAGAGATGAACGTATTTTGGTGCGAAAAGTGCAAATCAATCCCAGAACAACAGCAAAGGATCTTATGAAGATCCTGGAGGAAACAGGTACAAAAGTATCTATATCCACAGTAAAACGAGTCCTATAGCGACATAACCTGAAAGTCCGCTCAGCAAGGAAGAAGCCACTGCTCCAAAACCGCCATGAAAAAGCCAGACTATGGTTTGCAACTGCACATGGGGATGAAGATCGTACTTTTTGGAGAAATGTCCTCTGGTCTGATGAAACCAAAATAGAACTGTTTGGCCATAATGACCATCGTTATGTTTGGAGGAAAAATGGGGAGGCTTGCAAGCCGAAGATCACCATCCCAACCGGGAAGCACGGGGGTGGGAGCATCATGTTGTGGGGGTGCTTTGCTGCAGGAGGGACTGGTGCACTTCACAAAATAGATGGCATCATGAGGGAGGACAATTCTGTGGATATATTGAAGCAACATCTCAAGACATCAGTCAGGAAGTTAAAGATTGGTCGCAAATGGATCTTCCAAATGGACAATGACCCCAAGCATACTTCCAAAGTTATGGCAAAATGGCTTAAGGACAACAAAGTCAAGGTATTGGAGTGGCCATCACAAAGCCCTGACCTCAATCCCATAGAAAATTTGTGGGCAGAACTGAAAAAGCGTGTGCGAGCAAGGAGGCCTACAAACCTGACTCAGTTACACCAGCTCTGTCAGGAGGAATTGGCCAAAATTCACCCAACTTATTGTGGGAAGCTTGTGGAAGGCTACCTGAAACGTTTGACCCAAGTTAAACAATTTAAAGGCAATGCTACCAACTACTAATTGAGTGTATGTAAACTTCTGACCCACTTGGAATGTGATGAAAGAAATAAAAGTTGAAATAAATCATTCTCTCTACTATTATTCTGACATTTCACATTCTTACAATAAAGTGGTGATCCTAACTGACCTAAGACAGGGCATTTTTACTAGGAATAAATGTCAGGAAATGTGAAAAACTGAGTTTAAATGTATTTGGCTAAGGTGTATGTAAACTTCCGACTTCAACTGTACGCGTGTGAACAACAGGCACAACTCCGATATAGTGTTTTTTGTCAAAGTTGCCTTGATGTCACATGTCCTACTCATCAGTACACTCAAAACAACTTAAGCCCAATGAAACTTCTATTCAGTCAAATAAGCCACACGTAGCAAATAAGCCATTACATTTTTTGTTAATCAAATTCGACACTTCATTGACCTCCACAAAAACTCCTTGCTTGGTGAGCGAAAAAACGCCACCTGCTGCTTTGCCTCTTCCTCTCTGGTGTGACTCACAAATTTCAGTAAATTACTATAGCTCCCACCTCGGTCCAATCAATGTAATTTAGTAAATGCCGGATCTCTATGGCAAGAGATATCATTCACCCAAGTTTCGTCAAAATCAGGCCAGTGCTGTCTGAGATATTGTGCATGACGGACGAACGAAGACCGATCCACAGTCCCCTCCCTGATTTCATTTAGGGGGACAATGAGAGAAATATTGATTCAGACACACACACACACACACACACACACACACACACACACACACACACACACACACACACACACACACACACACACACACACACACACACACAGCCTCTTACCCCTCTGTGCGGTTGTGTCTCGATAATCTCCCGAAGTGTGCACTTGTTCACTTCCCTTCATGGATTTGAAAGGAAATGACTGGTACTATGTAAGAAATATGGTGGGAACTCCCTCTAGCCCATGCCTATACCAATCTAAATCCTTTACATTGTTGGGGAGTAGTGAACGAGTGCAAACTTCAGGAGAAAGGAGAGATTATTTGGATGCAACCTGTGTCTTCACTGTGATTATTATGTCACTGCTTTTATGAAGAGACATTTGCTATGCGTTACTTTTTCTCCACTATGATCAGACTGGTGGCAGCATTAACTATGAGGTGGCAGCATTAACTATGAGGTGGCAGCATTAACTATGAGGTGGCAGCATTAACTATGAGGTGGCAGCATTAACTATGAGGTGGCAGCATTAACTATGAGGTGGCAGCATTAACTATGAGGTGGCAGCATTAACTATGAGGTGGCAGCATTAACTATGAGGTGGCAGCATTAACTATGAGGTGGCAGCAGCAATAACCTCTACGGGATAGGTGTCCCTAAACCGGGAAGGTTGTTGCTAACGTGTGTTAATGTGACCAGAGTGACCTTGTATACAACAGCCAACTGTCCGGGACATAGACATGTCTTCTATGGGCAGAAATCTTAAATTCTTGTTCATCTAACTGCAATGTCCAATTAACAGTAGCTATTAAAGTGAAATACGGGGGTCCCAGAGATAAAATGTAGCAAAGTTCTATTTGATAAAATACATTTTTATGTTCAAATGTAGGAACTGGTGTTTACAGTTTGACCCCACTGCTGTCTCTGGCTCCACACCCACCCCGCCTGGCCATGTAGATGTGTGAAAGTTAGTATAAGCTAATGATGCATCATGTATGACATTCCTGTCTCTCTGTCTCTGTCTCTGTCTCTGTCTCTCTCGCTCTCTCTGTCTAGCTGGGAAATTAAGTATTCTCTTTGAAACATATCTGCTCTTTCCAGGTTAGGTTATAGGGCTATTTCCAGGTTAGGGTTAGGTTAGGGCTATTTCCAGGTTAGGGTTAGGTTAGGGTTATTTCCAGGTTAGGGTTCGGTTATAGGGCTCTTTCCAGGTTCGGTTATAGGGCTCTTTCCAGGTTAGGGTTAGGTTATAGGGCTATTTCCAGGTTAGGGTTAGGTTAGGGCTATTTTCAGGTTAGGGTTCGGTTATAGGGCTCTTTCCAGGTTAGGGTTAGGTTATAGGGCTATTTCCAGGTTAGGGTTAGGTTATAGGGCTCTTTTCAGGTTAGGATTAGGTTAGGGCTATTTCCAGGTTAGGTTATAGGGCTATTTCCAGGTTAGGGTTAGGTTATAGGGCTATTTCCAGGTTAGGGTTAGGTTATAGGGCTCTTTTCAGGTTAGGGTTAGGTTAGGGCTATTTCCAGGTTAGGTTATAGGGCTATTTCCAGGTTAGGGTTCGGTTATAGGGCTATTTCCAGGTTAGGGTTAGGTTATAGGGCTATTTCCAGGTTAGGGTTAGGTTATAGGGCTATTTCCAGGTTAGGGTTAGGTTATAGGGCTCTTTTCAGGTTAGGGTTAGGTTAGGGCTATTTCCAGGTTAGGGTTATGTTATAGGGCTCTTTCCAGGTTAGGGTTAGGTTATAGGGCTATTTCCAGGTTAGGGTTAGGTTATAGGGCTATTTCCAGGTTAGGGTTAGGTTATAGGGCTATTTCCAGGTTAGGGTTAGGTTATAGGGCTCTTTCCAAGTTAGGTTATAGGGCTATTTTCAGGTTAGGGCTATTTCCAGGTTAGGGTTAGGTTATAGGGCTATTTCCAGGTTAGGGCTATTTCCAGGTTAGGGCTATTTTCAGGTTAGGGTTAGGTTATAGGGCTATTTCCAGGTTAGGGTTAGGTTAGGGCTATTTCCAGGTTAGGGTTAGGTCAGGGCTATTTCCATTTTCCTCTAAATTACTCAATCTACCCCTGCCCTGTTCTGTGCTCCACTATGTCTGCATGTCTACTGTTCTCTAAAGTAACTCAATCTACCCCTGCCCTGCTCTGTGCTCCACTATGTCTGCCTGTCTACTGTTCTCTAAAGTAACTCAATCTACCCCTGCCCTGCTCTGTGCTCCACTATGTCTGCCTGTCTACTGTTCTCTAAAGTAACTCAATATTCCCCTGCCCTGCTCTGTGCTCCACTACGTCTGCCTGTCTACTGTTCTCTAAAGTAACTCAATCTACCCCTGCCCTGCTCTGTGCTCCACTATGTCTGCCTGTCTACTGTTCTCTAAAGTAACTCAATCTACCCCTGCCCTGCTCTGTGCTCCACTATGTCTGCATGTCTACTGTTCTCTAAAGTAACTCAATCTTCCCCTGCCCTGCTCTGTGCTCCACTATGTCTGCCTGTCTACTGTTCTCTAAAGTAACTCAATCTTCCCCTGCCCTGCTCTGTGCTCCACTATGTCTGCCTGTCTACTGTTCTCTAAAGTAACTCAATCTTCCACTGCCCTGCTCTGTGCTCCACTATGTCTGCCTGTCTACTGTTCTCTAAAGTAACTCAATCTACCCCTGCCCTGCTCTGTGCTCCACTATGTCTGCCTGTCTACTGTTCTCTAAAGTAACTCAATCTACCCCTGCCCTGCTCTGTGCTCCACTATGTCTGCCTGTCTACTGTTCTCTAAAGTAACTCAATCTACCCCTGCCCTGCTCTGTGCTCCACTATGTTTGCCTGTCTACTGTTCTCTAAAGTAACTCAATCTACCCCTGCTGTGCTCTGTGCTCCACTATGTCTGCCTGTCTACTGTTCTCTAAAGTAACTCAATCTACCCCTGCTGTGCTCTGTGCTCCACTATGTCTGCCTGTCTACTGTTCTCTAAAGTAACTCAATATTCCCCTGCCCTGCTCTGTGCTCCACTATGTCTGCATGTCTACTGTTCTCTAAAGTAACTCAATCTTCCCCTGCCCTGCTCTGTGCTCCACTATGTCTGCCTGTCTACTGTTCTCTAAAGTAACTCAATCTACCCCTGCTCTGTGCTCCACTATGTCTGCATGTCTACTGTTCTCTACAGTAACTCAATCTACCCCTGCCCTGCTCTGTGCTCCACTATGTCTGCCTGTCTACTGTTCTCTAAAGTAACTCAATCTTCCCCTGCCCTGCTCTGTGCTCCACTATGTCTGCCTGTCTACTGTTCTCTAAAGTAACTCAATCTTCCCCTGCCCTGCTCTGTGCTCCACTATGTCTGCCTGTCTACTGTTCTCTAAAGTAACTCAATCTTCCCCTGCCCTGCTCTGTGCTCCACTATGTCTGCCTGTCTACTGTTCTCTAAAGTAACTCAATCTACCCCTGCCCTGCTCTGTGCTCCACTATGTCTGCCTGTCTACTGTTCTCTAAAGTAACTCAATCTTCCCCTGCCCTGCTCTGTGCTCCACTATGTCTGCCTGTCTACTGTTCTCTAAAGTAACTCAATCTACCCCTGCCCTGCTCTGTGCTCCACTATCTGCCTGTCTACTGTTCTCTAAAGTAACTCAATCTTCCCCTGCCCTGCTGTAAGAATGGACCCTGAATGAAGCTCTTTTATCTGTAGTAGTTCTAGTTCACAGTGATTTCACTGCAGCCAGGAGCAACTGTTCTCTACAGTAACTCAATCTACCCCTGCTGTGCTCTGTGCTCCACTATGTCTGCCTGTCTACTGTTCTCTACAGAAACTCAATCTACCCCTGCTGTGCTCTGTGCTCCACTATGTCTGCCTGTCTACTGTTCTCTACAGTAACTCAATCTACCCCTGCTGTGCTCTGTGCTCCACTATGTCTGCCTGTCTACTGTTCTCTACAGTAACTCAATCTACCCCTGCTGTGCTCTGTGCTCCACTATGTCTGCCTGTCTACTGTTCTCTACAGTAACTCAATCTACCCCTGCTGTGCTCTGTGCTCCACTATGTCTGCCTGTCTACTGTTCTCTACAGTAACTCAATCTAACCCTGCTGTGCTCTGTGCTCCACTATGTCTGCCTGTCTACTGTTCTCTACAGTAACTCAATCTACCCCTGCTGTGCTCTACTATGTCTGTCTAACAGTGAATATTGATCCTCTCTAATAGCTTCTCTCTTTCTATGGATGATGTCAGACCCCCAACCGCTATCTTAGCATCCCTAGAGCACCTGCAGTGGAAAGAACTCTGTGGTGGTTGGAATGTAGGACAACAGTTTTTGTCCCTGGATGTTTTCGTAAAGGCGGTTTGCACAGCCCCCCGAATCACACTGATAGGAGCTAGACAGAAGTTGATTAGCACTAGTGTGCTGCATTTATATAGCGCTTTTGACAAAGCCCAGAAACACTTCGCATTATGCCTATATGGGGGATAATTCATCCCATTCCACTACCGATGTGTGGCACCCACCTGGATGATGCGTGGTGGACATTTTGTGCCAGAACGCTCACCAAACATGGGCCATGGTAGATGAGAGGAGAGAGGAATGGTAATGGTACGCAATGAAACTGGAAAAAGTTGACAGGCCCCATAGATTACCTGGGCAGAAGTGCTGGCTCAGCTAGAATGGATGGGGAGTAGTAATAGATTACCTCTCTTTTTGATTATGCACTGTACATTACCTGTCTCTGGATGATGATGTCATTATGGTCGTTGTGCTCCTTCAAGGTTTCAGGCTTTCGGTTTTGTGGCCCTGAAATAGCAGTTCTGCTTTACACAGAGGCCTTTTCATTCATTGTGGATGTATACACTCTTAGAAAAAAGGGTTCCAAAAAGGTTCTGTGGCTGTCCCCATTGGAGAACCCGTATTGGTTCCCTGTAAAACCCTCCGTAGAAAGGGCTCTACTTGGAACCCAAAAGGGTTTTACCTGTATCCAAAAGGGTTCTACCTGAACCCAAAAGGGATTCTTCGAAGGGTTCTCCTATGGGGACAGCCGAAGAAATCTAGTTGGTTCTAGATAGCACTTTTTTCTAAGATTTGATTAACAGCACAGCACCTGTGTTTTGGAAGTTAAATTCATGGGTGGACACTTTATTTGTCATGGCGGTGTATATTTGATTTAACTTTAATTCATCCAGATTGGCCTCATTACAATAAATTGATTCAATCTATTTAAAATGTTTCACAACTGACCTGGTAGACTTGATAAACAGCATAGTACTGTGCCTTTGAATTTAAATCCATGGGGAAAAGCTTTATGCAGAACTTTGAAATCACTGTGGACTGGAACTACTACAGATAAAGAGTTTTATACGGCGTCCATTCTTACAGGCCTCTACGGAAAAACATTCCTATAATGATGAAAGTACAAAGGACTGCAAAGCATAACACGCATGCACACAATGTGACTTTATGAGTGTAAACAGAGATGGTATTCTGTGTGAACAGCAATCATCATCATTCCTTATGGCTTTAGTGTGTTTTCTGAAGATGGTCTTAACTGAACAGTGTGTCCCGTTACACAGCACACAGAAGCTTGTGTTTGACCATCAATGAGGTTTACAGGCTGATACACATGTACAGTACGAGTCTGTTATCTTTGGAAACGTATAATGAAAGACGTGTGTGATTATAAAGTATTTTACTGTACTTGAATACAGACCTGTGTCAATGATGATATTATAAAAATGTATTTGCTAGGTTTGTTGACTAGTAAGATAAGGATGTGGTTTAAACAACCCCTGCCACACATCGCTCTTTATTAACCAGTTCTGTTGTCGTGGATATGATGAGGGGAGGGATGGGAGAGAAGGAAGAGAGAGAGAGAGAGAGAGAGAAGGGAAGAGAGGAAGAGGGGTGGAGTGACTTCATTAGGAACCCTCTTGACTTGACATGTCAAAGAAGGTTCTGGAATCCTCACCATCTGTCTCTCTATCTGAGCCAGCTTTACCAGCTTATGGCTTCTGTACCCGTACTGAGTCTTTAACACTTTTCTTTGAAAAGAAACACAGCTTAAAGGCTAGAAGAAAATGCTTGTCTAAGACGTGATATGAAATATAACATAAAGGGTACAGAAGAATGACATTTTTTCTGGTTTCACTTGAAAAAAAAGTGACATATTTCTTTACAAGTCAGAGCAGCTAACTTTGCAAGCAGTAGGCTACTTCCTCATTTTCTCTCTAACAGGAATAGAAATTGCTACAGGGCTTTGTTAAGCCACAGATAAAAGTATAATTCTTGCATTTTTCAACGCATTTATGGAGGACTATATAGCATTTCTATCTGGGACATGCTAAGCCCTTTATCTAATTTTTGCACTCTGCACTGTCTGACTGCATACAGTGCCTTCGGAAAGTATTCAGACCCCTTGACTTTTTCCACATTTTGTTACGTTACAGACTTATTCTAAAAATGATTAAATTAAACAATTTCCTCAGCAATCTACACACAATACCCTATAATGACATAGCGAAATCAGGTTTTTAGAAATGTTTGGGAATTTTATTTAAACCTAAAAACAGAAATACCTTATTTACATAAGTATTCCGACCCTTGCTATGAGACTCAAAATTCAGCACAGGTGCATCCTTTATCCATTGATTATCCTTGAGATGTTTCTACAACTTGATTGGAGTCCACCTGCAGTAAATTCAATCGATTTGACGTGATTTGGAAAGGCACACACCTGTCTATACTGTATAAGGTCCCACACTTGACAGTGCATGTCAGCGCAAAAACCAAGACATGAGGTCAAAGGAATTGTCCGTAGAGCTCAGAGACAGGATTCTGTCAAGGCACAGATCTGGGGAAGGGTACCAAAACATTTCTGCAGCAGTGAAGGTCCTCAAGAACACAGTGGCCTCCATCATTCTGAAATGGAAGGATTTTAGAACCATTAAGACTCTTCCTACAGCTGTCCGCCCGTCCAAACTGAGCAATCGGTGGTGAAGGGCCTTGGTCGGGGAGGTGACCAAGAACCCGATGGTTCTGAATACTGTTTTTTATATTTTTATTACATTTGCAAACATTTCTCAAAATGTGTTTTTGCTTCGTCATGATGGGGTATTGTGTGTAGATTGCTGAGGATATTTATTTATGTAATACATTTTTAGAATAAGGCTGTAACGTAACAAAATGTGGAAAAAGTCAAGGGGTCTGAATACTTTCTGAAGGCACTGTATATAGTTCTGCTTCATTGCACATTGTAAATTTGTTTATACATCCGTACCATGCATAATTATTCATTTTTTTCCTGTTAATGGTGTATGTGAATTTGTAAATTAGTCGTAAAATATTCTGTCAGTATATTATGTTTATCACCTTTATATTCTGTATGTTGATTTTGTATACGCGGCAGCACCATTTTACCAAATCAAATTCCGGGTATATGTAAATATGTTTGCTGTAACGGGTGTCGTTGTCGGATGAGGAATAATTGGACCAAAGCGCAGCGTGGTAAGTGTTCATGCTTTTTATTTAAACTGAACACTAATAACAAAATAACAAAGAGAATGAACGAAACCGAAACAGTCCTGTCAGGTGCAGAAACACTAAACAGAAAATAAGTAAGTCAAGGGTTGTTGGAGAGTTAATATACAGTCCTCAGGCTGAATTGTGAATGCCCCTAGTCATTGGCATATAGTCTAGTGTACCATAACTGTTACCGCTATACAGCCCAGCCCAGTTACATCATCTTCTGGCTCTAGTCTTCTGGGATAAGATGAGAGCAGGGGCGCAACTTAGAAGCGGGGGGGACATAATATTTATATATTTTATTTTATCCAGTCAGATAAACACTCCAAACAGCCTACTGCTCTGAGGCGTCCGCATGGTCCTAAAGCACATCGTTGCCCTGTTTTGTATCACATTCCAATGATTAAATTGGGCCGGGACAAAAATGCAATTTCAGAATGTGGAGGGGACATGTCCCCCCTGTCCCCAGTGAAAGTTGCGTCCCTGGATGAGAGTAATGGCACGAGGAGTTGGGACTAGACTGTAGTGCAGTTAGTTGCCAGTCTTCAACTGGCTTTTGTGTAGACTTGTCAGTGTTTTCCCTATAATGAGCTATCGTTCCAGTGGGCCTGCCCTGTTGCCCACTTATTTTCATTGTCACATCCTTTAGTTTCATTGCCATGGAAAACTCTGGTGAATATTTGTTTTTTCTACTTGGCTTCCCACTTGTGGAAAAATATTCATTAAACACTATTAGGTTTTTTACTTGAGTCTATAATTTGGAATCAGATCATTTCAATGGAAACTTCTGTGAAGGCCCCAGACCTGGAACATGGCTGGGTTTTTCATTGCTTTGATGAGTCATAACTTTGTTAAAGATGACTGAAAACAGTTTACAGTTAATGGTTTATAAAGATTACTGATAACTGGACAGTTTACTGTTGTTGATGGCTTGTTTTGGTTGACACATCTTCCAGTAAGTGTACTGAGACCCGTGGCTCTCTCGGTCATGTGATTTCACAAAGGAAGTGATATGACAACTGACACTTCTCTTTACTGTGTACTGTAAGTCCTGTGTGTGTGTACATGCTGAATGTTCCATATAGCTCATACTTTCTAATGATAACAATATGGTTATCATAGTTTTTAACAACAAATAGAACCAAGCAGATTTACGATTCATAATGAACAGAAAAATGTATCAAAGTCATATGACACATGCAGCGCGTACTGCATGTGTGGTTAGTATACACTTATACATGTACGCTCTTGATTTCCTTGGTTCTTCTGCAAATGGGTTTGGGTTTATAGGATGAAGCATTGCTGTGGTTTATGTCAATGGGGAATCAATGATCCTGTTGGATGAAACAGTATCAGAGTAATTTCTTCTCAACAGCTCAGGCTGCCTTAATCATCATACACATGATACACATGAAACCGTGAAACCATACCATGAACTACTTCCTGCATTTCTCAGAGATGGACTGATGCAAGCAGCATTGTTTGAGAAAGTGTGTGTGTCAGTGATAGCACAATGGTGTGTGTGTGTGAGTTTATGCGTGTGTCTGTGTCTGTGCATGGCCTCTCAATCAACTTCCCCTTCTCATTTTGACTTTCTGATGTGTTTGCGCTTTTCTCCTCTTCCTGCTGTTTTCCAGGTGTTTTCATTTCATTCTGTTCTTCTAGCAAACATTTTTAATCAGTCTCCTCACCTCTCCCTGTCATTTATCTCTCCGTCCTCTCTCCTCTCTCTTAATACATTTTAGAACAAGGCTGTGACGTAAAAAATGTGGGAAAAAATCTAGGAATCTGAATACTTTCTGAATGCCTTGTATGTGATGGGAGACTCTCTAGAGGAGAGAGTGTCAGTCCAACAGCTCCCTGTCACAGGGTACAATTCACCAATTCAGTCCAGTGACTTTCTGAATCTCCTCTGGTCATCCATGCGTTTATGTGGAGACTATCCTCTCTCTGTTTTTCAGATTCCTATCTATCATGACATGCAGTGTTGAACCTGTCAGTGTGTGTGTGTGTGTGTGTGTGTGTGTGTGTGTGTGTGTGTGTGTGTGTGTGTGTGTGTGTGTGTGTGTGTGTGTGTGTGTGTGTGTGTGTGTGTGTGTGTGTGTGTGTGTGTGTGTGTGTGTGTGCGTGTGTGTGTGCGTGCGTGCGTGCGTGTGTGAATCTCTGAACAGTGAGCAGCCAGGTAAAGTTGTGGACCAAAGAATAGGCAGTACCATGCCCAAGGCTATGCATATCATTACAGACAGAGAGAGGGAGAGACATGGCTCTATTGCAGGGTTGGGGTCAATTCCATTTCAATTCCAGTCAATTCAGGAAGTGCCTTGAAATTCCAATTTCAATTTTCTTCAATGCTTTTCAATGAATTGGAATTTAAATTTGGATTACTTTCTGGATTTCCCAACAATGCAATATTGTCTAGTCTAGGACCACAGCCCATATGGTTACATGAACCTACAGTATTACAGAACAGAAAGTATGTGATTATATAGTATCATGTGTCTGTGTCTCATAGAAAATGTGAGTACAATGTAGTGAAATTAGATGTCATCTTATACCCAGTTGTAAGGCATTAATCCACTCTTCCTAGTCTGTGTTAAACAGGATGGATATTAACTGTGTTAAACAGGATGGATATTAACTGTGTTAAACAGGATGGATATTAACAGTGTTAAACAGGATGGATATTAACAGTGTTAAACAGGATGGATATTAACTGTGTTAAACAGGATGGATATTAACAGTGTTAAACAGGATGGATATTAACAGTGTTAAACAGGATGGATATTAACTGTGTTAAACAGGATGGATATTAACAGTGTTAAACAGGATGGATATTAACAGTGTTAAACAGGATGGATATTAACAGTGTTAAACAGGATGGATATTAACAGTGTTAAACAGGATGGATATTAACAGTGTTAAACAGGATGGATATTAACAGTGTTAAACAGGATGGATATTAACAGTGTTAAACAGGATGGATATTAACAGTGTTAAACAGGATGGATATTAACAGTGTTAAACAGGATGGATATTAACAGTGTTAAACAGGATGGATATTAACAGTGTTAAACAGGATGGATATTAACAGTGTTAAAACAGGATGGATATTAACAGTGTTAAAACAGGATGGATATTAACAGTGTTAAAACAGGATGGATATTAACTGTGTTAAACAGGATGATAATTAACTGTGTTAAACAGGATGGATATTAACAGTGTTAAAACAGGATGGATATTAACAGTGTTAAACAGGATGGATATTAACAGTGTTAAACAGGATGGATATTAACAGTGTTAAACAGGATGGATATTAACAGTGTTAAACAGGATGGATATTAACAGTGTTAAACAGGATGGATATTAACTGTGTTAAACAGGATGGATATTAACTGTGTTAAACAGGATAGATATTAACTGTGTTAAACAGGATAGATATTAACTGTGTTAAACAGGATGGATATTAACTGTGTTAAAACAGGATGGATATTAACTGTGTTGGATGGATGGATATTAACTGTGTGCATCCGTGTGTGTGTGTGTGTGTGTGTTGACATTAATCAGAACCAAGGTGATGCCATGTCATTTACAGCTGTTGTACCACTTTACCACAAGTAATTACTATGTCTGTCTGTCTCTCTCTCTGTCTCTCTGTCTCTCTGTCTCTCTCTCTCTCTCTCTCTCTTTCTTTCTTTCTTTCTTTCTTTCTTTCTTTCTTTCTTTCTTTCTTTCTTTCTTTCTTTCTTTCTTTCTTTCTTTCTTTCTATTCAATTCAATTAAATTCAAGGGGCTTTATTGGCATGGGAAACATGTGTTAACATTGTCAAAGCAAGCGAGGTAGATAATATACAAAAGTGAAATAAACAATAAGAATTAACAGTAAACATTACACATACAGAAGTTCCAAAAGAATAAAGACATTACAAATATCATATTATGTATATATACAGTGTTGTAACAATGCACAAATGGTTAAAGTACACAAGGGAAAATAAATAAGCATAAATATGGGTTGTATTTACAATGGTGTTTTCTTGTGGCAACAGGTCACAAATCTTGCTGCTGTGATGGCACACTGTGGTATTTCACCCAGTAGATATGGGAGTTTATCAAAAATGGGTTTGTTTTCGAATTCTTTGTGGATCTGTGTAATCTGAGGGAAATATGTGTCTCTAATATGGTCATACATTTGGCAGGAGGTTAGGAAGTGCAGCTCAGTTTCCACCTCATTTTGTGGGCAGTGTGCACATAGCCTGTCTTCTCTTGAGAGCCATGTCTGCCTACGGTGGCCTTTCTCAATAGCAAGGCTATGCTCACTGAGTCTGTACATAGTCAAAGCTTTCCTTAAGTTTGGGTCAGTCACAGTGGTCAGGTATTCTGCCACTGTGTACTCTCTGTTTAGGGCCAAATAGCATTCTAGTTTGCTCTGTTTTTTTTGTTTATTCCTTCCAATGTGTCAAGTAATTATCTTTTTGTTTTCTCATGATTTGGTTGGGTCTAATTGTGCTGCTGTCCTGGGGCTCTGTGGGGTGTGTTTGTGTTTGTGAACAGAGCCCCAGGACCAGCTTGCTTAGGGGAATTTTCTCCAGGTTCATCTCTCTGTAGGTGATGGCTTTGTTATGGAAGGTTTGGGAATCGCTTCCTTTTAGGTGGTTGTAGAATTTAACGGCTCTTTTCTGGATTTTGATAATTAGTGGGTATCGGCCTAATTCTGCTCTGCATGCATTATTTGGTGTTCTACATTGTACATGGAGGATATTTTTGCAGAATTCTGCATGCAGAGTCTCAATTTGGTGTTTGTCCCATTTTGTGAAATCTTGGTTGGTGAGCGGACCCCAGACCTCACAACCATAAAGGGCAATGGGTTCTATGACTAATTGAAGTATTTTTAGCCAGATCCTAATTGGTATGTTGAATTTTATGTTCCTTTTGATGGCATAGAATGCCCTTCTTGCCTTGTCTCTCAGATCGTTCACAGCTTTGTGGAAGTTACCTGTGGCGCTGATGTTTAGGCCAAGGTATGTATTGTTTTTTGTGCGCTCTAGGGCAACGGTGTCTAGATGGAATTTGTATTTGTGGTCCTGGCGACTGGACCTTTTTTGGAACACCATTATTTTGGTCTTACTGAGATTTACTGTCAGGGCCCAGGTCTGGCAGAATCTGTGCAGAATATCTAGGTGCTGCTGTAGGCCCTCCTTGGTTGGTGACAGAAGCACCAGATCATCAGCAAACAGTAGACATTTGATTTCAGATTCTAGTAGGGTGAGGCTGGGTTCTGCAGACTTTTCTAGTGTCTGCGCCAATTCGTTGATATATGTTGAAGAGGGTGGGGCTTAAGCTGCATCCCTGTCTCACCCCACGGCCCTGTGGGAAGAAATGTGTGTGTTTTTTGCCTATTTTAACCGCACACTTGTTGTTTGTGTACATGGATTTTATAATGTTGTATGTTTTACCCCCAACACCACTTTCCATCAATTTGTATAGCAGACCCTCATGCCAAATTGAGTCGAAGGTTTTTTTGAAATCAACAAAGCATGAGAAGACTTTGCCTTTGTTTTGGTTTGTTTGTTTGTCAATTAGGGTGTGCAGGGTGAATACATGGTCTGTTGTACGGTAATTTGGTAAGAAGCCAATTTGACATTTGCTCAGTACATTGTTTTCACTGAGGAAATGTACGAGTCTGCTGTTAATGATAATGCAGAGGACTTTCCCAAGGTTGCTGTTGATGCATATCCCACGGTAGTTATTAGGGTCAAATTTGTCTCCACTTTTGTGGATTGGGGTGACGGGTCCTTGGTTCCAAATATTGGGGACGATGCCAGAGCTAAGGATGATGTTAAAGAGTTTTAGTATAGCCAATTGGAATTTGTTGTCTGTATATTTGATCATTTCATTGAGAATACCATCAACACCACATGCCTTTTTGGGTTGGAGGGTTTTTATTTTTTGTCCTGTAGCTCATTCAATGTAATTGGAGAATCTAGTGGGTTCTGGTAGTCTTTTAATAGTTGATTCTAAGATTTGTATTTGATCATGTATATGTTTTTGCTCTTTGGTCTTTGTTATAGAGCCAAAAAGATTGGAGAAGTGGTTTACCCATACATCTCCATTTTGGATAGATAATTCTTCATGTTGTTGTTTGTTTAGTGTTTTCCAATTTTCCCAGAAGTGGTTAGATTCTATGGATTCTTCAATTACATTGAGCTGATTTCTGATGTGCTGTTCCTTCTTTTTCCGTAGTGTATTTCTGTATTGTTTTAGTGATTCACCGTAGTGAAGGCGTAGACTCAGGTTTTCCGGGTCTCTATGTTTTTGGTTAGACAGGTTTCTCAATTTCTTTCTTAAATTTTTGCATTCTTCATCAAACCATTTGTCATTGTTGTTCATTTTCTTCGGTTTTCTATTTGACATTTTTAGATTTGATAGGGAAGCTGAGATGTCAAATATACTGTTAAGATTTTCTACTGCCAAGTTTACACTTTCACTATTACATTGGAACGTTTTACCCAGGAAATTGTCTAAAAGGGATTGAATTTGTTGTTGCCTAATTGTTTTTTGGTAGGTTTCCAAACTCCATTCCTTCCATCTATAGCATTTCTTAATGTTACTCAGTTCCTTTGGCTTTGATGCCTCATGATTGAGTATTGCTCTGTTCAAGTAGACTGTGATTTTGCTGTGGTCTGATAGGTGTGTCAGTGTGCTGACTGTGAATGCTCTGAGAGACTCTGGGTCGAGGTCAGTGATAAAGTAGTCTACAGTACTACTGCCAAGAGATGAGCTATAGGTGTACCTACCATAGGAGTCCCCTCGAAGCCTCTCTCTCTCTCTGTGTCTCTCTGTGTCTGTCTGTGTCTCTCTGTCTCTCTCTCGCTCTCTCTCTCTCTCGCTCTCTCTGTCCTCCAACTTACCACTCTGTGTTCAAAGCCCTGTCTCAGACTTCTCATCCCTAACACTCATTGGCATATAATCTAATGAGTTTGACAATAGTATTACTGAAGAGCCTGAAATGTCAGTGATGCTGGTGATTGAGCCGGCTAGCATACAGGAGGAGGATGACATTTAGGAGAAAGGAGGACCTGAACTGTTTTCACACTACTGCTCTCACGTCTCTGTGTGAGTATTTGTCCAGATAAGTGCTGCTAGTTTAATAATGTAAGCGCATTGATAAGGAGTTGAAGCATTGAGTCTCATTACTAGGAGGTGTGTAGCTCCAAGCCATCTCTGTCACAGTCACACACACACACCAAATGTCTGCTCTGTCTATCTGATGGAAGAGGGTGAGTGCAGGTCTGGGTCTGCTCCGTGTGAATAACAAGGGTTCAGCCAGGCAGAAAACAGATGGAGGATAGATATAGATTTACCTGACAGGACTCTGGACTGGAGAGAGAACCCACTGCCTGAGGAGAGAGACTTTTTAAATACATGAGGAATATGGGTTGCAAAGTAAGACCGGATCTAGTTGTTTATATTTGTGTCAGTCAGTCAGTCAGTCAAGATGAGTGTTGTTTTTGTAAACCTTTATGGTGTAACGGCTGTCTAATTCCTCCTCCTCGGATGAGGAGAAGGAGTAAGGGTCAGACCAAAACGCAGAGTGGTTAGTGTTCATTATTTACTGAAAGTCAACAAAACACTTCAAAATACAAAACAACCAACAAACGTGACAAAACCGAAACAGTCCTGTGTGGCACAAAACCTGACACAGGAACAACCACCCACAACAAACAATGTGAAACAACCTACCTATATATGGTTCTCAATCAGAGGAAACGTCAAACACCTGCCTCTGATTGAGAACCATACAAAGTCAATTAACAATGACACTTAACATAGAACAAACAACACAGACTGCCCACCCAGCTCACGTCCTGACCCACTAAACACAACTATACAAAAGGAAAACAAGGTCAGGAACGTGACATATGGTCTGAAGACTTTTTGATGTTGGGGATTTTGTCATGTAGATGAGTGAAGCGGACCGTGAAGATTAAACTTTGAATGTAAATGACAATATTTTTTATTGGGTTCTTGTATTATTCCTTTTAAATAGAAACAATGACTGTGTGTCTATGCTCACACGTGTGCATGCACTTTTATACGCGTGTGTTTGTGTGTTTCAGCAGGTTACTGTAAATCCGAACCAGCCTCCAGTAGCTGGTGTCATGGCAACAAGGTCAATTTCTGACCAATCTGACCTTTTCATTAAGTTATTGATTGGACCATAGAAATAGAATGTGTGTTTCCGTGTGTGTGTTTGTGTGTACGTGCAGTAGTGTGTAGGAGGGGGAAGGCTGGGCCCGTGTCCATGTAGCACTAGTGTGTTAGAGGAAACAGTGGTTGGTGCAGACATTTCTCTGGACTCACTGTCTTACTGAAGATGATCTCATAGGCAGTTGTGAGTTGGATGTTTCTCTATCTCCCTCTCCTTCCCTGTCTTTCTCTCTCTAACCCTCTCTAACCCTCTCCTTCCCTGTCTTTCTCTCTCTAACCCTCTCCTTCCCTGTCTCCTTCTCTCTCTAACCCTCTCCTTCCCTGTCTTTCTCTCTCTAACCCTCTCCTTCCCTGTCTTTCTCTCTCTAATTCTCTCTAACCCTCTCCTTCCCTGTCTTTCTCTCTCTAATTCTCTCTAACCCTCTTCTTCCCTCTCTCCTTCTCTCTCTATCTCTCTCTCTAACCCTCTTCTTCCCTCTCTCTTTCTCTCTCTTTTTCTATCTCTAACTCTCTCTATCTCTCTCTAACCCTCTCCTTCCCTGTCTTTCTCTCTCTAACTCTCTCTAACCCTCTCCTTCCCTGTCTTTCTCTCTCTATCTCTCTCTCTAACCCTCTCCTTCCCTGTCTTTCTCTCTCTAACTCTCTCTAACCCTCTTCTTCCCTCTCTCCTTCTCTCTCTATCTCTCTCTCTAACTCTCTCTATCTCTCTCTAACCTTCTCCTTCTCTCTCATTACATAATGAAAAGCCTTTCTGGTGACCCTGCTATGTAATTCATATCTGACTGTGATAGTGTCAAGTCCCCTTGTTAGTCTCCCTGCAATGCCTTGTCCTCTGGGTCTATAATGTCCTTGGGACCTGAGGGAGAGACTACCGGAGACCCCTATGGTCCCCTGAGATATCCCTAACCTCTACTGAGAGAGAAATAGAATCCACCTCTACTTCCAGACAGCACTGGATTAGTGATGCACCACTATCCCTCTTCCTGTCTGTCTTCCTCTTCTTCCTGTCTTCCACCTGTTCCCTCCCTCCCCAAATAGAGTCCTGGCACTACGGTGATGGTAGATGCCCTCCAACAGTTTTATCCAGTGCCCTTAACCTGGACGCTGTATTTCACAGGGTTCACCTAAGACGTCAATATGACATATTCCTCTTTCCCTTACTAGTAGCCTACATCTCCAGCGTTGGCACACACGCACGCACGCACGCACGCACGCACGCACGCACGCACGCACACACACACACACACACAAATGTGTACACGGATCCACACCAACACATGCGGGCACAAGAACTCTCACACACATGCACATGCATGCACATCCACACACCAGAGGGGTTGAACCTTACAGTAATTGCAGTCAGTGTCTGTGCACTGCAGATGGCTGCATTAGCAGAAGTGGAAACCATATATTTATAAAGTGTATTTCCATAACTTCTCACCTTGGGCTGCTTCAGGCCCTGTCAATATGTTATCAGGGTGATTCTTCACGAAACCAGGACAAAAAAAGACCATGATTTTTTTTCTTCTCACATTTAATCCATATAATGGTCATTTGGAGGAAGAATTGTTGACATATGTTAGATATTTGTATCTAAAACCATAATTGAGAAATAATTTATAAAAGTTGGCATATTTATGACATTTTGGCCTTACCCAGGCCTCCTTTAAGACTCCATGATGTTTTATCTGTAGGTGCTACAGGCCTTCTTTAAGACTCCATGATGTTTTATCTGTAGGTGCTACAAGTCTCCTTTAAGACTCCATGATGTTTTATCTGTAGGTGCTACAGGCCTCCTTTAAGACTCCATGATGTTTTATCTGTAGGTGCTACAGGCCTCCTTTAAGACTCCATGATGTTTTATCTGTAGGTGCTACAGGTCTCCTATAAGACTCCATGATGTTTTATCTGTAGGTGCTACAGGTCTCCTATAAGACTCCATTATGTTTTATCTGTAGGTGCTACAAGTCTCCTTTAAGACTCCATGATGTTTTATCTGTAGGTGCTACAAGTCTCCTATAAGACTCCATGATGTTTTATCTGTAGGTGCTACAGGTCTCCTATAAGACTCCATTATGTTTTATCTGTAGGTGCTACAGGCCTTCTTTAAGACTCCATGATGTTTTATCTGTAGGTGCTACAGGCCTCCTTTAAGACTCCATGATGTTTTATCTGTAGGTGCTACAGGCCTCCTTTAAGACTCCATGATGTTTTATCTGTAGGTGCTACAGGTCTCCTTTAAGACTCCATGATGTTTTATCTCTAGGTGCTACAGGTCTCCTTTAAGACTCCATTATGTTTTATCTCTAGGTGCTACAGGCCTCCTTTAAGACTCCATGATGTTTTATCTGTAGGTGCTACAGGCCTCCTTTAAGACTCCATGATGTTTTATCTGTAGGTGCTACAGGCCTCCTTTAAGACTCCATGATGTTTTATCTGTAGGTGCTACAGGTCTCCTTTAAGACTCCATGATGTTTTATCTGTAGGTGCTACAGGTCTCCTATAAGACTCCATGATGTTTTATCTGTAGGTGCTACAAGTCTCCTATAAGACTCCATGATGTTTTATCTGTAGGTGTTACAGGTCTCCTTTAAGACTCCATGATGTTTTATCTGTAGGTGCTACAGGCCTCCTTTAAGACTCCATGATGTTTTATCTGTAGGTGCTACAGGCCTCCTTTAAGACTCCATTATGTTTTATCTGTAGGTGCTACAAGTCTCCTATAAGACTCCATGATGTTTTATCTGTAGGTGCTACAGGCCTCCTTTAAGACTCCATGATGTTTTATCTGTAGGTGCTACAACTCTCCTATAAGACTCCATTATGTTTTATCTGTAGGTGCTACAGGCCTCCTTTAAGACTCCATGATGTTTTATCTGTAGGTGCTACAAGTCTCCGATAAGACTCCATGATGTTTTATCTGTAGGTGCTACAGGCCTCCTTTAAGACTCCATTATGTTTTATCTGTAGGTGCTACAAGTCTCCTATAAGACTCCATTATGTTTTATCTGTAGGTGCTACAAGTCTCCTATAAGACTCCATGATGTTTTATCTGTAGGTGCTACAGGCCTCCTTTAAGACTCCATGATGTTTTATCTGTAGGTGCTACAAGTCTCCTATAAGACTCCATGATGTTTTATCTGTAGGTGCTACAAGTCTCCTATAAGACTCCATGATGTTTTATCTGTAGGTGCTACAGGCCTCCTTTAAGACTCCATGATGTTTTATCTGTAGGTGCTACAGGCCTCCTATAAGACTCCATGATGTTTTATCTGTAGGTGCTACAAGTCTCCGATAAGACTCCATGATGTTTTATCTGTAGGTGCTACAGGCCTCCTTTAAGACTCCATGATGTTTTATCTGTAGGTGCTACAAGTCTCCTATAAGACTCCATGATGTTTTATCTGTAGGTGCTACAGGCCTCCTTTAAGACTCCATGATGTTTTATCTGTAGGTGCTACAGGCCTCCTTTAAGACTCCATGATGTTTTATCTGTAGGTGCTACAAAGCGGACATTGGTGTCATATGAAGCTTTACCACTTGCTCTGTAATATGATTAGTATTTTTATTTAATTAAAAATGTTTAGACAATTATTTATGAATCTTGAAAAATATAAGTCAACAATCCTTCCTCCAAATGACCATTCTATGGATTAAATGTTGTGCAAATCCCCAAAATCATCGTCTTTTTTTGTCCTGGTTTAGTGAGGAATTACCCATCATGGTGCTGCTTAGATTGTGGTTCCTCAGTCTTCTCTCACCCTCGATGTGCTATTATGGGCAATTCAGACCTTTCTCAATGTTGACAGTCAATGTGTTATCATGGCCTATTGATACCATGGTTCATTCTCTCCTCTCTGTGTCAATGTGCTATTATGGGATGTTTGTACTATAGTTATAGACTTCACAAGATGGGCTGTTCAGACTCTTCTCTCTGTCAAGGTGTATTCATCACTCTGATAAAGAAAGAAAGGAAAATTCAAATATCTTTTGAAAATAAATGTGATAGGTGTGAGTGTTGTTTATGTACTGTATGTCTAACCCTGTCTCTCCTCTTTCCACTCTTTTTCCTCTCCAGAGCAGTGCAGGCTACGGTAGGAGTAGTGTTTTGGCCAGTCATGCCTGTTGCCGTGGCAGCAGCAGCAAGACAGGAAGTGTGTGTGTGAGTACGCCCAGTCCGGTGGTTTCCGCGGGGATGAACATGCCACTGCACCAGATCTCTGTCATTCCCCGTGATGTCCCTTCCTCCCGGGTCAGCAGCAGCGGAAAGGCCAAGGACAAAGACAAACAGGTAGGGTCAAAGGTCATGGTCTTCTTGTGGGGCGTTTTGGACGAGGGCGTTGTTTGGTACAACATTCTTTTGGCAGTATGGAACACTTTTTAAAACAAATAGCAGGACTCATTGTGACCCACACTGCCATGTGTGTGTGTGTGTGTGTGTGTGTGTGTGTGTGTGTGTGTGTGTGTGTGTGTGTGTGTGTGTGTGTGTGTGTGTGTGTGTGTGTGTGTGTGTGTGTGTGTGTGTGTGTGTGTGTGTGTGTGTGTGTGTGTGTGTGTGTGTGTGTGTGTGTGTGTGTGTGTGAGAGTAGGGAACTGCTCAGTTCACTAAATGCTGTTTGACTGAGGCCCCATCACAGAGCATCACAGTAGAGGCTCCACTGCTGGGCTGAATTGGTTTAACAAGGACAAGCTTTCAGTTTGCAAATGGTTTTGTGCTGCTATGATGAGTCAGAAGGTCAAAGGAGGATGAGAGTGGACAACAAAGTCAAGGTATTGGAGTGGCCATCACAAAGCCCTGACCTCAATCCTATAGAAAATGTGTCGGCAGAACTGAAAAAGCACGTGCGAGCAAGGAAGCCTACACACCTGACTCAGTTACACCAGCTCTGTCAGAATGAATGGGCCAAAATTCACCCAACTTGTTGTGGGAAGCTTGTGGAAGGCTACCCGAAACGCTTGACCCAAGTTAAACAATTTTAAAGGCAATGCTACCAAATACTAATTGAGTGTATGTAAACTTCTGACCCACTGGGAATGTGATGAAAGAAATAAAAGCTGAAATAAATCATTCTCTCTACTATTATTCTGACATGTCACATTCTTAAAATAAAGTGGTGATCCTAACTGACCTAAGACAGGGAATTTTTACTAGGATTAAATATCAGGAATTGTGAAAAACTGAGTTTAAATGTATTTGGCTAAGGTGTATGTAAACTTCCGACTTCAACTGTATATGTATTAATGTATGTATGTGTGTATATATATATATATATATATATATATATATATATATATATATATATATATATATATATACAGTGGGGAGAACAAGTATTTGATACACTGCCGATTTTGCAGGTTTTCCTACTTACAAAGCATGTAGAGGTCTGTAATTTTTATCATAGGTACACTTCAACTGTGAGAGACGGAATCTAAAACAAAAATCCAGAAAATCACATTGTATGATTTTTAAATAATTAATTTTCATTTTATTGCATGACATAAGTATTTGATTACCTACCAACCAGTAAGAATTCCGGCTCTCACAGACCTGTTCGTTTTTCTTTAAGAAGCCCTCCTGTTCTCCACTCATTACCTGTATTAACTGCACCTGTTTGAACTCGTTACCTGTATAAAAGACACCTGTCCACACACTCAATCAAACAGACTCCAACCTCTCCACAATGGCCAAGACCAGAGAGCTGTGTAAGGACATCAGGGATAAAATTGTAGACCTGCACAAGGCTGGGATGGGCTACAGGACAATAGGCAAGCAGCTTGGTGAGAAGGCAACAACTGTTGGCGCAATTATTAGAAAATGGAAGAAGTTGAAGATGACGGTCAATCACCCTCGGTCTGGGGCTCCATGCAAGATCTCACCTCGTGGGGCATCAATGATCATGGGGAAGGTGAGGGATCAGCCCAGAACTACACGGCAGGACCTGGTCAATGACCTGAAGAGAGCTGGGACCACAGTCTCAAAGAAAACCATTAGTACCACACTACGCCGTCATGGATTAAAATCCTGCAGCGCACGCAAGGTCCCCCTGCTCAAGCCAGCGCATGTCCAGGCCCGTCTGAAGTTTGCCAATGACCATCTGGATGATCCAGAGGAGGAATGGGAGAAGGTCATGTGGTCTGATGAGACAGAAATATAGCTTTTTGGTCTAAACTCCACTCGCCGTGTTTGGAGGAAGAAGAAGGATGAGTACAACCCCAAGAACACCATCCCAACCGTGAAGCATGGAGGTGGAAACATCATTCTTTGGGGATGCTTTTCTGCAAAGGGGACAGGACGACTGCACCGTATTGAGGGGAGGATGGATGGGGCCATGGATCGCGAGATCTTGGCCAACAACCTCCTTCCCTCAGTAAGAGCATTGAAGATGGGTCGTGGCTGGGTCTTCCAGCATGACAACGACCCGAAACACACAGCCAGGGCAACTAAGGAGTGGCTCCGTAAGAAGCATCTCAAGGTCCTGGAGTGGCCTAGCCAGTCTCCAGACCTGAACCCAATAGAAAATCTTTGGAGGGAGCTGAAAGTCCGTATTGCCCAGCGACAGCCCCGAAACCTGAAGGATCTGGAGAAGGTCTGTATGGAGGAGTGGGCCAAAATCCCTGCTGCAGTGTGTGCAAACCTGGTCAAGAACTACAGGAAACGTATGATCTCTGTAATTGCAAACAAAGGTTTCTGTACCAAATATTAAGTTCTGCTTTTCTGATGTATCAAATACTTATGTCATGCAATAAAATGCAAATTAATTACTTAAAAATCATACAATGTGATTTTCTGTATTTTTGTTTTAGATTCCGTCTCTCACAGTTGAAGTGTACCTATGATAAAAATTACAGACCTCTACATGCTTTGTAAGTAGGAAAACCTGCAAAATCGGCAGTGTATCAAATACTTGTTCTCCCCACTGTATATATATATATATATATATATATTATGTATGTATATGTGTATATATGTGTGTTTATGTATATATGTGTGTATATATACAGTCGGGCAAAAAAGTATTTAGTCAGCCACCAATTGTGCAAGTTCTCCCACTTAAAAAGATGAGAGAGGCCTGTAATTTTCATCATAGGTACACTTCAACTATGACAGACAAAATGAGAAAAAAAATCCAGAAAATAACATTGTAGGATTTTTTTTGATGTGGTCATTTGGGTGACCAATAGCCGTCATCCAAATTTCCATGACCTTCACAGCCCTAGTGTTTCAAGGTCACATGCACAAGTACAGTGAAATGCCTTTCTTGCAAACTCAAGTGTGTTTTTGTCTTGCTCTCTTGCTCTACCTCCTGTTTGTGTACCTCTGTATGCTTGTCTGTCTTACAGTGTGTACAGAGACAAACAAAGGAAACAGAATATTTCCACAAACAGAAAAGCTGAATATTTCTCCCTATGATTTAAGGCTGTTTTGATCTTAAAGCATTGATCCGTGAGATGCATTCTAATGCCAGGAAGGTGGCACTTTCCTCCCTTTCTGGTCTCCTCGCATCTCTTCTGGTCACATGCTGCTGCTTAAGGAAGGTGATTGGATGCTGACACTAATGAGAACGCTCTCACCAGGAAGTTTCACAACGCCGAGTTCTACTCCAGCTGCTCTCTCTTCATCTGACTACGTGTTCTGTCATAGTCTGACAGCATCTGGTCGTGGTGGTGGTGGCACAGGGCTGCTCATTTCTCCTAAGTGGAGATTTTCAATTTTCTCCCTCACTCACCTGTCCATCTCCTCAGTTGAATTACATGCTGTCACTGTTGGTGGCAGGGTGTGTGTGTGGGTGTGTATGGGTGCGTGCGTGCGAGCGTGTGAAGGGCTGTACCTACACACTGAAAAAAGGCTGTAAAGTCGAAACGTCTGATGCAGTAAAAAATTTAAAACATTGAATAATGACTTAAGCTTTAATGCAACATATTTTTAGTGCGAACAAATTGCACCTCTTTGTGTGTGTGAAGGACTCTCAGTAGCTGTCAGCTGTAGATCTGCTGAACAAAGTGTAGTGCTAAGACAACATGTCTGTCTGTCTGTCTGGTGTCTGTCCTCTTACTCACGCAATACTCTGTCTAACACGGTCTATTGTCTTTTAGGGTCTGAGTACCTCAGCATGTCCACACAGGTGTTCACAAGGGCCCACTCGACCTGTACATATGGTGGAGTGGATTTAGCCTGATTTAGCCGTACACACACTGCTGTGCCTATGAAACTTCCCCATCACGGTCTCTCCCCACACAGCTTTTGAACACGTCACATACACAGTTTCCAGTATAAAAGGTGCAGTGAAATACTTGCTAGCTCCCTCAACATTGCAGTACAATAATCAATATCAATAATACAAAAAGTCAAATAAAAAACAACAGGTAGTTAGACGGTAGTATGCAAAGTAATAAACTGATATTTCCACAATGGGATATACAGTATATATTCTGAATATGCCATGTCAAGTATGGCTGTATTTACAAATATAAAGTGGATGTTGTCATGGTTGCACAGTTGAATCAATACTATATAATAGAACAGCAGCGTTGACTGTGTGTGTGTGCGTGTGTGTGTGCTTGTGTGTGTGTATGCATGTGTGTAAAGGTTGGATGTGTGGAGAGCCCGTGTAAATAGTCTCTTGGTGCAGATAGTCTTTAAGGTGCACATAGTCTCTAACGTGCTGTTCTAAGTAGGTAGACAGTTAGGCTTAGTTGCTCAGCAGTCGGGTGGCCTGGTAGTAGAAGCTGTCTCAGAGCCTGTTGTTCTGAGACTGGTTGCTACGACACCGTTTGGTCTGGTGGTAGAAGCTGTCTCGGAGCCTGTTGGTTCGAGACTGGTTGCTACGACACAGTTTGGTCTGGTGGTAGAAGCTGTCTCGGAGCCTGTTGGTTCGAGACTGGTTGCTACGACACAGTTTGGTCTGGTGGTAGAAGCTGTCTTGGAGCCTGTTGGTTCGAGACTGGTTGCTCCGACACCGTTTGGCCTGGTGGTAGAAGCTGTCTCGGAGCCTGTTGTTCTGAGACTGGTTGCTCCGACACCGTTTGGCCTGGTGGTAGAAGCTGTCTCGGAGCCTGTTGTTCTGAGACTGGTTGCTACGACACCGTTTGGCCTGGTGGTAGAAGCTGTCTCGGAGCCTGTTGTTCTGAGACTGGATGCTACGACACCGTTTGGCCTGGTGGTAGAAGCTGTCTCGGAGCCTGTTCGTTCGAGACTGGTTGCTACGACACCGTTTGGTCTGGTGGTAGAAGCTGTCTCGGAGCCTGTTGTTCTGAGACTGGTTGCTACGACACCGTTTGGCCTGGTGGTAGAAGCTGTCTCGGAGCCTGTTGTTCTGAGACTGGATGCTACGACACCGTTTGGCCTGGTGGTAGAAGCTGTCTCGGAGCCTGTTCGTTCGAGACTGGTTGCTACGACACCGTTTGGTCTGGTGGTAGAAGCTGTCTCGGAGCCTGTTGTTCTGAGACTGGTTGCTACGACACAGTTTGGTCTGGTGGTAGAAGCTGTCTCGGAGCCTGTTGTTCTGAGACTGGTTGCTACGACACCGTTTGGCCTGGTGGTAGAAGCTGTCTCGGAGCCTGTTGTTCTGAGACTAGTTGCTACGACACCGTCTGGTCTGGTAGTAGAAGCTGTCTCGGAGCCTGTTGGTTCGAGACTGGATGCTACGACACCGTTTGGCCTGGTGGTAGAAGCTGTCTCAGAGCCTGTTGTTCTGAGACTGGTTGCTACGACACCGTTTGGTCTGGTGGTAGAAGCTGTCTCGGAGCCTGTTGTTCTGAGACTGGTTGCTACGACACAGTTTGGTCTGGTGGTAGAAGCTGTCTCGGAACCTGTTGGTTCGAGACTGGATGCTCTGATACCACTTGCCAGATGGTAACAGATTGAACAGCCTGGTGCTCGGCGGACTTGAGTCCTTGGCGATCTTCCGGGTCTTCCTCAGACACCGCCTTGTGTAAATGTCCTGGAGGGCAGGGAGCTCGCCCCAGTAATGTATTGGGCTGTCCGCACCACCCTCTGTAGAGGCTTGCGGTTGAGGGCGGTGCAGTTGCTATACCAGGCGGTGATACAGATGGTTCAAGATGCTCTCGATGGTGCAGCTGCACAACTTCTTGAGGATCTGAGGGCCCATGTCAAATTTCTTCCGTTGCCTGAGGTTGAAGAGGTGCTGTTGCGCCTACTTCACCGCGGTGTCGGTGTGATTGGACTATTATAGATCCTCTGTGATGTGCATGCCGAGGAACTTGTAGCTTTTGACCCTTTCCACTCCAGCCCTGTCGATGCAGATGGGGGCATGCTCACCCCCCTATCACCCCCCCCCTAAGTCCCCGACCAGCTCCTTGGTTTTGCTGACGTTGAGGGAGAGGCTGTTATCCTGGCACAACACCCCCTCTAGGTCTCTGATCACTACTTTGTTTCCTTTTCTGCTTCCCTCTCCTACAACCCTACCTACTCAACCCCTACTCAGATGGTCATGCGCTGTCGTAATCTTCTCTCTCTCCCACTACTCTCTCCTCTTCTATCCTATCATCTCTCCCTTCTGCTAAATCCTTCCCCCGTCTGTCTCCTGATTCTGCCTCTTCGACCCTACTCTCCTCTCTTTCTGCATCCTATGACTCGCACTGTCCCCTTTCCTCCTGGCTGGCTCGGCCCTCCCCTCTGTATCCGCTGCTAAAGCCACTTTCTATCATTCTACATTTCTAAATTCTGCCTAACCCTAGGAAACTCTTTTCCACTTTCCTCCCCACCTCTCCCTCTCTCCTCCCTCTCTGCGGACGACTTTGTGAACCATTTTGAAAAGAAGGTGGATGACATCCACTCCTCATTCACTCAACCTATTGGGTCCACTGGTTCCACTCACACAGAACTACTCTATCTTGACCTCTTTCTCCCTTTTCTCTCCAGATGAAATCCTGCAACTAGTGAGGTCTGGCCGCCCGACAACCGTCCCGCTCAACCCTATCCTCTCTTCCCTTCTCCAAACCATCTTTGGAGACCTTCTCCCATTTCTTACTTCCCTCATCAACTCATCCCTGGCCACTGGCTTCAAAATGTCCCCTCCTCAAGAAACCAACACTCGACCCCTCTGACGTCAAAAACTACAGATTTGTATCCCTTCTTTCTTTTCTTTCTAAAACACTTGAGCGTGCTGTCTCTGACCAGCTCTCTCGCTACCTCTCTCAAAATGATCTTGTTGACCCTAACCAGTCAGGCTTCAAGACGGGTCAATAAACCGAGACTTCTCTTTGTGTCAAGGAGGCTCTCCGCGCTGCCAAAGCTGACTCTATCCTGACTCAAAGCTGTTCTCATAATCATAGATCTATCCTCTGCCTTCAACACCGTGAACCATCAGATCCTCCTCTCCACCCTCTCAGGGCTGGGCGTCTCAGGCTCTGCACTCTCTTGGATTGCATCCTACCTGGCAGGCCGCTCCTACCAGGTGCATGGAGAGGATCTGTGTATGCCACATGTACTCTTACTACTGGTGTCCCCCAAGGCTTGGTTCTAGGCCCTCTCCTCTTCTCTCTGTACACCAAGTCACTTGGCTCTGTCATATCCTCACATAGGAGAGACTATCATTGCTATGCGGCTGCCACTCAACTACTTTTCTCCTTCTCCCCTTCTGACACCCAGGTGGTGACACCCAGGTGGTGACACGCATCTCTGTGTGCCTGGCAGATATCTCAGCTTGGATGTCGGCCCACCACCTCAAGCTCAACCTCGACAAGACGGAGCTGCTCTTCCTCCCGGGGAAGACCTCAACATCACGGTTGACAACTCCACAATGTCCCCCTCCCGAGTGCAAAGAACCTTGGCGTGACCCTGGACAACACCCTGTCGTTCTCTGCAAACATCAAAGCAGTGACTCGCTCCTATAGGTTCATGCTCTACAACATCCGTAGAGTACGATCCTACCTCACAGAGATAGCAGCACAGGTCCTAATCCAGGCACTTTCCCCCCCCTTACTAGCACTGACTTTGCTGAGAGCTACTTTATTGAGGAAAAACGTACTTACTATGACTGAGATACTCGTCGACCATCTCATTCCAAAATCATGGTAAACAAAGATGAATTTATTTTATTTAACATTTATTTAACTAGGCAAGTCAGTTAAGGACAAATTCTTATTTGCAATGACGGCCTACCCATAAAAACCACAGACACACACACAGGCACACATCAGTACACATAGACACACACACACACACGTTTGTTTTAATATCCTAGTGGGGACCAAACAATTGATTCCCATTCAAATCCTATTTTCCATCACCCTAAATTTAAACCTAACTGTTAACCTAACCCTAATTCGATCCCTAACCCTAATTGTAACCCTAACCATAAACCTAAACCCTAAGCCTAAAGTAGCCTTTTTTCTTGTGGGGACCAGCAAAATGTTCCCACTTGTCTGAATTTTCCTCGTAAGGACTTCTGGTCCCCACAAGGATAGTAAAACCAAAACCGCACACACGAGTGCATATGGACACTCACACACTATCTGTCACATCCTGTCGTCTCGTTAGTACTTGTCATCTGTCTGTGTGCCAGATGATTGGCAGGTGACTCTGTTGGAGCTGTTTGTCTCCTAGACGCTCGCTAACGTCTCAGTACATTTATCACGTCTCCTGTTGGGTTAGCATAGCACCCTGTCACTCACTGGAGCTACCTACTCTGTTGCTCTGAATACCTGAGCAGAGACCATGATATTGGTGTCAGACCAACACATTTCTTCAGAGCTAACATCACACGTATGAATCATCTCCTCACACCACTCCCTATATCAGTTCAAATAGGATCTTTTCAGGATCTACTCTGCCTGAAGATACAGTATGAGGATATACTCTACCTGAAGATACAGTATGAGGATCTACTCTACCTGAAGATACAGTATGAGGATCTACTCTAGCTGAAGATACAGTATGAGGATCTACTCTACCTGAAGATACAGTATGAGGATCTACTCTACCTGAAGATACAGTATGAGGATCTTCTCTACCTGAAGATACAGTATGAGGATCTACTCTGCCTGAAGATACAGTATGAGGATCTACTCTACCTGAAGATACAGTATGAGGATCTACTCTACCTGAAGATACAGTATGAGGATCTACTCTACCTGAAGATACAGTATGAGGATCTACTCTGCCTGAAGATACAGTATGAGGATCTACTCTACCTGAAGATACAGTATGAGGATCTACTCTGCCTGAAGATACAGTATGAGGATCTACTCTGCCTGAAGATACAGTATGAGTCAAGAAAGAGAAGGAGGGTTAAGATGAAATCTAATGTTATTGGTCACATGTTCTGAATACAACTGGGGCAGACTTTCCCGTGAAATGCCATTCCAAACGACGCAGCGTTTTATAAAATAAATAATTCATAGAAATAAAAAATAATATACACAACAATGGAGCTGTGTAGAGGGAGTACCAGATCAACGTGTCGAGGTACGAGGTATTTGAGGTAGATTCCAGAAGGTCCAAAAGTATGTGGACACCTGCTCGTCAAACATTTCATTCCAAAATCATGGGCTTTAATATGGAGGTGGTCCCCCCTTTGCTGCTATAACAGCCTCCACTCTTCTGCGAAGGCTTTCCACTAGATGTTGGAACATTGCGGCAGAGACTTGCTTCCATTCAGACACAAAAGCATTAGTGAGGTCGGGCACTGATATTGGTCGATTAGGCCTGGCTTGCAGTCGGTGTTCCAATTCATCCCAAAGGTGTTCGATGGGGTTGAGATCAGAGCTCTGTGCAGGCCAGTCAAGTTCTTCCACACCGATCTTGACAAACCATTTCTGTATGGACCTCGCTTTGTGCATGGGGGCATTATTATGCTGAAACAGGAAAAGGGACTTCCCCAAACTGTGGCCATATGTTCGTCTACTGTAATTATTGTATACTTCTATCAGCCTGTCGTGTGTGTGCGAAGTGTTTTACAAACAGTTTTGAACTACTATTGTCGAGTGTGATTTAGAGGTCTGCGCTTCAATACTCCTTGTTGTGGTTGGTTTAGGCTGAGCTTCTAGTCCAGGGGTGTACTGTATTATTTTGGTCCTTGAAGGCCACCGTATTCTGGCTCTGTGACAGTGGTGGGCATTCTAAATAGTCTGACATCTCTCCTCTCCTTCATATTTACTGATCTGAAGACACAGGATGACGAAAGCAAACACTCACACACACTCACACACACACACGCACACTCCAGGCACAGCTTCAGAGGTTTCATTGGGTGACTGTGTCGTACTGTGTTTAACTGTAATGCATTTGAGCGGCCACAGAGGCACTCGGGTCTTCCTGCCAGGTTCCATACTGTCTCTCTAATGCATAAACTGTGTCTAGTGCCATCAGAAAACTCTCACATTTCTCACTGTTTCAACACCCTGATACACTATCCAGATATGATGTTATTCATCTTATTTACAAAGATTATAAGCAGTCTATGATATAGGTGATTTATTGTGCAGTAGATTGGAAAGGTAGGGAGGGGGCTAAGTTGGTTGCTGGCCAATGTCTCTCCTTACTCTGACTCTGTGTGTGTGTGTGTGCGTGCGTGCGTGCGTGCGTGCGTGCGTGCGTGCGTGCGTGCGTGCGTGCGTGCGTGCGTGCGTGCGTGCGTGCGTGCCCCATAAGAAAAACTCTCCTCTCCACAGAGAAATCAGTGTAGGGTAAGAGCAGTCTTCCAGTAATGCGTGTCACCATGGCTGACAATCCTAACAAACAAACCTGTATATGTGAGAATGGGTGGTCAATAACAACAGAGACAGGTTGAATTTACCTCTCGCTACAGTCAAGTACCTTACCATGGCTGATGATGTTGTTACAGTTGGTGCTATGCATTTTGGCAGGTTTGGCAGGCGTTTCCTGGCATCCGCCAAACCCAGATTTGTCCGTCAGACTGCCAGATGGTGAAGCGTGATTCATCACTCCAGAGAATGTGTTTCCACTGCTCCAGAGTCCAATGGCGGCGAGCTTTACACACACCAGCCTGCGCTTGGTATTGCACTTGGTGATCTTAGGCTTGCGGGCGGCTGCTCGTCCATGGAAACCCACTTCATGATACTCCCAACGAACAGTTCTTGTGCTGACGTTGCTTCCAGAGGCAGTTTAGAACTCTGTAGTGAGGGTTGCAACCGAGGACAGACGATTTTTATGTGCTATGCGCTTCAGCACTCGGCGGTCCCGTTCTGTGAGCTTGTGTGGCCTACCACTTTGCGGCTGAGCCGTTAATGCTCCTTGATGTTTCCACTTCACAATAACAGAACTTACAGTTGACTGGGACAGCTCTAGCAGGGCAGAAATTTGACCAACTGACTTGTTGGAAAGGTGGCATCCTATGACGGTGCCACGTTGAAAGTCACTGAGCTCTTCAGTAATGCCATTCTACTGCCGATGTTTGTCTATGGAGATTACATGGCGGTGTGTTCAATTTTATAAACCTGTCAGCAACGTGTGTGGCTGAAAGTCGCAAAAAAAAGCTTGCTCTCTGTTCCTTGCCTCAGACTGCACACGCTGTTCTCTCATCGGATTATTCTCAATTTAATCTTGTCTTTACTAATTATGTAAAATTAGATTTGATTTAGAATGGTCCATTATGAAATGGGCAGGAACAGGAACAGGGGCAAGAGAAAAAAGACATGTAATCCGTATGCACTGGAATAGCGAATGGAGTCCGCATTCCCGCTGGTTCGTTTCACTCATGTTGGGTAGGCTCCTCCGGTTATTTCAATGCGCAACAGGTGATATTCAAGAGAATACAGACCACGTCCAACGCATATTCTGAGTTTTGTGGATATGAACCATATCCTGACAAATTCTGAAGACCTGTGTGAACCGTTACAGAAAGCTGGGCATATGTCGCATGTCACTACTTCACAGGAGAGGCATTTGAACAGGGGGGTTTTTTCTTCAAAAATGCCTTCTTAAATATGTCAACTGTCATGTGCCTTTAATAACAAACTCGTATGCAATCTGTAAATATAAATAAAATGTGAAATCACAAAGCTGTTTAGACACTGAAAAAATACAAAATCTAACCATGCTTGGTTGAGATAATGAGGGGGTAGGGACATTCACGAGAAACATTATTTTTGAGGATTATTTTGAAAGTGTTTTCAGTCTGTCGTGAATCATCATAATCCATACACCACTGGGGGAAAAGGGTC